>NC_092707.1:242396450-242698920 GCF_047496885.1 Scyliorhinus torazame
TAGCTGTAAATTCGTCCATGGGCCATTAACAGGGCGGGTGTGTCTTAACTGACCTTTCCTGGAGTATCTGTCTGGGTTATTTTGAGCACAAATTAAACAATTTTCAATACAATGTGTGACGTCTGCTTTTAAATCGGGCCACCAGCACAAGGGTCTTAAGTTGGCAAATGATACACCATCAATAATAGACGACGAGTGATAAACGTAACTGAGGCTTTAATACACTAAACAGCAAGCCTCCTGCCTCTGGACCCGAACTGGGTCCGGAGGTGGAGACTTGCCACTTTTATACAGAAGCCCCGAGGGGACGAGCCACAGGCGGAGCCAGCCTGGACAAGCCTATGTACAACACAGCACAGTGAATATAATACAATGAACACAATAACATGGTTTACCACAGCAATGGTGGTTTCTATTCCCTGATGTCCATGTCCGTCATGAAATTGACAAATAATCTGGTTCCTGTCCTGGGTGGGGATCACATAAATTCCATTCTTTAATACAATTCCGTCCTGTACCGTCAGTGTGTCCTTGAATTTGTCGTAGGGGGCTGGAAAGTTACCATTTAAAATTTGTTGAAGAGTGTCGTCTGCCTTTTGGGCCTGTGCTAAGTCTTGGATATTCGTCTGTGAGACGTGGACTGCGTGTACTGGGGCACTCTCGGGGGGTTGCCAAAAGTGACCGTGTCGTGATCCTGCCTTTGCTAGGGCGTCTGCTTTTATGTTACCGGGTGGGGACGAACGATGATGGCTTCTAACTTTTATTATGCCATATTTGCGGTCTTTAGCTGTTTCCAGAATGTCCTTCAATAATGGAGCTGAGGGTAGGGATTTACCGTCGGTGGATATGAATCCTCTAGATTCCCACAGTAGCAGGAATTCCGTCAAACTGTTACAGACATATAAACTGTCCGAATATATATCTGCGGGGGTCGGGAAAGAATCTGGATGCTGCACTATGTATGCGATGGCTGCTAACTCGGCTGCCTGCGATCCTAAATGTCCTGGTAATTTTAGTGATATCTCCTCTAATGCGTGTCCCTGTGCGTCTTCCACATATATACTACACCCTGTAATCCTTTTTCCGTTATGAATGATGGAGGAGCCATCTACGTAGATTTTTAAAGATTTATCCGTGGGCTGGGTTCTCTGCGGTCTGATGCCTGCTTTTGTGGGTAGTGATTTAGGAATAAAGGGTCCTGTGCTGTGCCTGGCTGCGATGATTTCACACTCGTGTGGGGTTCCTTCATACTGCAAATTATCTGCTAAAAATGTGTGTGTCTTTGTCCTTTTTACTGTGATGTCCCTTCCTTGCAAGAGTAGGGTCCAGCGCGCTGCTCTAATCTGGCTAACTGAACCGTCCTTTAACCTACCATCTAACAGTAGTTGCGTTGGGGTGTGCTCGGTTAAAATCACCACGGGGTTGAGGCCTGTGGTGTATGCGAAGTACTGAACAGCCCATAAAACTGCGAGCCAGTGCCTTTCGCAGGCTGAAAATCCTTGCTCCACTGGGTCCAAAACTTATGAGGCGTAGGCTACGGGCCCTAAACGATCGTGCCTTTCTTGGAGTAGTACGGCCGATAGGGTTCGGTCGGTGGTCGCAACTTCTATGGCGTAAGGGGAGTGTGGGTCTGGTACCTGCAAAGCGGGGGCTGTACCTAGGGCGTGTTTTAATGCATCAATGGCACCCGTGTGCTGTGGAAGCCATTCCCAAGGGGCGTCCTTTTTTAGGAGCTCAGAAAATGGGGCTGCCTTGGTGGCGAAACCGTCTACATGGTTCCTACAGTATCCAACCAGTCCTAAAAATGACCAGAGTGCAGTGACATTATGGGGCAAGGGCAATTTAACAATCAAATCAATCCGTTTTTGCTCTATCTCTCTTTTCCCGTGCGTGATGACTGTGCCTAAATAAAAGACCCTTTCTTTTAGGATTTGGGCCTTTTTCGTGTTGACTTTCCATCCAATTGAGTGTAGGAGACCTAATAGTTCGGAAAGAAGCGAAATGTGCTCTTTTTTGGTATCAGTTTGTAGGAGCAAGTCGTCCACATATTGAATGAGGCATTCGCGTCGGGAAAATGTGGATAATCCATTTGCCAATTGTCGGTGGAAAATGGAGGGGGAGTTGTGGAAACCTTGCGGAAGGAATGTCCACATATATTGCCGTGCTTGGAATGTGAAGGCGAATTTATATTGACAATTATTTTCTAATGGAAGCCATTGCTAATGTCCAGTACCGTAAAATACCTTGACTGTAGTCCCTGTTTTAGCATTGTCTCAGGACTCATGGCAACGATGGGGGCTGCTAATGGAGTTACTTTATTGAGTTCTCTGTAATCGATGGTCAGTCTCCATGAACCGTCTGGTTTCCTTACGAGCCAAATTGGGGCATTGTTTGTTGTGGCTACGGGCTGAATTACACGTTGGTCTAGCAAACTTTGAATTACTTTTGCAATTTCTCCCTTTGCTTGTTGTGGGAAACCGTATTGCTTCTGGGGCTTGGGATCGGGACCGGTAATGGCGACTGTTCCCGGAATTTTTCCACAGTCGTGCTTGTGCTGGGCGAAGGATGCTTTGTGTTTCCTTAGGACCTCCCTAATTGTCCTATCTGTAGTAATGGCTTGCGGATCAAACCAATAGTCGCCTACTGAGCATTTTCTGTGTTCGTAGTCTCCTACTGCTGTTCTAGCCATTTTCCAAACACACTTATTCACGGGGTCAAAGGAAAGGTTGTGTGAACTCATGGGGCGAAATTCTCCCCCAATGGCGCGATGTCCGCCGACTGGCGCCAAAGACGGCGCCAATCAGACGGGCATCGCGCCGGCCCAAAGGTGAGGAATGCTCCGCATCTTTGGCAGCCTAGCCCCAACATTGAGGGGCTAGGCCGACGCCGGAGGGATTTCCGCCCCGCCAGCTGGCGGAAATGGCGTTTGTTGCCCCGCCAGCTGGCGCGGAAATGCGGCGCATGCGCGGGAGCGTCAGCGGCCGCTGACAGTTTCCCGGCGCATGCGCGGGAGCGTCAGCGGCCGCTGAAATTTTCCCGCGCATGCGCAGTGGGGGGAGTCTCTTCCGCCTCCGCCATGGTGGAGACCATAGCGGAGGCGGAAGGGAAAGAGTGCCCCCATGGCACAGGCCCGCCCGCGGATCGGTGGGCCCCGATCGCGAGCCAGGCCACCGTGGGGGCACCCCCCGGGGTCAGATTGCCCCGCGCCCCCCCCCCCCCAGGACCCCGGAGCCCACCCACGCCGCCTAGTCCCGCCGGTAAATACCAGGTTTGATTTACGCCGGCGGGTCAGGCAATTTCTGGGCGGGACTTCGGCCCATCCGGGCCGGAGAATTGAACGGGGGGTCCCGCCAACCGGCGCAGCCCGATTCCCGCCCCCGCCCAATCTCCGGTACCGGAGACTTCGGCGGGGGCGGGGGCGGGATTCACGGCGGCCAACGGCCATTCTCCGACCCGGCGAGGGGTCGGAGAATGACGCCCCTGAAGTCGATCCCTAAAATGTGTTCTGCTGTTCGGGGCAAATCTACTAAAACAACGGGGTGCTTGGCATTAACGTTTCCGATTTGGATATCTTCGGGGGCCGTAATATATCCCTGCTGAATATGTCCTGTAAATCCGCTAAGGTTGATAGTGTCTGTAGTGGGCCATTTGTCTCGCTGAAACATTGTGGAGGAGTTTAAAGTGGTGCGGGACCCTCCTGTGTCCCAAAGGAACTCTACAGGGTGTCCCCGGACTGTGCCTGTGACTACTGGTCTACCTGACTTGTCCCAGAGTGTGTCGCAGACCCAAGTTGTGGAGTCCGAACACCGTCAATCTGTGCTATTTATGGCCGAATTGTCTGGGCGGGCGCTAATACTGTGTATAGGCCTGGCATTGTTCCTATGTGGGGCGTTCGCTTGCTAATTCCATTGCTGGTTCGGGGGGCATTGCATTCGCGGGCGTAATGTCCCATGCGTCCGCAATTATAGCATCCTCGTGCTCTGTGGTGCTGTCCGTCATGTCTACCTTCGTTTACCCATGTGAGGTCCTGATGTATCCTTACTGGATTCATGGTTGCTTCTGCCTTCTCCTGCTCTGCCTTTTTATGTAGGGATTGTTCCCAAGCTCCAGAAAGTCTCTTCAGACCCCACACTTCGTTATGTGTTGCGTCTGAGGGGTCATAATTCGCACAGGCTTTTTGACCTGCTTCTGTGGCATGGGAGACTAAAATACGGGTCCATTTGGTTGGGTTTTCGACATTTAAGCGTGCGTGGACTAAATCTCCAAATACCGCTTTGAAATGGGTCCAAAGGCGTCCTGCGTATGCAGTCGGATGCTCTCCCTTCTTTTGTCTGCAGCGATTTAGACCTTCTACGGGATCGCCTATGTTATAACCAATTGCATCTAAAAAAGCTGCCTTCATGTCCTGGAGACTTCCTCCTCCTACATTCTGTGGATCAGGTAGTGCTGAACTAATGGATGGTCAAGGCTCATCACTATTAGTTTCACTTCCTCTGGTTCGTCCAGACCGTACATATCTGTCTGTTGTCTTACTCGCTCAAAGAAATGGTGTGGGTCTGCTGTGGGTTGGAATGGTTCAATTTTGGCGCAGGCATCTCTCAATTGTGTGATGGATAATGGGGTGGTGCAAACAAAATCAGGCTCCTCGTGATCTTGTGACGTGCGCTGTGTGGTGACTGGATTCATGGGGTTGTGTGCTGCCTGTGCAGTCAGTTATGCGGATGCTTTCCTTTTTGGGGCCTGGGGGGCTCTATTGTGATTTTCGGTGTCTTCTACACATCTATAGGCAGTTTTGTTGAGTTCCTGCCAATCGGGGCCATCTTCCTGGTCTAAATTTGATCCAAAGGTGTCTCTGAAACCATTTTGCACTGAGAGCAGTGATTGTAACCTTGAAATTTGCTGCCTGCATTTGACGTGGTCTACTGAACTCTGCCTTTGTTCCGTTGTGGAACTGTGGAGTGCTCGTAAAGCTGCCTTCAAGTCTGCGCATTGCTTCTTTGACTGTTCTACCTGTTGTACCGTCTCTTCTCTTACCAAGACTGCGCGTTGTGTATCTTGGTAGGCCTTATCGTATTGTGTCTGAAAGCTGCTTAGATGAACAAGATAAGATTGGTATGCCCGTTTGACATCAGCCGCCTTCTTGTCTTTTGCAGCTAGCTGCTCTCGGAGTTGCTCATTAACCTTTTCACACTTGCTAACGTTTCCCTCACTCTTCTCTTTCTCTGCAAGCTGTCTGCGGAGCGATCTCACAACCTACTCTGTGCCTCGCAATTGTACCAGACAGGACATGATTGCCATCGGCTTACAAACTTTTCCTAAACTCTTCTTGTGTATCTCGGTTAGGTTGTCCCACCAAGTTTGTCCTATACTACCAGGACCTGACTCTTCATTTGCACAAAACTCAGACCAAAGGGGCCATCCTTTCCGCTTTAAGAATTTCCTCAATTCCTCTTCCCATATGGGACACTGCTCTGCTCTGTTGGTCGCCGCGACCTCGGGTTCCTGTGGGTTCATAAGGCATTCCATTGCCTTTGCTGCCATTTCTACTGGTATCTCTTTTCTGTATCCTAAATTTGGGACAGGGGGGAATAGGGCGGCGATGCAAACAGCGGGTATGGCCTAAGCTATTTTCGGGTTCACAAAACTCCGGATAGTTTTAGCAACAAAATCTAACAAGTTTATCTTGTATCCCTGTTCGTATGCATGCAAATTACTACACACTTCCGAATCTTGGAGGTTTGATCAATACGGGTCTTACACTTGTGGTTTCTTTCACTTTTCCAATTGGTCTTCTAATTCAAAGGGTGTGGGTTCGAGTCCCACCAGAGTCGCCAATTACTGTTGCCAATTTTAATGAGCGGAAAACTATCCCACCAGCGTCACTAATAACGGTTGCCAATTCTGCACCGGAGATGCCAATAATGTTGTCCTTCTTAATATTGAGTGGTATTGCTTTTCTGAGTCGTCAGGTATCAGATGATACCACCACAAGGTTCAACCGGATATTGATCAAAGACCCAACAACTAGTTAGTTAGTTCAAGTTCAATAATGGTTTATTTACATACAAGATTAACTCACACATGCAACATAAAAACACTACAAGCTAAATTACACCTAACACTACAACAACCTGCACTTAACTTCAGGCACCCGGCTTTGGCAGAGGAACAAGGCCTTTGTTCGGATCTGGAGTGGCTGGGTCTGGAGAAGTAACTTTGGTTCTGTTGGGCTCAGCCGTCTGGTAGCGATCGTTGATCTTGAACTTGCTTCTGGTCGTGGTGCTGCAATTGGCTTCAGGTACAGGCCGGGCCGAAGAGTACCGGTGTGCCAGGGCCAAAAGAGATCGAACATATGGCAGTGTCTCTCTTTATCCTTTGGGGTTTCGCGCTCTTTTGGGCAGTCCTTAGCTTTGGACCCAATAATTCGGCAGGCTTCGATTACTGCCTTCGATTTGAGCCAATAAAGGGGAAGGTGCCTTGATGGCTGGGCGTGTCCTGAGCGGTCATTGGCCTTGGCTGTTTGGAACTCATCTCTTGGTCAAGCTATTAGGCCACCATTGTAACATTCCCTTTCCTGCCTTCCTGGAGTGCTAAAACTGTCAATGAAGTAGATCTGAAGTGGGATCATTTTGGTTACACGGGGAAATGTGACAGCCAAGTTAGACACAGCAAGCTCTCACAAACAACAATGTGTTCATGGGCAAAAATGTCTGCTCTAGTGAAATTGTTTGATAGATAAATATTGTCCAGGGTACAAGGGAGAACCCCCTACTTTCATCAGATAGTTCCATGGGGTCTTTAGGGGCTGGTTTAGCACAGTGGGCTAAATAGCTGTCTTGTAATGCAGAACAATGCCAGCAGCGCAGGTTCAATTCCCGTACTGGCCTCCCCGAACAAGCACCAGAATGTGGCGACAAGGGGCTTTTCACAATAACTTCATTGAAGTCGATTTGTGACAATAAGTGATTATTATTATTATTTTACATCCATCTAACAGAGTTTCAATGCCTCACCTGAAAGACACCGCCTGCAACACTCCCTTCACGAAACCCTGAACTTGAACTCATGTCCTGTGGTGGGACTTGAACTCATGATACTCTGGCTTACAGACAACAGTTTGCCCATTGGGTCTGGCTGGTATTGGCTTCCACAGGTTGGATAAAACAAGCCCAAAAACTGGATACTCCTGCCTAGCAGTGAACTTGAGGTGACTCTTTAATAGCCTTCTGCTTGAGCTACCAGACTGCAGACAGGACGTTCAGTTTGATTCACACTCCTAGAATCATAGAATCCTACAGTGCAGAAGGAGGCCATTTGGCCCATTGCGTCTGCACCAACCCTCTGAAAAAATACCCTACCTAGGCCCATTCACCCGACCTATCCCCATAACCCCACCTAACCTGCACATCTTTGAACTGTGGAAGGAAACTGGAGCACCTGAAGGAAACCCACACAGACACGGGGAGAACGTTCAAACTCCATACAGACAGTCACCCAAAGTTGGAATCAAATCTGGGTCCTTGGAGCTGTGAGGCAGCAGTGCTAACCACTGTGCTACTGTGTCACTTCAAAATGGATGATGAGAAAGTTACTTATTTCACCACCCAACCTATTTTAGCACAAATTCTGCATTAGAACTGTTTCTGTCCCTCATTTTGAAACCCACAATGTCATGCATAAAGTTCCAAATAAATTGTCACTATGATGGCTGGGAATCAAACCCGGATCAACTGCTTGTAAGGCAGCTATGTTCACCACTATACCCTCATCACTCCGCCAGTGATACCTCACTATTGCATCAAGTGCCATAATTTGCTCATTGTAACCAGGATCCTATACCTGGTGGGCATGTGAGCTACCCAGATGAAAGCCTAGCAAAACATTTGGCAGACATTCTAGGATCGGGAACATATTGGTAAGTTCTGCACTGCCAAACCATAACCCAATGTTCTATCAGACCCATCATCAACTCGAGTCCCCGGCACATTCCAATGCAGCAAGAGATGTAGCACCTGCCCTTTCAATTCCTCGTACACAGTGTCTGAAGGATAAAGGTGACAGCGCTCCAAACATTCCTTCTGAATGAAACAGAAATTTGCAGTACTGATATTTCTTCCAGTTTGCTATGTTGTATTCATTGCTTGTTATGCCTCTCCACTGGAGAGTTCAAATGCAGATTAAAGTAATCATTTTGCTGAATGCCCTCGTTGCGTCCGCAAGCAGAACTCTGATTTCTGGTTGCTCTCCATTTGAATTCTCCAACAGACTTGCATCCTGACCTCTTGATCCTTGGCCTCCCATACTATTCCAAAGAAACTTAACACAGACTTGAGGATCCACAGAAACTTAACTCAGATTTGAGGAACGACAGGCGGGATTCTCCGTCGGCCGACGCCAGAATCGGGAAAGGCAATTGGGCGGAGAATCGGGTGTGAAGCCAAAATCGTGGCAGGCGCTGGGCGCTCACCAGAATGCTAGTTGCTGCTGTTACAAGTGTTAGAAGCTTCCTGGAAAGCTAGGGCCTCAAATCCCATGACAGCCTTTGAGATACAACTCTTCCATTCAATTTCACACAGCAAAACATTACATTATCCAGCGATTGACAGTTCTATTACTCCAGAAATAGGTGTTTGGTGGATTGTTTATCTATCTTTCCCTTCACGCTTGAATGCATCTCAAGTACTTTGTTTTGATGCTAACCACAATGTTTATAAACACTCTTGCTATGGTTGGCAAATCCTTGCCATGTCAAAAGCAGCTAACTGCCTTCTGCTGTGAACGAGTGTGACCCGTTATTCCAGTATAGGGGGTGGGAGGGGATGTCCCTACTTGTCAGCGGGGGAGGGGCTGTATTTGCATTGTGGGAGGGAGGGGGCCTTCTGATGGACTTTTGGATGTACCTCAGTCATGCACTGACCCTTTGACCCACCTTGGGATCCACCGCATCAGGGCCACACCCGGAAGAGCTTTCACCAAAGCCCGCCTGATTGATTCATGATAATATTAATAATCTTTACTATTGTCACAAGTAGACTTACATTAAGACTGCAATGAAGTTATTGTGAAAAGCCTCTAGTCGCCACATTCCGGCGCCTGCTCGGGTACACAGAGGGAGAATTTAGAATGTCCAAATTACCGAACAGCACATCTTTCGGGACTTGTGGGAGGAAACCGGAGCATCCGGAGGAAACCCACACAGACACGGGGAGAACGAGCAGACTCAAGATGGGAATCAAACCTGGGACCCTGGAGCTATGAAGCAACTCTGCTAACCACTGTGCTGCCCTGAGGGCAGGCAGTCAGTGCAGGAATCCCCTGTGGTTGTCCCCCTCTCGAACAGATATACCCCTTTGGATACTGTCGGGGGGGATAGCCTATCAGGGGAAAACAGCAGCAGCCAGAGCAGTGGCACCACGGCTGGCTCTGATGTTCAGGAGGGAGGGTCAAAGCGCAGAAGAGCAATAGTAATAGGGGACTCTATAGTCAGGGGCACAGATAGGCGCTTCTGTGGACGTGAAAGAGGCTCCAGGATGGTATGTTGCCTCCCTGGTGCCAGGGTCCAGGATGTCTCCGAACGGGTAGAGGGCATCCTGAAGGGGGAGGGCAAACAGGCAGAAGTCGTTGTACATATTGATACTAACGACATAGGCAGGAAGGGCATGAGGTCCTGCAGCAGGAGTTCAGGGAGCTAGGCAGAACGTTAAAAGACAGGACCTCGAGGGTTGTAATCTCGGGATTACTCCCTGTGCCACGTGCCAGTGAGGTTAGAAATAGGAAGATAGAGCAGCTAAACACGTGGCTAAACAGCTGGTGTAGGAGGGAGGGTTTCCATTATCTGGACCACTGGGAGCTCTTCCGGGGCAGGTGTGACCTGTATAAGAAGGACGGGTTGCATCTAAACCGGAGAGGCATAAATATCCTGGCCGCGAGGTTTGCTAATGTCACACGGGAGGGTTTAAACTAGTATGGCAGGGGGGTGGGCACGGGAGCAATAGGTCAGAAGGTGAGAGCATTGAGGGAGAACTAGGGAATAGGGACAGTGTGGCTCTGAGGCAGAGCAGACAGGGAGAAGTTGCTGAACACAGCGGGTCTGGTGGCCTGAAGTGCATATGTTTTAATGCAAGGAGCATTACGGGTAAGGCAGATGAACTTAGAGCTTGGATTAGTATTTGGAACTATGATGTTTTTGCCATTACAGAGACCTGGTTGAGGGAAGGGCCGGATTGGCAGCTAAACGTTCCAGAATTTAGATGTTTCAGGCGGGATAGAGGGGGATGTAAAAGGGGAGGTGGAGTTGCGCTACTTGTTCGGGAGAATATCACAGCTGTACTGCGAGAGGACACCCCAGAGGGCAGTGAGGCTATATGGGTAGAGATCAGGAATAAGAAGGGTGCAGTCACAATGTTGGGGGTATACTACAGGCCTCCCAACAGCCAGCGGGAGATAGAGGAGCAGATAGGTAGACAGATTTTGGAAAAGAGTAAAAACAACAGGGTTGTGGTGATGGGAGACTTCAACTTCCCCAATATTGACTGGGACTCACTTAGTGCCAGGGGCTTAGACGGGGCGGAGTTTGTAAGGAGCATCCAGGAGGGCTTCTTAAAACAATATGTAGACAGTCCAACTAGGGAAGGGGCGGTACTGGACCTGGTATTGGGGAATGAGCCCGGCCAGGTAGTAGATGTTTCAGTAGGGGAGCATTTCGGTAACAGTGACCACAATTCAGTAAGTTTTAAAGTACTGGTGGACAAGGATAAGAGTGGTCCGAGGATGAATGTGCTAAATTGGGGGAAGGCTAATTATAACAATATTAGGCGGGAACTGAAGAACATAGATTGGGGGCGGATGTTTGAGGGCAAATCAACATCAGACATGTGGGAGGCTTTCAAGTGGCAGTTGAAAGGAATACATGACCGGCATGTTCCTGTGAGGAAGAAGGATAAATACGGCAATTTTCGGGAACTTTGGATGACGAGTGATATTGTAGGCCTCGTCAAAAAGAAAAAGGAGGCATTTGTCAGGGCTAAAAGGCTGGGAACAGACGAAGCCTGCGTGGAATATAAGGAAAGTAGGAAGGAACTTAAGCAAGGAGTCAGGAGGGCTAGAAGGGGTCACGAAAAGTCATTGGCAAATAGGGTTAAGGAAAATCCCAAGGCTTTTTACACGTACATAAAAAGCAAGAGGGTAGCCAGGGAAAGGGTTGGCCCACTGAAGGATAGGCAAGGGAATCTATGTGTGGAGCCAGAGGAAATGGGCGAGGTACTAAATGAATACTTTGCATCAGTATTCACCAAAGAGAAGGAATTGGTAGATGTTGAGTCTGGAGAAGGGGGTGTAGATAGCCTGGGTCGCATTGTGATCCAAAAAGACGAGGTGTTGGGTGTCTTAAAAAATATTAAGGTAGATAAGTCCCCAGGGCCTGATGGGATCTACCCCAGAATACTGAAGGAGGCTGGAGAGGAAATTGCTGAGGCCTTGACAGAAATCTTTGGATCCTCGCTGTCTTCAGGGGATGTCCCGGAGGACTGGAGAATAGCCAATGTTGTTCCTCTGTTTAAGAAGGGTAGCAAGGATAATCCCGGGAACTACAGGCCGGTGAGCCTTACTTCAGTGGTAGGGAAATTACTGGAGAGAATTCTTCGAGACAGGATCTACTCCCATTTGGAAGCAAATGGACGTATTAGTGAGAGGCAGCACGGTTTTGTGAAGGGGAGGTCGTGTCTCACTAACTTGATAGAGTTTTTCGAGGAGGTCACTAAGATGACTGATGCAGGTAGGGCAGTAGATGTTGTCTATATGGACTTCAGTAAGGCCTTTGACAAGGTCCCTCATGGTAGACTAGTACAAAAGGTGAAGTCACACGGGATCAGGGGTGAGCTGGCAAGGTGGATACAGAACTGGCTAGGCCATAGAAGGCAGAGAGTAGCAATGGAGGGATGCTTTTCTAATTGGAGGGCTGTGACCAGTGGTGTACCACAGGGATCAGTGCTGGGACCTTTGCTCTTTGTAGTATATATAAATGATTTGGAGGAAAATGTAACTGGTCTGATTAGTAAGTTTGCAGACGACACAAAGGTTGGTGGAATTGCGGATAGCGATGAGGACTGTCGGAGGATACAGCAGGATTTAGATTGTCTGGAGACTTGGGCGGAGAGATGGCAGATGGAGTTTAATCCGGACAAATGTGAGGTAATGCATTTTGGAAGGTCTAATGCAGGTAGGGAATATACAGTGAATGGTAGAACCCTCAAGAGTCTTGAAAGTCAAAGAGATCTAGGAGTACAGGTCCACAGGTCATTGAAAGGGGCAACATTGGAGAAGGTAGTCAAGAAGGCATACGGCATGCTTGCCTTCATTGGCCGGGGCATTGAGTATAAGAATTGGCAAGTCATGTTGCAGCTGTATAGAACCTTAGTTAGGCCACACTTGGAGTATAGTGTTCAATTCTGGTCGCCACACTACCAGAAGGATGTGGAGGCTTTAGAGAGGGTGCAGAAGAGATTTACCAGAATGTTGCCTGGTATGGAGGGCATTAGTTATGAGGAGCGGTTGAATAAACTCGGTTTGTTCTCACTGGAACGAAGGAGGTTGAGGGGAGACCTGATAGAGGTCTACAAAATTATGAGGGGCATAGACAGAGTGGATAGTCAGAGGCTTTTCCCCAGGGTAGAGGGGTCAATTACTAGGGGGCATAGGTTTAAGGTGAGAGGGGCAAGGTTTAGAGTAGATGTACAAGGCAAGTTTTTTACGCAGAGGGTAGTGGGTGCCTGGAACCCGCTACCGGAGGAGGTAGTGGAAGCAGGGACAATAGGGACATTTAAGGGGCATCTTGACAAATATATGAATAGGATGGGAATAGAAGGATACGGACCCAGGAAGTGTAGAAGATTGTAGTTTAGTCGGGCAGCATGGTCGGCACGGGCTTGGAGGGCCGAAGGGCCTGTTCCTGTGCTGTACATTTCTTTGTTCTTTGTTGATTTGCCACTGTGGGGGTCAGTGCATAACTGGGGAGTGGAGACGTGGGCTTCCAGCCCATTAATCAAACAAAAATCGATGCAAATCACCGATTCGCACCCTCAGAATTTCCGTGGTCATCCGCGCACGACCAAAATCCTGGATTTGTGGTCCGCTTTAGAGGGATTATGACAGTGAATGTTGATAGTCTGGCCCATTATGCAACAAACACATCTCTCTCTCTCTAGTTTCTTTAGCCCTCTCAGCACTCGAGCTTCCAAGTTAATTTTATTTGCTCTGATAACAGTGATTTGCATCCTCCCAGCGGTTCAGGGCGGGCAGTGCACTCAGACCACCGGCAGGGAGGCGGAACATTGCAATGGGTTTGGCGTTGGGTGCCAAACCCGTTTTTCCCTCGATGCTCCATTCTCCGCCCGATTGGAAATGCCGATATCAGGATCGGACAATGGAGAATCCACTCCGTGAACTCTGCTTTCTCTTTCTCTCTCCACAGATGCTTCCCGACATGCTGAGTGTTTCCAGCACTTTGTGTTTTCATATTATAGATAATACATAATTGATAAAATGTTAAACAAAAGGGTCATAAATATCTGCAATGGCCCGATTATTCATGGATTTGTTCTCGTGCAATTGACCGTGTATCCTGTCTTCTTCGAATTTGGTATCTGTGGGACAGTCGAGGTGATTCATGCATGTGTACATGGTATATGAACACTCACTCATGCCATTCCCACCATCTGCAGGGTTTCGGAAACCGTTGACTGTACAGCAGTCTGTCGACCTGGGAATTAAATACTTCTCTTCTGATCCTTTGCCCTTGTAGCTAGATTTAATAATGTTTGGGGTGGGCAAATGAATGAAAAAGCAGCTTCTTACCATATCCACTAGGAATGGATACACAGATCATTCTCCTGGCTCATGACACCAGCAACAGAAACTTGCACAAGGCCTCCTCCATTCAAGCACATGAAAGTGTTTGGCAAAGGCTTTATCGTTCGTTTAGAAATACGATAACACCAGCGGGACAAAGACTTTGCCAAGTAAAAGGAGAAACAAACTGTCAAAATACCGTTTGATGATTTCAGTGCCTTTTAATTGCCTGTAAAAGCAACTTGCCTTTAAATAGTGCATTTAACATAGCAAAGCATCCCAAAGCGCTCCAGGAAAGCATTATCGATTAAAATTTGACACTGAGCCGCAGAACAAAATATCAAGGATTGACCAGAAGCTTGGTTAAAGAGGTTGCTTTTTAAGGATCTTTTAAAGGTGGGGAGAAGAGAGAGAGATGGAGAGATCTGGGGCGGGAATTCTGGGGATTATTGCCGAGGCAGTTGAAGGAACACCCACCACCCAGACAAAAGGAAAAAACCAGGGAAACGAAGGGTACCAGTAAAACCAATCCAAACTGGTCTTGTATACTTAAAATGGAACTCCAGTGTTACTGCTGCTAGCATTACTGACTTTCTTTACTGGGATTTGAACAATTTGAACTGCGTGGTCCTTCTTGGTGGTAGGGCAATCAAATTGGGAATTCTCAAACCTTGTTAAGACTGGAGGAGGATGCATGTGCAGGGGTTGGGAAAGGCCATGGAGGCATTTGAAAACCAGGATGAGAGCTTTAAAATTGAGGTGTTGCCTAACAGGAGTTAGTGTTGGTTAGAGCACAGGTTTATTCATGGTGGTAAATGGGGGGGCCAGCCAGGAGAACAGAGGTGGCAAAGGCATGGATGAGCGTTTTAGCAGCAAATGAGCTGAGGCCCGGCAATGGTGCAGAGTGAAAGTCGGCAGTCTTGAATAAGGAATGAATATGTAATTGAAAGCTGATCTCAGAGTCAAGCAGAATACCAACACCGCTGAAGAAGAGTCATATGGCCTAGAAACATTAGATTTGTCTCCCTCTCCACCAGGTGCAGCCAGTCCCGCTGGGTTTATCCAGCATTTTCTGTTTTTATAAATATTGTAAATAACCTGCTCCAGCTTCAGAAAGTTTCCAGGGAGAGGGATAGTCAGTATCCTAGAGAATGGCATTTGCGGCACGGATTGAGAACGTTGGCTTGAGTCTCCCTGATATTCAGTAGGAGAAAAATTCTGCTCATCCAATACTGGCTGTCGAACAAACAGTGTGACAAATCAGAGACAGTGGTGGGGTCAAGAGATAATGAGATAGAGTTGGGTGTTATCAACACACTGACATGCGGAGTTCTGGTTGCGGCGATGACTAGCTAAGCCGCACGTTTCGGCGGCTCCAGCTCCAACGGACCTTCCGGCTCTTTTAGAGCCCCAACGGGAAATTTTCGCGCGATGAAACCCAGTGTGGGGTGAGTGAATAGGGAGTCCCCCCCCCAACGAAAGAGGAAAATATCGGCGGCGGCGGCTGCAGCGCGAGGAATCCTCGACGATAGGGACAGAAAGGGAGAAGACACAAGATGGCGGCGGAGAAAGCCCAGGCGGCATGGGGGCCCGAGCAAGACGAATTCTAGAGACGGTGTGTGGAGCTACTAAAGAGGGAGGTGCTGACCCCGATGCTACAGGCAATTGAGGGGCTCAAGGAGGCACAAAGGACCCAGGAGACAGAGCTCCGTGTGGTGGAGCAGAAGGTGACGGATAATGAGGACGAGATCCTGGCCCTGGCGGTCAAAACACAGACGCACGAGGCGCTCCACAAAAAGTGCATTGAACGGATTGAGGCCCTAGAAAACAGAGCGCGAAGGAAGAACCTTTGGATACTGGGTCTCCCTGAGGGAGTGGAAGGAGCGGATTGCGGGGCTTATGTAAGCACGATGCTAAGCTCGTTGATGGTAGCTGAGGCCCCTGCGGGCCCCTTAGAGGTGGAGGGGGCACATCGGATCCCGGTGAGAAGACCAAAAGCGGGAGAACCACCTGGGGCGACAATCGTGCGATTTCACCGCCTTAAAGATAGAGAAGAGGTCCTGAGATGGGCTAAAAAAGTACGGAGTAGCAGATGGGAGAATGCAGTGGTACAGGTGTACCAGGATTGGAGTGCGGAGGTGGCGAGAAGGAGGGCGAGTTTTAACCGAGCCAAGGAGGTGTTATACAAAAAGAAGGTGAAGTTCGGGATGCTGCAGCCGGCACGGCTATGGGTCACGTACCAGGAGAGACATCACTATTTCGAAACGGCGGAAGAAGCATGGACCTTTATTAAAGAGGAGAAATTGGATCGGAACTGAGGGACTGATACTGTAGGGAATGTTATTGTCGATGTAAATAGAGAAGTAAATTGGGAAGGGGGGAGACACTAAGAAATGTGGGCGCCGGTGAGGGGGGAAAGAAGGGACATAGGCGGAGAATGAGGAATGGGAGTGGGAGGGGAAAGGGAGCTGCGCCACAAGAGGCGGGTCAGATAAAGGGATGTTCCCGCGCCAGAAAGATAATGGCGGGAAGACAGGCGCAAGGCAGATGGGAGTTCCCCACACGGGGGGGGGTCAAGGAGGGAGCAGGAGTAGCCGGGGTCAGTTGAAGTCAGCTGACTTGTGGAAGTAATATGGGGGGAGCCATCACGCTAGAAGGGGATCTAGCGGGGGGGGGGGGGGGGGATAACTGGGTTGCTGCTGCGGAAATCAAAGAGGAAATGGCTAAAGAGTGGGTGGACGGGGATGGAATGCGACGCCTGGGGAGCGAGTGGGAGCGCGGAGGCGGGATACGGGACTGGCCTAGAGAAGGTGATGGCTAGTCGACACGGGAAGGGGGCAGGTAGCCCCCTAGTGAGGCTGATCACGTGGAACGTGAGAGGCCTGAATGGACCGATTAAAAGGGCCCGAGTGCTCGCGCACTTGAAAGGACTAAGGGCAGACGTGGCTATGCTCCAGGAGACGCACCTGAAGGTGGTGGACCAAGTTAGGTTAAGGAAAGGATGGGTGGGACAGGTGTTCCACTCAGGACTAGATGCAAAGAATAGAGGGGTGGCCATATTGGTGGGGAAACGGGTAGCATTTGAAGCAAGGAGCATTGTAGCAGATAGCGGAGGTAGATATGTAATGGTGAGTGGCAGGCTGGAGGGAATGGAGGTCGTGCTGGTTAATGTATATGCCCCGAATTGGGACGATGCGGGATTTATGAGACGGATGTTGGGTCGTATACCGGACCTGGAGCTAGGAAACTTGATATTGGGAGGGGACTTCAACACCGTGCTGGACCCAGGGTTAGATAGATCCAGATCGAAGACCGGAAGAAGGCCAGCAGCGGCCAAGGTGCTCAAGGGGTTTATGGACCAAATGGGGGGAGTGGATCCATGGCGATTTCATAGACCGAGGGCCAGGGAGTTCTCCTTCTTCTCCCATGTCCATAAAGTGTACTCCCGGATAGATTTTTTTGTTCTGGGAAGGTCGTTGATCTCAAGGGTGGAAGAAGCTGAGTATTCAGCCATAGCGGTGTCGGACCATGCCCCACACTGGGTGGACCTGGAACTAGGAGAGGAAAGGGAGCAGCGAGCACTCTGGCGATTGGATGTGGGATTGATGGCAGATGAGGGAGTGTGTGGAAGAGTGCGGGGATGTATTGAGAGGTACCTGGAGGCCAATGACGACGGGGAGGTCCGAGTGGGAGTGGTATGGGAAGCACTAAAAGCGGTGGTCAGAGGAGAGCTGATCTTCATTAGGGCCCACAAAGGGAAAACAGAGGCCAAGGAAAGGGAAAGATTACTGGGGGAGATTTTAAGGGTGGACAGGGAATTTGCGGAGACCCCGGAGGAGGGACTGTACAGGGAGAGAAGACGACTCCAGACGGAGTTCGACCTTTTGACCACCAGAAGGGCGGAGGTGCTGTGGAGGAAGGCACAGGGGAGGAGGTATGAATATGGGGAAAAGGCTAGTCGCCTGCTGGCCCATCAGCTGCGAAAGAGGACAGCGGCGAGGGAGATAGGGGTTATTAGAGACGAAAAGGGAGCTACGGTGCGGAGAGCAGGGAAGATAAACAAGGTGTTCAAGACCTTTTATGAAGGACTGTATAGGTCCCAACCCCCGGAGGGAGAGGAGGGGATGCGGCAGTTCCTGGATCAATTGAGGTTCCCGAGGGTGGAGGGGCAGGAGGTGGAAGGCCTGGGGGCACCGATTGGGGTGGATGAGGTTATTAAGGGGCTGGGGAATATGCAAGCAGGGAAGGCTCCGGGACCAGACGGGTTCCCGGTGGAATTTTATAGAAAATACGTGGACTTGTTGGCCCCGCTGTTGGTGAGGACGTTTAATGAGGTCAGGGAAGGAGGGACTTTACCCCCGACAATGTCGGAGGCGACGATATCGCTAATTCTGAAGCGGGATAAAGATCCGTTGCAGTGCGGGTTTTTCATTATTGAATGTGGACGCCAAATTGCTGGCAAAGGTACTGGCATCGAGGATAGAGGACTGTGTCCCAGGGGTGGTGCACGAAGACCAGACAGGGTTCGTAAAGGGGAGACAACTGAATGTCAACGTGCGACGACTATTAGGGGTGATAATGATGCCCCCAGTGGAGGGGGAGGCAGAGATTGTGGCGGCAATGGATGCAGAGAAGGCATTTGATAGGGTGGAGTGGGAGTACTTATAGGTGGTGCTAAGGAGGTTTGGGTTCGGGAATGGGTTTATTAGCTGGGTCAAACTCCTTTATGGGGCCCCAACGGCAAGTGTAATCACGGGTCGGCAAAGATCGGAGTATTTCCGACTATATAGGGGAACAAGACAGGGATGCCCGTTATCTCCATTGTTGTTCGCGTTGGCAATTGAACCTCTGGCCATGGCATTGAGAGACTCCAGGAAATGGAGAGGGGTGATTAGAGGGGGAGAAGAACACCGAGTGTCGTTATACGCAAATGACCTACTGTTGTATGTGACGGACCCAGTGGGGGGGATGACAGAGGTCATGCAGATATTGAGGGAGTTCGGAGATTTCTCGGGATATAGTCTTAACATGGGGAAGAGTGAACTATTCGTGATACACCCTGGGGACCAGAGTAGAGAGATAGAAGGCCTGCCTCTAAGGAAAGTGGAAAGAAACTTCCGATACCTGGGGATTCAGATCGCTAGGAGCTGGGGAACCTTACACAGACTTAATCTGACACGATTGGTAGAACAAATGGAGGAGGACTTCAAGAGGTGGGACATGCAGCCTCTGTCGTTGGCGGGCAGAGTGCAGGCAATTAAGATGATAGTCCTCCCGAGGTTCTTATTTGTATTTCAATGTCTCCCTATACTAATCACTAAGACCTTTTTTTAAAAAATAGACAGGAGCATCACGAGCTTCGTGTGGGCAGGGAAAGTCCCGAGGGTAAGGAGGGGGTTCCTACAACGTAGCAGAGACAGAGGAGGATTGGCACTACCGAATTTGGGCGACTACTACCGGGCCGCCAATGTGGCGATGATTCGTAAATGGATGATGGAGGGAGAGGGAGCGGCGTGGAAAAGACTGGAGAGAACGCCCTGTAAAGGGAAGAGCCTAGAGGCGCTGGTGACGGCGCCGCTACCGCTCTCACCAAAAAAGTTTACCATGACCCCAGTGGTGGCGGCAACATTGAATATTTGGGGACAATGGAGGCGACAGAGAGGTGCGCAGGGAGCCCTGGTGGGGTCCCCAATCAGGAACAACCACAGGTTTGCCCCAGGAAGGATGGATGGAGGATTTCAGAGCTGGCACCAGTTGGGAATTAGGAGGGTGGGAGATTTATTTATAGATGGGACGTTTGCGAGCTTGGGAGCATTGGAGGAAAAGTATAAGTTGCCCCGGGGAAACTTCCTTAGATATATGCAGGTGAGGGCGTTCACAAGACAACAGGTGAGGGAATTTCCGCTGCTCCCGGCACAGGGGATCCAGGACAGAGTGCTTTCGGGGGTGTGGGTCGGGGAGGGCAAGGTGTCAGAGATATACCGAGAGATGAGGGAAGAGGGGGAGGAGCTGGTGGGCGAGTTAAAAGGAAAGTGGGAAGAAGAGCTAGGGGAGGAGATAGAGGAGGGTATGTGGGCTGATGCCCTAAGCAGGGTAAATTCCTCTTCCTCGTGTGCCAGGCTTAGCCTGATTCAATTCAAGGTGCTACATAGAGCACACATAACGGGAGAAAGATTGAGCAGGTTCTTTGGAGTGGAGGACAAGTGTGGGAGGTGCGGCGGAAGCCCGGCAAACCACGCACATATGTTTTGGTCGTGCCCGGCACTGGAGGGGTATTGGAAGGGAGTGACGGGAGTGATTTCGCGGGTGGTGAAGGCCCGGGTCAAACCAGGCTGGGGGTTAGCTCTATTTGGAGTTGCGGATGAGCCGGGAGTGCAGGAGGCGAAAGAGGCCGACGTTGTGGCCTTTGCGTCCCTAGTAGCCCGGCGTAGGATTTTACTCATGTGGAAGGAAGCAAAACCCCCCGGACTGGAGGCCTGGGTAAATGATATGGCGGGGTTCATTAAACTGGAGCAGATAAAGTTTGCCCTGAGAGGATCGGCTCAAGGGTTCACCAGGCGGTGGCAGCCATTTCTCGACTACCTAGGGGAACGTTAGAGGGAAGACAGATGACCAGCAGCAGCAACCCAGGGGGGAGGGGGGGGGAGGGAGGGGGGTGGTGGAAAGTTTTAGTTTATGTTAAATGATTAGTTTACCATGTTGATTAGCCATTTGTTCACTGTTAAATTTTCCTTTTTGTTATGTTTGATGTGTAAGGGGAAAAAATTGTGATCGAAAAATTTTCAATAAAATATATATTTTTAAAAAAACACACTGACATGCGCATGGACAGAATCACTGAGGAGCAGCGTGGAGATGGGAAATAGGAGGGGGCAGGGGGGATGGGGTGGCAAAGATACTTGAGGGTCTTAAGAGTACAAGTGTGGGAGTGGATAGAGAAGATGGTTATTCTCTGGCCAAGATTAAATAGATTAGATTGGAAACACATGAGAGCAGTACCACCCGGATGGACATAATGGACAGGCATTGGAGGAGGATGGTGTGGTCAAAGCCTGGGTCAAAGACCATGTCAAAGAAGACAAGAAAGATGAGCGGGGATAGTTTACTGGGTCACTGTTACATCGAATGTCGTTTGAAAAAAGTTGTTTCAGTACCGTGGCAGAGGTGGATTTAAGGAAATCAAAGGCGAAATTTCAGAAAGTTCGGCATAGATTTGGAGGGGATAACAAATTTTAAAACTTTGAAAAGGAAAAGGAGTTCAGAGATGGGGTGATGGTTTGGAAGAGTGAGGTAAATGTGGGGAAATGAGGGCAGATTTGAAGGTGAGTGTGAAAGTAGCTGAGGTGAAGGCACTCAGCTAATGTGGAGTCCAGGAAGGGAAATTGAGTGGGCAGCAGTTTGGTGGTAAGAAGATCAAGGGTACAGAAGGTTGATGTTATAGACAAAGGTGAGCTCTGAGAGAACACGATGGAGGTAAGAGAAACTTGAGAAAAATGCAAGGTTAGAGATAGGGAAGGTTGAAACCTGAGGGGAATTTGGTCTGTTGGACGAGGAGAAAGGAGCAAAGTAGCTTAATGGGTGATCTCAATCTTTATGACAAAAAAACCATGAGCCCTTCGTATTGCTACTGGAAATGAGGGTGGAGGACTCAGGGGAGGGTGGTTTTAGAAGATAGCATATAATGGCAAAGAGAAACCAGGGATTATCTTTTACGACAATATGCTTTCAGCTTTGTGGTAAACTTGACTAAAAGTGAGTTTGCGAAAGCCCAAGTCATGTTCGTAGGCCGGACTGTTGGATATGGTCAGATGGTCCCAAGGAAGGTGAAAAGGTAAGCGATTGGGGAGTTTCCAATACCATCAACATGAAGAAAGGTTTTGAGATTTTTGTGTAAGAACGTATCAGCGTCCGCAGGGACTGTGAAAAATGCTGCCTGCCTTGATACAAGACCCAGAGCTTGGCTGGGTGCAATATTCCGAATCGCACGCCGTTTCTGTACAGTGGCCTTCACTTTGTTAATTTTGTCATGGCGCTCGCCCCAGTATCCTGGTAGATCCGGATCTTGCAACCTTCACAGCTGCAGTTTGTGGACTGCCTGGCCCAGCACAGGATTCTCTCCTAGTCCTGGTACCGGTGCATTTTTGCAATTATCGCCCTCGGCTGTTCCCCGGTTTTGGGCTTTGGTCAGAGTGACCAGTGAGCTCTGTCAATTTCTGGTGGGTTGGGGAAGCTATCCCTTCCCACCAGGTTACCCAGCATTTGGGCCATGTAGTCTGTGGGGTTCCTACCTTCGGTCCCATCCGGTAGGCCCACCCTCACCTTCACACCATCCTCATCCTAACACCACCTCCACCCTCACCACCTACCACCCCCACTCGCATGCCCATACCTACCACCCCCCGGCCTGCGGTCTAATCATGCATTTTGTCTTGTGTCTTGCAGGACCTGCTGGGGATGGAGCGGGTCAATCCATCGTCTTCCGTCCTCAGCCAGTGCCACAGCCGCCCCCCCCCCCCCCCCCCCCCCCCGCCATGAGCCGAGCAGCGATGAGAAGAGCAGTTTAGACACCAGCCCTCCGTCCGAGACGCAGGACACCCCGGAGCTCGGGTCGGAGAATGACACTGATCTCCCATCACAGCTGTTCTCCGACACCCTCCACCATCCCAGAGACACTCACCGCGGTTGGACACTTTAGTGAAGAGGCTCCTGTGCCACTACCTGGTGCTCACCACACAGCTGACCCAGTACAGCATGTGGAGGTAGGAATGCCCGAGGTGGCGGACGGTCAGAGGGCAGCCCGGCCCCAGGGACAACTGCCATCCATCCGGGCTTCTGGACAGTCCCATCAATCATGGAGATGCAGCTGCAGAGCAAGGGACATGAGGGGTTGTCGGCGAGCATCCAGCATCTGTAGGTGCAGGTGGAGGAGTCCAACCACATGCAGCAGCAGGAGGTGGTGCCGACCGTGCGTGCCACCCTGGCCAACACTGCATAGCTGGCATCCGCGGTGGCGACATTGGGAGCAATGGTTTTGGCTATGGATCAGCAAGTCCAAGGCCTGGGGCATCCAGTGCAGGTGCTGGTCGAGGTCCAGGGCAGGGTTTCCATCTCACAGGCAACCATGTGCCAGAGCCACCTGGACATCACAGAGGTGCTCCTTAGCGTGGCCCAGTCACAGCAGGCCATGGCGGAGAACATCGGCAGCAGTGCCCAGGCGCTGGCTGATGTGGCGCAGACACAGAGGGAGGAGGCTCAGTCCCAGAGGGAGGTGGCGCAGTGACTGGCTGATGTGACACAAACCCAGAAGGTGGTGGCACAGTTACAGCGTGATGTGGCGCAGTCCCAGACGGAGATGGTTCACTCCCTGTGCTCCATGGCCGCGAGCGTGCGGACCCTGGTCAAGACCAGAGCAGGCCTCCAGGACTGGCAGCGCTAGGTAGCGGGGGAGCCTCAGGGTAGCACCCCTGTCCTATGGAGTAGCCTGGGGGCCATCGGGCACTCTGAGGGAGGAGGAGGTGATGGGGCCTGTGCTGGCGACTCCCACAGGGGAGGTGCAATAACAATGCAGCATCTTGGACACCCCCCCCCCCCCCCTCGCCCCCCCATTCTATCCCTGGTGCACCTGGTGGGCAGCGGGTAAAACAGGACGACGGCACCATGCCACCGCGGATACCCGAGCAGCAGCCAGGCCCATCCAGACCCGGTAGCCCCAGAAGACGCCCACCAACGGGGGCCCAGGCCGTAGGGTAGGAACGACAGCAGGCCACCTTCACTCCTGCTGTACCTTCTGGGGAACCACCTAGATGTAACGTAAGGTCAGAAAGTTAGACACAAGTTAAGTTGGCACAGGTGCAGGGCACAGTTTAGTCATAGGGGCTAGGGCACAGATTTGTAAATATTTGTTCAGATTAAACACCTGTTACCACTGTTATGATCATAATAATTGTTATTATTGTCACAAGTAGGCTTACATTAACACTGCAATGAAGTTACTGTGAAAAGCCCCTAGTTGCCAAATTCCAGCGCCTGTTCGGGTACACAGAGGGAGAATTCAGAATGTCCAAATTACCTAACTTGTGGGACTTGTGGGAGGAAACCAGAGCACCCGGAGGAAACCCACGCTGACACAGGGAGAACGTGCAGACTCCGATAGACAGTGACCCAGCGGGGAATTGAACCTGGGACCCTGGAGCTGTGAAGGAACAGTGCTACCCACTGTGCTAACGGCTGCCCGGTCGTGACTCGGTATAACTTGTCTTGGTGCTCTATCATAGAATTTACAGTGCAGAAGGAGGCCATTCGGCCCATCGAGTCTTGGAAAGAGCACCCTACCCAAGCCCACACCTCCACCCTATCCCCATAACCCAATAACCACACTCAACACTAAGGGCAATTTTGGACACTAAGGGCAATTTATCATGGCCAATCCACCTAACCTGCACATCTTTGGACTGTGGGAGGAAACCGGAGCACCCGGAGGAAACACACGCACACACGGGGAGGATGTGCAGACTCCGCACAGACAGTGACCCAAGCCGGAATCGAACCTGGGACCCTGGAGCTGTGAAGCAATTGTGCTAACCACCATGCTACCGTGCTGCCCTATCAAATGGGTGTGAGGGATGGGCTGGTCTGGGCAGGCCAGGGGGTGTGGGGGGGGGGGGGGGGGGGATGGGTGGACATTGTGGGTGTCCTGGGCTCATCACCCCTCCGCTCCTCCGACCATCCTCACCATCGTAACCCAGGGAATGGCCAGCTTGCATGTAGGGATCACCCAGGTGAATGGTGGAAAGTGCTACCGTGGGCAGGAGTCAGACATTGGCATACGACGCAGGGCACCAGAGCTCATTGCAGAGCAGGTTGTCATCATCCTCCATCCCATGGACCAGACCCGCTGTTACTGCCAACCCAGGGCTCCCACCCCGTAGTGCGGCAGGTATGTATGACGGAGGGGGTTGCAGGCTAGAGCGTGGACAATGGAGGGGGGATTGGGATGCGATGTCTGTGCCCCTGGCCAGTCCCCCGCCCCTGCCCCATCTAGATGGTGAACGGTGAATCTGGAAACGATCAGAGCTTCCTGTGCGCGTTGGCCCTGGTGCACACATTGTGTGGCCTCCCGAGCCTGCCTGGGCCCATGTCCCATCCATTCTTGCCCTCCCTCCATTCTCCTCGTCGGACGAGGCCTGAAATTCCTGCTGCTCCAGCACAGCGCCCCTCGGCTGTGTGAAGTTGTGGAGGATGCAGCAGGCCGCCAGGATGCGGGCATACCCTTTCAGCCTGATACAGAGTGGTCCAGGCACCTAAATTGCACCTTCAGGAGGCCGAAGCACCGCTCGATCACACTCCTGATTACTGTACGGGAATCGTTGTAGCGGGTCTCTACATCGGTCTGTGGTGTCCGGATCGGTTTCATCAGCCCACCACCCTGTGGATAACCCCTGTCACCCAGGAGCTAACCCCCCAGCCGGGAGGGTGTCTCGAACATGTCAGGAATCGCCGAGTGTGCCAGGCTGAAGGCATCATATACACTGCCCTGGTATCAGGCGCAGACATGCATGATGTGCATCTGATGGTCACAGACCAGCTGAACGTTCATCGAGTGGAACCCCTTTCAGTTGGGATAGAGCGGCCTATCATCTGCAGGTGCTCGTAGCGGCACATGCAACCCGTTGATCACCCCCTGGACCCGTGGAATCCCGGCGATGGTGGCGAATCCCGCTGTCCAGGCATCCTGGTGGGTTCAGTCCACATCGAAATAGATGCATTGAGCCACCTGGGCATATAGGATCTCTGTGATAGCGTGGATGCGCCTGTGCACCGAGGTCTGTGAGATCCTGCACAGGTCCCCATTCACTCCTGGAAGGACCCTGTGATGTAAACGTTCAGGTCGACCGTCACCTTAATGGCCACAGGGTGCGGGTGTCCTCACCCATAGCCCCGCAGTGCCTGGCACCGTGGGGGCCTCAGGCCCTGGTGCCTGTCCCTAATGCCAGGGGTACTGTTGGCTGGCACTGCCCATGCCAGCGGTACGTTCCATGGCCCCCGCCCAGTGCCCCCGTAGGGATTACAGTGGGTGTTGTCCTGGGTGGGCCGCCGGCGGGTGGAGGCCGGGTGGGGTGGGGGCTTGCAGGGGATGAGGCACCTATACTGCCGGTGTCACTCTGCGGAACCAGGGGCCAAGGCGGTTTGTCAGTGGGTGCGCAGCAAGATGGCTGCTTTGCAGGCCACGGTAATGGCGGTCCGGGACTGGAAACCGCCCCAGTCCCATGGGGGGGGTCACACCAGCTACACGGCCTGTTGACCCGTCACCCCCCTTTCCTCCGGCCCTGGCAGCCCCCCACCCCCTGCTCCACCCCAGCCAGTCCAGCTAGTGTCCGGCCTGGCAGCCCACAATCGTGCCTCTCTGTGTTTTAGCTCCTCTCTCTCTGCCTCATCAGCCATGTCGCCGGTTTCACCATTTTCAGAAGCACAAGTGAACCATGCCGTCAGGAACTCAGCCCATCAGAGGAGAATCGCGGAGGCCCCAGAGAATACCGGGTCGTGCCAGCTAATAATATGCAAATGGTTTTCACTGTACGTGCGTTCTGGAACGCATTGACGCTGCTGTTGAGCTGACAGAGAATTGCCAATTGGCATCAAATCGGCGCCCGGTTTCGGTGTGGGCCAATGGAGAATCCCGCCCATTATGTATTGAGGAGACGTACAAAAAATCTTTCTCCCCTGGATGTCCGAACCGCCAAGGATCTGTCCCCCCCGCCCCGTTTCCTCCATAATACCTTCCATAACATGTTGATAGGTGCCCTGATCTGATATTGCTGCCAGCAGCCGTGTCATGAACATTGTATCGTCCTAATTTGGGGCGTGATAGATTACAGGTTTATTGATTTACTGATTGCTCCACTGATTTATTTGGGACCTTTAAGAATTGATGCAATATAATTTTTAAATTCAATACTTAGACAGAAAATGGAATATCCACAAAGCCAAAGTCATGAGGCTGGATTCTCTGATTTGGAGACTAAGTCCCTTTACATGAGGAAAACTAGCGCAAAACGGCCACTGATTCCCCGTTTTGCTGGGGGCTAGCAGGGAGGCAGCGTAGAGCACCCAGCTCTAGCTGCCAATAAGGCCTGGAGAATTGGCGGGTCCGTGGCCACTCATGCGCACGGCGGCGGCCTGCAGCGGCCGCTTTGTGCTTCATGGCGGGCTGAGTCCGCAACCGCCACGCTGAGTTCCCGACGGCCTCAGCCAACGTATGGAGGTTGTGGATACAGCGTGCAGCATGCTCTGCAAGTATGCTGCTTTTCAGGGTGCGGAGCATCGTGAAAGCGGCACCGCCCCCAATTTCGGCGTCATCGGGGATTCTCCGCCCCATCGCCGAACACGATTTCGGAGTCGGGAATCGGAGAAACCAGCCCATGGTTTCAGATAGAAATATGAGAACTGCTGGTCAAAGCTAATATTGTTTCAAAACACACTTTCATAAGGCCTTGGTAATGAATAGGTCACTGTTTCACAATACTTTTAGTAATACAAATGTATCAAAAGCAAGGTTAATGCAAGCACCTCATGTGTGTAGGAATGGCAGACATGGCATTTAATTAATTTGATGGGCATTGGTGAATTTTGAGTAATGACCTATGCCTGGATAACAAATCATGTTCTAAGTGACAGATCGTTGTTTGAATAAATTAGAAAGCCTCAGCTGAGAATTAGAACCAATGAAACTAAGTAAGGGGCTAAACCCAGATAAGGATTCCATTAAGAATGTGATCCGTATAACTGATTAGAGAGAAGAATTTTAGACGTCCGAGATCCTTGAAGCATTCATGAAAATTACTTTTAAAAAGGCCTTTTGTTGAAATGACTTTTAATTTGTAAATCTGGAGTCACTTTTATCTTGAAGTTTTTTGCTTTGACTCTTCAGTGTCTCAAGGACATTTATAATAATAACCTTTTATTGTCGCAAGGAAGAAGTTACTGTGAAAAGCCCCTAGTCGCCACATTCCAGTGCCTGTTCAGGTAAGCTGGTACAGGAATTGACCCGCGCTGCTGGCCTTGTTCTGTATCTCAAACCAGCTGTCTAGCCCACTGAGCTAAACTAGCCCTTAATGTGCTCCCAGACAGTTTGTCGATTTAATTTTGTACAAATGTACCAAACGAATTCTTGAAGAAATAAAGAGTGCTTTATACACCTATTCAACCGGACTGAGGCCATGGGCAGGATTCTCCAGTCGCCAACGCCAAAATTGCATTCAGCGATCGGCCTGGAGAATGCCTGTTTCCAACCAAATTGGGGGCGCCGCTGCTTTCACAATGCTCCACCCCCTCCAAACGCCGCGCGCCATATCGATGGCCTCAGGACGTTGCCTGAGCCCCCCACCCCCTGATGCTCCACTCCCGACCGACCGAGTTCCCGACGGCGTGGGTCTCTCAGGGTCTCAGCTGACGGGAACTCGGCGTGGCTGCTGCAGACTCAACCAGAGCTGCCACAGTCGGGGCAGGGCCGGTCCACAGGCAGGGGGGACGTGTCAGGGGCTGGGAGCACTGGGGGTCTGGGGCTAGGAGTCGGCCAAACTGATTTGCAGGCTGGGTCGGCGCGCGGCCGGCACCATGATGCACGGCGCGGCCGCTGCAGGCCGCCACTGTGCGCATGCGTGGCCACGGAGCCGGGTGCTATATGCTGCTCGGATGCTAGTTCCCAGCCAAACGGAGGATCGGTGGCCATTTTGCACCAAATCTTCGGGCGTAAATCGCTACCGCTCCCACGTCGGCGTGAGGACATGGCCTCACAATCGGAGAATCCAGCCCCTTATCTGTGAGCGAGTGATAAGAGGAATCTTACAGGGCGAAAACATTCACCAACACCACCTGATTCCCTTCGAACACCCCTGTTAATATAACATACCGCCCGCATCTGCTATTATCTTCTCCAAACGAAACTGGATCATTTTATTAGCGAGGATCTCCATCATTACCCCAACTCAACTGGTAACAAAATGAACATGAACAGTATAATAGTAAAACCCCAATAGCCCAACCACATCACTCAAATTGTACCCAGTCCATCATCTCTGATAAAGCCTGCTCCAGAGTTTCAAAATAAAAGGCCTTTGAGTTTAGCGTGACTCTTAGCCTGGCTGGGGTAAACCACCTTAAACCACATCTTCGATTGAACAGGACCGTCTTCATCTTCTTGAATGCTGCCCGTCGCTTTGCCAATTCCATGCCGATGTCTTGGTAAATTCTTACCAAGTTACTATCCCAGATGATGTTTTGGGCTTTCTTGGCCTATTCCAGGACCCACGCCTTCCTTTGGAAACTATGAAACTGAATGATCACCGCTCGAGATCGTTCATTCAGCCACAGCTTCTGCCTCAAGACCCAGTGAGTCCTGTCCAGCTCCAGCAAATACCGCATCACCGCTCAGCAACTGAGAGCACGTTGCAGCAAAGTATTCGGATGGTGTTGAGCCCTCAACTCCCTCCAGTAGGCCACCAGCCTCAGGTTCATGGGCCTGAACCTGTTGTCCATATCATCCAGTTTTGCCTTGAGGCCTTTATTCTTATCCCCAACGATCGCCATTTCGGCCTCCAGTGACTCGAGTCGGTCTTCACGTTGCGATAAGGCCTCCTCCACGACCTTCAGCTTCTCCGTTTGTGCACCACTGCCTTTGTTGTTTTGTTCAGCTGCTCCCTGACCAGGCCCATAGCTTGCTCCACCATCGTTTTAAATGATGCCTTCAATTCCAGGGTATGCCTCTGGAAACCTTCATCCGTCTCCCACCGAATTTCTTTAATTCTTTTGCCATCACCCCAGCCATCATATCAAGGGTGATGGGCATGGCTCTCCCCCCGCCATCTTTGATGAGTCCTGACTCAGCCTCGGTGCCTGAAGTTTCACACCTACACCCCTCTTTGATGCCGATTTTGACATCCCCTGATTCCCAGCTGTTTGTTCTGCCGGGCGTCCAAACCAATTGTGGAAATTCTTTTTGAAACAGACAGAAAAGCCGAAACTATCGAAGCCTGCGGGGAAGCCACCTAAAATGGCGGTCGCTAATCCATGCCACCACACCGGAAGTACCAAGAAGATATATTTTTGAGGAGTATTTTAAACTTTTGAATGTTATAACTTTAAGGAATGGACACCAACATTCCTCTGGTAAATTTAAATCAAAAGAAAGGATAAACCTTTATTTACAAAACACCCAAAAAGTAAATACAATAAAACACACACTCCCTCAAACACATAAACACACAAGAAAGGATGAGCTATAGAGGTGAAACATGCACTTAGATTACTAACAGAGGAACAAGAAACATGCCACAAGTCTCAGTCAATCCTTCAAAGATCAAAAGAGTTGAAGGCCGGAAAGACTCTCTTGGTTTTCTGGAGACATTGGAGTTTTGAAGTTCCAAGGTTTTTCATCCCAAATTGTGGCTGAGTTTCTGCAGAAAGAAATATCATCTTGCAGGTGAAAACAAATTAGCCCCTTTAACTGCCTGTGATAACTGGCTGTTTGAGGCAGGCTTTCTTTTTTTTGCTAGGTGATGATCTCTCTCTCTGTCCCAAATTGCCTTTCTGGGTCCTGCAGTAATAAGCTGTTGATTCCCTCTCTTGCTAGTTTTGGTCATGTCATGGCAGTTTTGATGTATTCCATAATAGGTTGGTGCCAAGGTGATTGGTACCCAATCGGGGAGGTGGGGGGGGGGGGGGGGGGGGCGGGAGTGGTGATTGATAGCCCATCAACATACCAATTACGATTTGCTCACTAAAATTCCTTATTTGATTTTCCATCTTCATGGTAGCCATTGTCTTTTAAATCCCTTTCATTGAAGTGGTGAGGGGCTCTCAATTTGCACTCAGAAAACCCACTTGCACATTTAAATAACTTCCCAGACATTTGGTTTCTGGCTGTCCAGAAATCGTAACCACAAACCTGACTTTCTGGAAACCATTACTAGAGTGCACAATGTCTATTATTGCATGTTGCTTCCTTTAAAGAAACATACAGTCCACTGCTGTGAAGATGTACTCCCGGAGGCTTCTTAAGTTAAACAAACAACTTTATTTACCAAGTTGCTTCATGAACTGCATACTTTGAGCTAGTTCACACTTTGTTGGTCAGACTACATGCCCCTTACTCAGTAAGGCCTGTCTTAAAATGATAAGCACCACAACAGCCCAAATATCTTTGGGAGCATGGTGGGACCATCACAGAATGTTAGGAATGAGTCCTGATTACAAATGGGTGAGTGACGGCTCTGAGGTGCATCGCAAAATGTCTAAGCTTGGTGGTATAGTGGGTAAGAGATGGCATTCAAAAACGCATTCACTCTCCTTGATCACCGATTATTGAACCTCTTCTGACACTGTAGCCAGGACCTGGGGCCATGATTCCAGGATTTGACCTCCATGGCCGCCTGCTCCCATTCCCTTCAGAGGCTGTGTCTTTAGGACCTTCTCTCCCTCTGTGGAAACCTTTCTCCTCTTCTAGATCCCCTGCACTAAGACCTCATGTTCCGTGTCAGATTACCTGGCAGCTCTCTCTCTGGCATGATGCTTCATTTGCAGTCTCCTTTCCATCAAATACCTTCATGCACTGCTCAGCAACTACTCTAACAGGAGTGCACTGTTTCTTCTTGAGGATCCAGATGAGATTTATTTACAGTTAGTCTGTTACTCTAAGAATGCTACCATAGACTGTTATTCATTAAAACCATTCCTGCTGGCTTACAGATCTCTGTACATCTCAGTACTCTACACGAGGTTCTGCCTCTCACCTGATCACAGTCTCTTAGTCATGTGACATTGCATCATAGTTCTAACAGTATCAGGTTCGCCTTAAGTTAATACTTTACTCTACATGGCATCTCCCCTTTACAATGACTGCTGCCTTTAAGAAGTGCAGGCTGGTTGTACTTGTGTTAGCCACACTTACTCCTGAGCATTCTACTCAGAATGCTGCCAGTCAGCAACATGTCTTGCACTGGGCTACAAGCCACAATGGCTGAAAGCAAGCAAACAGTGTGAAGGTTGTGTGCTGTCCACCTCAACTCGATTGAGAGCGTGGTAATCATGATCACAACCCCACATTCACTGATCAAATTTTAATCCTTGGGTTTCAACATAAGAGTCGGTGAAGAGTTGAAGAGATTTCTTCAATTTAACAAATGTACTGACTGAAAAGGGTGGAAACAGATCCAATCGGAATGTTGAAAAGAGAACTGAAAAAGAAAACATCAGGGCTATGGAGAGAGAGCACAGGAATGGACCTAACTGGAAGATTCTCAGAAAGAGTTGTGATCAATGTACAAAATTGTCACATTTTATATTTTTTGCCATAATGTTATTATCCCTAACTCTAATGTTATTAAAACCTGGGTTAATATGCACATAGTCAGTATGTCTGCTAAAGCTGTGATTAAGGGGTCATAAATATGAGGCCATCACTTTGCAGGTGAATTGTTCTGCTAATAGATTTGAGAACTATTTACTTGTTTACAGCCAGTTAGCTAATGGAATAGGGGGGGTGAGAGATGAGGAGGGAGAGATGGAGCGGGGAGCGGAGAGAGTGAATGGAGTGTTCAAGGCATTTTATGAAAGATTATATGAAGCTCAGCCCCCGGAAGGGAAGGAGAGAATGACGTGCTTTCTGGATCAGCTGGAATTTCCTGAGGTGGAGGAACAGGAGAGGGCGGGACTGGGAGCACAGATTGAGACGGAGGAAGTAGTGAAAGGGATTGGAAGCATGCAGGCGGGGAAGGCCCCGGGACCAGACGGATTCCCAGTGGAATTCTATAGGAAATATATGGACTTGCTGGCCCCGCTACTGATGAGAACCTTTAATGAGGCTAGGGAAAGGGGGCAGCTGCCCCCGACTATGTCAGAGGCAACGATATCGCTCCTCCTAAAGAAGGAAAAAGACCCGCTGCAATGCGGGTCCTATAGGCCCATTTCCCTCCTGAATGTGAATGCTAAGATTCTGGCTAAGGTAATGGCAACGAGGATAGAGGATTGTGTCCCGGGGGTGGTACATGAGGACCAAACTGGGTTTGTGAAGGGGAGACAGCTGAACACAAATATACGGAGGCTGCTAGGGGTAATGATGATGCCCCCACCAGAGGGGGAAGCGGAGATAGTGGTGGCGATGGATGCCGAGAAAGCATTTGATAGAGTGGAGTGGGATAAGTTGTGGGAGGTGCTGAGGAGATTTGGCTTTGGAGATGGGTATATCAGATGGGTACAGTTGCTGTATAGGGCCCCGATGGCGAGTGTGGTCACGAATGGACGGGGGTCTGATTATTTTTGGCTCCATAGAGGGACGAGGCAGGGATGTCCTCTGTCCCCGTTATTGTTTGCACGGGCGATTGAGCCCCTGGCAATAGCATTGAGGGGTTCCAGGAAGTGGAGGGGAGTACTCAGGGGAGGAGAAGAACACCGGGTATCTCTGTATGTGGATGATTTGTTGTTGTATGTGGCGGACCCGGCGGAGGGGATGCCAGAGATAATGTGGATACTCGGGGAGTTTGGGGATTTTTCAGGGTATAAATTGAACATGGGGAAAAGTGAGTTGTTCGTGGTGCATCCAGGGGAGCAGAGCAGGGAAATAGAGGATTTACCGTTGAGGAAGGTAACAAGGAACTTCCGGTACTTGGGGATCCAGATAGCCAAGAATTGGGGTACATTACACAGGCTTAATTTAACGCGGTTGGTGGAACAGATGGAGGAGGACTTTAAGAGATGGGACATGGTGTCCCTGTCACTGGCAGGTAGGGTGCAGGCGGTTAAAATGGTGGTCCTCCCGAGATTCCTTTTTGTGTTTCAGTGCCTCCCGGTGGTGGTCACGAAGGCTTTTTTCAAGAGAATCGAGAAGAGTATTATGAGTTTTGTGTGGGCCGGGAAGACCCCGAGAGTGAGGAGGGGATTTTTGCAGCGTAGTAGGGATAGGGGGGGGTTGGCACTACCGAGCCTAAACGACTATTACTGGGCCGCCAATGTTTCAATGGTGTGTAAGTGGATGGGAGAAGGGGAGGGAGCGGCGTGGAAGAGATTGGAGAGGGCGTCCTGCAGGGGGACTAGCCTACAAGCAATGGTGACGGCACCGTTGCCGTTCTCACCGAAGAAATACACCACAAGCCCGGTGGTGGAGGCTACATTGAAAATGTGGGGGCAGTGGACACGGCATAGGGGAAAGACGGGAGCCTCGGTGCGGTCCCCGATAAGAAATAACCATAGGTTTGTTCCGGGGAGAATGGATGGGGGATTTGGAGCATGGCAAAGAGCTGGGGTAGTACAATTGAGAGATCTGTTCGTAGATGGGACGTTTGCGAGTCTGGGTGCGCTGACGGAAAAATATGGGTTGCCCCAAGGGAATGCATTTCGGTATATGCAACTGAGGGCTTTCGCGAGGCAACAGGTGAGGGAATTCCCGCAGTTCCCGACGCAGGAGGTGCAGGATAGAGTGATCTCAGAGACATGGGTGGGGGATGGTAAGGTGGTGGACATATATAGGGAAATGAGGGAAGAGGGGGAGATCATGGTAGATGAGCTGAAAGGGAAATGGGAAGAAGAGCTGGGGGAGGAGATTGAGGAGGGACTGTGGGCTGACGCCCTACGTAGGGTAAACTCATCGTCCTCATGTGCCAGGCTAAGCCTGATACAATTCAAGGTCCTACACAGGGCGCATATGACTGGAGCACGGCTCAGTAAATTTTTGGGGGTAGAGGATAGGTGTGGGAGATGCTCGAGAAACCCAGCGAATCACACCCACATGTTCTGGTCATGCCCGGCACTACAGGGGTTCTGGGTGGGGGTGGCAAAGGTGCTTTCGAAGGTGGTGGGGGTCCGGGTCGAACCAAGCTGGGGGTTGGCTATATTCGGGGTTGCAGAAGAGCCGGGAGTGCAGGAGGCGAGAGAGGCTGATGTTTTGGCCTTTGCGTCCCTAGTAGCCCGGCGAAGGATATTGTTAATGTGGAAGGAAGCCAAACCCCCGGGTGTGGAGACCTGGATAAACGACATGGCAGGGTTTATAAAGTTAGAACGGATCAAGTTCGTATTAAGGGGTTCGGCTCAAGGGTTCACCAGGCGGTGGCAACCGTTCGTCGACTACCTCACAGAAAGACAGAGGGAATGGAAAAGAAGAAGACAACAGCAGCAACCCGGGGGCGGGGGGGGGGGGGGGGGGGGGGGTGGCGGGGGGGGAGGAACCGGACGGACTCTCAGGGATGTTATTGTATATGTATAAACACTTGTTATAGGTAATGTATATTGGATTGCTGGATTGTATCTTTGGAGAGTAACTATTTTTGACAAGGCAGTTGCCACTCAGTTTTGTTTTTGTTTTTGTTTATATATTATTTATTTATTTGTTTAAAATTGGCCACGGTTATTTATATTGCTTTGTTGTTGTTCAAAAGAAAAACTACGTACTGTTATGTTTGGCTACAAAATTTTGAAGAAAATATATATATATATTTTTTAAAAGTTAGCTAATGGAAAATTGTTTACGTTTAAAGGACAACTGGGGTGTAGATCATTTATGAGGGGTGTTATGCTTGGTCCTGGCTGAACAGATCATGGGACATCTTGTGGGAGGAGACAGAAGAATACCTTATGCTTCGGATACAGATGATGTAAGTAAGGGGAGGAGCCAGGTCTAAAAAAAATTAGTCCTTCCTAGGATTGTAAATTGAACAGAGGTGTTTCAGTTTTGGTCCTGAAAGGTTCTCTCTCCAAAGATCATACACAGGGAAAAGCAAGTAAAAAACCTGGTTGTTAACTTTCTCCATGACTGGTATTTGACCTATATTGGTTGCTTAATTGGAACATAGTGGCAGGTTTAGGAAGTAAGTTAAAGTTACTTCTTACAATTAAGAACTGTTGTAACTGTTAACTGTAAAGCTATTTCTCTGTTATTAATGTGGTTAATTCTGTGTTTGAATTAAAGTTTAGTTTAACATAAAAGATCTACACCCATTGGTCAGTGTTATCACTCCTGCGGTATATTAACATTTCCTCACAGTTTTATAAATCGGGTTCTCATCCAGTATTCTAACAAGAGTTGAAACGGGCATCCTCTGGCTTCCTATGCTATTATTATCCAGCTAACTGCATAAACCATAAAGTCCAGAAACTGATTTTTTGGTCTGGTAGTTGAACTGTGGAACTGACTGATCTCTGTGGTGTAATGGTTCAGGTGCTGAGTTGCACAGAGACGTGTGATATTTGAATTGACTGAAAACATTGTTCAGGAATCTGGGGCGTCATTCTCCGCCGGCGGGAGTCTATGTTTTGCCGGCGCCCGGAGGTTTCCCGACGGCGTGGGTCTGCCCCACAATGGGAAACCCCATTGACCGGCCGGTGTAACGGAGCATCCCGCCGGCGGGTCGGGGCAGAAATTTTGCGGAGGCGGGATGGAGAATTTTGCTCCTGAGGCTGGATTCTCCATTCCTGAGGCTAAGTGCCGGCTCGAACGGATATCTGCGGGAGTTTCATGACAGGAAAATCGGAGCGAACCCCTCACCGATTCCGGTACCAGTGAGGGATTAGCACCGGCACCGCATGAAACGCCCGCGGATCGCGTTGCAATCGGCCGGAGAATGGCTGTGTCCCGGGCCGCGCATGCACAGGGTTGACGACCTGCACCGGTCGTGCCGTAAAACCTGGTGCCGGCCTTGCTCGAGGCCTTACCCGCCAATTGCGACCCCACAGCCCACCCTCCACCATTCTCCCCAGTCCTAGCAGGAGCACCCCCGGTCAGCGGCACGGGTCCTGAACAATGTGTGCTGGTGCTAGACATTGTTTGCAGCCGGCACGCCAGGTTCAGGACCGCTGGGACCTCACGTGGCCCGCGCCATCGGGAACTCGGCCCATCGGAAGCGGAGCATGACAGGGGGGCCAGCCGATGAGGCGCCAACGGTGTTGCAACGGCGCAGGTCATGATAACGCCGGTTTGGAGGGGGTGGATCATGGCCGAATGGCGTCAAACCGGTGCCAGCCCCAATTCCAGGGTCGGAATCCATGCTCCGTCCAATCACCGATCACAATTTCAATGTCGAGCTACGGAGAATCCAGCCCCTGGGTGAGATTTTCTGGTTTCCCAGCCCTGTGTTTCTTGGTGGTGCACCGTTGCTGGCGGCGGGATTTTATCTTCCCCTCGCTTGTCAATGGAATTTTCCATTGTAACCATCCAACACCGCCGGGAACTCCACGGGCGTGGATGCGCTGATGGTGGGAAAAGTGAATCTCAACGACCGGAGAATTCCGGCCCAGTTAGATTTCCAAATTTGTCCATATCAAACCATTCGAGATGTTGTAGTTCCATCAAGGTAAACAGGTACGCCACCTTAGGAACCTTATCCTGCCTTAATTAGGACATGTTCCACACGTGAATTGTTTGAAAGATTTGTGCTTTTGGAGGTGAATGCTGAGAGCTGTCCAAGGTTCCTGTTGTGATGGCATCACAAACAAACCAGAGGAAGATATGCTTTCAATTCAACTCACATTGGATATTCAGAGAAGAATGAATTGAAATGGTTTCTACCCAGGGGCAGATTTACACTGAAACACACCATGCCAAGGCACAGGGTTCCTACCGACAGGGGTTCCCAAAATGATGAGCGAGTCTCTCACAGTTAATGGGGGACAGAATTACTTTGACATCCCTTCCAGGATTTTCATCACTCTGCTGAGCCAATCACAGAGGCGGAGGTAGCTCCTTCCTTACGCAATCACCAGTTAGAACTACATTACCCAGACGGCCTGCGGTGCTCTGTGCCGGTGCTATGAGGAACAATCGTATGGAATCAGGGGAGACCCAGCTCGCAATGTCTGAATCCATCCATCGAATTCCTACAGTGCAGATGGAGGCCATTTGGCCCCTTGATTCTGCACAAATCCTACCAAGAGCACCTGGCCTAAGCACAATCCCCGCCTTGTCCCCATCACCCCACCTAGCATAATCAAAGACCCCTCCCACCCGACTTACTCACTCTTCCAACTTCTCCCATCGGGCAGGAGACACAAAAGTCTGAGAACACGCACAAACAGATTCAAAAACAGCTTCTTCCCTGCTGTTACCAGACTCCTAAAAGACCCTCTTATGGGCTGATCTGATTAATACTACACTCCTGTATGCTTCACCCGATGCCGGTGTCTAGGTATTTACATTGTGCACCTTGTGTTGCCCTATTATGTATTTTCTTTTCTTTTCATGTACTAAATGATCTGTTTGAGCTGTTCGCAGAAAAATACTTTTCACTGTACCTCGGTACATGTGACAATAAACAAATCCAACATGCATGTATTTGGATACTAATGGGCAATTTAGTATGGCCAATTCACCTAACGTGCACATCTTTGGACTGTGGGAGGAGCACCTGGTGGAAACCCACGCAGACACAGTAAGAATTTGCAAACTCCACACAAACAGTTACCCAAGGCTGGAATTGACCCGGGTCCCTGGAGCAGTGAGGCAGCAGTGCTAATCACGGTGCTACCGTGCACAAGGAAATGACAGAGCAATTAAGCAACTACTTTAGTTCTGTCTTCAGGAGGATGACATAAATAACTTGCCAAAAATGACAAGGAACCAAGGATCTAATGAGGAGGAGAAGTGAAGAAATTAATATTATTTCAAAAAAGTTGTGTGTGTGAAATAATGGGACTGAGAGCCAATAAATCCCCAGGGCCTGATAGTCTGCATCAGAGGATGCTAAAGGAGGTGGCCATGGAAATAGTTGGTTGGCATCTTCCAAAATTCTGTAGATTGGAGGGTGGCAAATGTAATTCTCCTATTTAAAAAAGGAGTGAGGGAGAAAACAGGGAATTACAGACCTGTTCGTCTAACATCAACAGTAGGGAAACCTCTAGAGTAATAAAGGATGAGATGACAGGACACTTAGAAAATATCAAGAGGATTAGACAAAGTTAACATGGATTTATGAAACGGAAATCATGTTTGACAAACTTACTGGAGTTTTTTGGAAGGTGTAACTAGCAGAATAGGCAAGGGAGTACCAGATGCAGTGTATTTGAATTTTTGGAAAGCTTTTGATAATGTCCCACATAAGAGGTTGCTTGGGTCCCAGCTATTCACAATATACACCAGTGATTTGGATGAGGGAACCAAATGTGATATTTCCAAGTTTGCTGATGATACAAAAATTTGGTGGGAATGTGAGTGGGGAGGAGACAGTCATGAGGTTTCAAGGTGATTTAGACAAATTCACTGAGTGGACAAACATATGGCATATGCAGTATAACATGGATAGGTGTGAAGTTATCCACTTTGGATGGAAAAACAAAATAGCAGAGCATTATTTAAATTGTGATGGACTGGGAAATCTTGATGTGCAAAGGGACCTGGGTGCCCTAATACATCCGTCACTGAAAGCAAGCAGGTGTAGCAAGCAATTAAGAAAGCAAATGCTATATTGGCCTTCGTTGCAAGAGGACTGGAGTACAGTAGCAAAGATATCTTCCGGCAGCTGTACAGGACCTCGGTGAGACCACACCTGGATGTATTGTGTGCAGTTTTGGTCTCCTTATCTGAAGAAGGATGTTCTTGCTATGGAGGGAGTGCAGCGAATGTTCACCAGACTGATTTCTGGGATGGCAGGATTTGTCGTATGAGGAGAGGTTGAGTTGCCTGGGCCTAGATTCACTGGAATTTAGAAGAATGAGAGGGGATCTAATTAAAACATAGAAAGTTCTGACAGGATTGGGCAGACTGGATGCAGGTATGTTGTTTCTTCTGGCTGGGGGGGGGGGGGGGTCTAGAAAAATGGATCACAGTCTCAGGATACGAGGTAGGCCATTTAGGACTGAGATGAGAAGAAGCTTCTTCACTCAGAGGGTGGTGAACCTGTGGAATTCTCCACCACAGAAGGCTGTGGAGGTCAAGCCACTGAATACATTTTAGAAGGAAATAGATAGATTTCTAGGCCATAAAGAAGTCATGTGGTATGGGGATAGTGTGGGAATATGGCGTTGAGATAGCAGCTCAGCAATGGTCATATTGAATGTCATCAGTCACGTTTTGCAGCTGACTTGATAAAATAAAGAGACTGCTCGAAGTACACAAGTTCACACGTAATCAAGAACCATAACCCCAGAATTCATCTTCATTGCATAATTCTTTATGCTGGCGGAAAACAAGTCTCGAAGTTCATGCAACTGGTGACTGCCACCCAATTACTAATTAAAATCTTTTGTAGCTATTTTGATTAAACAGATATTTTTTGTTGTTAAAGTCAGCTGCGGACAAACTATGAAGGAAGTTGCATTTCTGCCACGGTTGGGGCCCAGTGATTGGGAGCTGGAATCTGAGAAAGCGCGAGCCCGAGCGGCTGTTAATGGACGGGGCTGGAATAGGGGACGCTCACCAGGAAATTCCAGCCACAGCTGGCAGGAACCAGGATCTCAGCCGTTTAACCCCTTCCACCCCATCCCCACTGCATCACCCCCATCCCCGCTCCCTCATCACCCATCCCCCCTTACCCCACCCCCACCCACATACCTCCTCATCACCTCAACCCACCTCCCTTACTGCCCATCCCCCCTACATTCCCGCCATTCTCTCTCCGTCACGCCATTCCCCCTTCCTCACCCCATTCCCCTTCCCTCATCGCATTCCCCCTCCCTCACCCCCCTCCATCACCGCACCTCCATCCCTCCCTCCCATATCCCTCCCTCACCGCACCCCCACTTCTTCACCCCCATTCCCCCTCCTTCACCCACATCTCTGCTCACCTCCGGTCACGTCTCCTTCACACCCACCTCCCTCCTTCACTCCCCCATTCCCCTCCTTCACCCCCATTCCCCTCCTTCACCCCCAATCCCTCCCTCACCCAGCATCCCCTCCTCACCCTGCATGCCCCTCCATCAGCCTCACCCCCCTCCTTCGTGCCAGTTCCACCCATCCTTCACTTCCATTCCCCTATACTTCACCCAGATCCCCCAGTAGTAAAAGGCTGATTGCGTGGGAGTGAGAGAGTGAATGTGAGAGAGTGAGCATGCGTGAGTGTATGAGAGACCCGTTTGTATCCAGGCTCCTTCAACAGTGAGCGAATCCTGATAACGTACCCACTCAGGGCAGTGCCACCTGGCTTTGTGATGATGTTGGTGACTGTAAGTGTACAAGGGACAGCTGCCAGAACAGTCAGATGTGGCGTACAGGAGGGCACCCCCAGCTCATCGGGAGAGAGAAGCACATTCTGCAGGTAAATCCCTCACCCTAGCGCTGAGGCGAGACCAAGTCAGTCCATTTTAGGCCTGCGTTCCCTCAGAAAGAACAGAGTATTCTGCTTTTCCAGTCATGTCCTTTCTTCCTTTGTGTTATTGCCAGCATCGGCGGCATTGCAGGAGCAAATCTAGGGAATGGCCTCCAGAAGCTCAGCACCAGGGCTGAGGCGCCCCGAACTTTATAAATATTTTATTAAGGCCCAAGACTTGAGTAAAGCCAATTTCTCCAGGAATATGGAGATTTCATTAGAATCCGGATGTTTTGTCAATCACTTCATTTATCTTCTTGGAAGCATAACCACAATCCCTAAAATTAACTGTATATTATGAAACTATGCTAATTGGTCAGATCTTCAGACATGTTACCTTATTCAAAGATAGTAAGGCAGGGGAAAGATAGTTGAGGATACAGGCAATAATTTCCATCCTCACTTAACATGTTGGGAAGTAATGGATTTGATCAGTTGCAGTACACCTGAGATGATATCCGATTTGCATGTGGGAAGTGTAGAATTTCACAGCACTGAAGGAAGCTACTTGGCCTATCATTGCAATTGCACAGCTCTCAGAAAGAACTATCCACTACTTCTCTAGTGCTTCAAATCTTCAGATACGAAACATATGACAGGGCCTATTCCTGCCACAGTTTCTGATGGGAACATCTCATGTCCTAACAATCCCTCGATTCATATCAATGGTTGTCACACCATCGTATTTCATTAGGTTGAGAAAACGATTGTTGCAGACAACCTGGACCTGCTGTGAGAAAGGGTTCAATTTACAGGTATAAGGAAAAGGTTCAGAAATGGAGATGGAGGTGTGCTGGTTGATGGAAGTAAGTTATAGACAAAAAACAGTCATTTCCATAAGTAGTCAGAACGTATCCTCAAAAATAAATATTTCACAAAGTATAAAACATTGGCAAGATTGCATGTATACAAAGCCACAATTGAATGCCAAACACGCATTGGAAAAAAACAACTGATTAGGCGGTATTCCCATGGCAAAGTTTTATAAGTTCTGTTGGTGGTCAGAAAAGCCACTTAGGTCCTTTGAAAGATTTCGCATGGTGGTTAGGATTGAGGAGTAGGATATTGTTGAAATGTAAATATATCTGTTTTGTATTCATTTTCACTATTGAAGATTATACAGCATTAGGCACAAATACTTTAGGTATTGACACCTTGAAAATAAAGGCATAAATGGCCTTAGCTTTGTTGGAGGCATTGAAGATGGATCAGGTTGCTGCACCTGATAAATGGAGACAATCAAAGGAGTACTATGCAAGCCATTCATTTAGCTCACTAATAGTTCTTTGAGAACTGGACTAGTTGAAATTGATTGAAGATAAAACTTGATGCATGATTGTGCGAGGGGTGGGGGAGAAGAGAGAGTGTGTGCGAGGGATGGGGGGAAGAGAGAGAGAGAGAGTGTGTGAGGGAGCAGCATGGTATTACAGTGGTTAGCACTGTTGCGTCAGAGCACCAGGAATCTGGGTTCAATTCCCGGCTTGGGTCACTGCCTGTGCGGTGTCTGCATATTCTCCCCGTGTCTGAACAAAGAACAAAGAAATGTACAGCACAGGAACAGGCCCTTCGGCCCTCCAAGCCCGCGCCGACCATACTGCCCGTCTAAACTACAATCTTCGACACTTCCTGGGTCCGTATGCCTCTATTCCCATCCTATTCATGTATTTGTCAAGATGCCCCTTAAATGTCACTATCGTCCCTGCTTCCACCACCTCCTCCGGCAGCGAGTTCCAGGCACCCATTACCCTCTGCGTGGGTTTCCTCCGGGTGCTCCGGTTTCCGCCCACAAGTCCCAAAAGACTTGTTCGGTGAATTGTCACACTGTGCTTGTTAGGTGAATTGGACATTCTGAATTCTCCCTCTGTGTACCCGAACAGGAATGTGGCGACTAGGGGATTTTCACAGTAACTTCATTGCAGTGTTAATGTAAGCCTACTAGTGACAATAATAAAAATTATTATTATTCCGAGAGAGTGTGTGCGAGGGGCGGGGGAACAGAGAGTGTGTGAGAGGGGTGGGGGGAAGGAGAGTGTGTGCAAGGGGTGGGGGGAATGAAGAGCATATGTGAGGGGTGGGGAGAAGGGAGAGCGTGTGCGAGGGATGGGGAAATAGAGAGTGTATCTGAGGGGTGGGCTTTGACCTTCAGATCCCAGGCGAGTGTTGTGCCCTGAAAATGAATCTGAGCACAGGGCCCCACACACTGTAACTGTGTCCACTTGTGATAAGTCTATAACAAGTGAGGCACAGATATAAGATAATCGCAACAGTTCAAATAAAGACTATAGTCGGAATTTCTTTGCGCATAGTATTTGCAGATGCTATTCAAGGGATGTAGGCTTGAGGCGTATATGAGAGGGAAGCTAATAGGGGGATATGGGGCAAGGCAGGAAAGAGTTATTCAGAGTAGGAGGAGGCTTGTGCGAAGCATAGACCAGTTGGGCTGAATGACCTGCTTCAGTGCTGTAGATTGTCTCTGAATTCAGGAGCTAGCGTGACAGCAGTGGTCAGCAATCAATGAGTTAAATGAAATTGATGCAAAGGCCTGTTTGTAGCCCTTTAAGGAGAGAGAGATAGTCTTCTGAGAATTAATTATTGAATAAGCCCCCTTTGTAATAATCATTGTGCGTCTTAGTGAGGGTGAACATATCTGCAGTAGCAGCAATAATGGAGATAATTCCCTGATCCTTCACAGCTTGGTCAGTCGCTCTCCTGTGTGATCAGAATTAAAAAGCTGCTGACAATTAGCACTCGATTAGCGATGCAAGCAAATCTGATGTTTTATGAAGAGCAAAGTAACTGTGCTTTCCCCTACACCGCCCACCCCCATCGAAACCATCCAAATTAATGATCAGGCCTAATTGTACTGTCGCTTTTTAGCAGCACACAAACCACAGGTCAGCAGGATTTACAATTCAAACCAGGCGATAATGTGATTCTGTCCAGTGCTTTGGCGGAGTGATTAATAATGCTGAAACCCAGTCGAGGAGGCAGAGCAGAGAAGCAGCTTTTCCCTGACTAATAGCTTGTCCGCTGAGCGAGCTCTTCCCTCACCTACATGCCCCTAACCAACGGTCAAATGTTTCCCATTTTAATAAACACCGGTTACCTGCTGTTGCCGTGTCATGTTTAGGCTGACAGAGCAAGCGGGCTGTCTCTCAAATCCCAATGTGTCACAATTAGGGACATGGCAGCTGCAATCCCTGGTCCTCCAGCTCTTCCATTTAACTCTTGTTTCCTGTCTGAATATTTCACAGACTCAGCAGCCTGCTTGTTGCTGACCCATCGATGAGGGTTTTGTTTTCTGGGAAATAAATTGTAAAAACTAGTGGTCCTGATGGGGTCGGTTAAAGATAAAGAAAGAACTTGCATTTGTTTAATGATTTCCATGTTTGTGGGACTTTCCAAAGAGCTTCACAAGCAATTAAGTATTTTTAGTGCTGTCACTGTTGGATTGTAGGGAAACATGACAGCCACTTTAGACCCAGCAAACCCCAAAACAGCAATGACATAATCCCAGATCTTCCTGTCAGTGGCGAAACCACGGACTGCATTAAAAAATACACTTATCCTTCATTGACTGCAGTGCAAATTGCTCTCCCAGTTGTGGCGTGGATCCATGGAAAGGGCCTAGTTATATCACAAGCCTTTCGCTCAATAACATCCAAATGTTTTTTGGCCTTTTAAATTTTATATTAAATTTTTAACGCTAGTTTACATCCTTCAGGTCCAGATCTGCTCATCCCCCCTCCGCCTCTGACACTATCACCCCTGGCACTACTGGCTCTGCTCCAACATTGGTGGGATTAAGGGCTAGCGGTGCCAGGGTGAGCAAAGGTGGGGGCGCTGAGGCGGGGGAGTGAGCAGAACTAGGGTTGCGGGTATGGGGTTGAGCAGAGCTAGGTATGTGGGGGTGGGGGTGATCAGAGCCGGGGTGGAAGGGGGTGGGAGTGGGTGTGGTCAGAGCCGGACTTTGGGGGTTGGAGATGAGCAGAGCCGGGGTGGGAGTGGGGTGTGGTGAAACCATTGTGTTGTATTGTGTTGCCACAGTATTACGTGTTGTACAGTATTGCCACTATATTACATGTTGTACGGTTTTGGCTCTGCCCGTGGCTCCTCCCCCTAGGGCCTGGGTATATAGGCTGCCGATCTTTCACACTGCCTCATTCTGGGGCACACTGCCAGCTCTGTTGTAAGTCAATTAAAGCCATAGTTAATTCACTCTGCGCTCTCCGTCTTGATTGATGGCATATCAATTTAATTGAATTACATTAAATCAAAGAGCTGTTTAACATGGATCCTGGTCTCAAACCGGACCTCCTACAGGTCGACCCCCAATCAGCCGACTCCGATGTCATCTTCGCACACTGGCTGTGCTGTCTGGAATCCTTCATCAATTCTGCCGCCGTCGCCGTCTCCGACGAACACAAGCTGCGAGTCCTCATCTCCCGGGTCAGCCCGTGAATTCTTCTCATCTTCCGGGACGCAGCCTCATTTGATGAAGCCATTGGTCTCTTGAAAGGATGGTATGTGAGGCGGGTTAACGGACAGTTCGCCAGTCACCTCCTTGCCACACTGCGTCAGTGCCCTGCAGAGTCGCTGGCAGAATTTCTGCACGTTTTGCGGGTGTTCGGCGGGGCCTGCAACTGCGAGGCGATGTCGGCTGCTAAGCACACCGAACTCCTGATCCAGGATGCTTATGTTGCCGACATTGATTCACACTGCGTTCGCCAGCACCTGCTAGGGAGGGAGACTCTCGATCTCCGGCAAACAGTGCAGCTTGCTGAATCGCTGGAGGTGGCCTTCCGTGACGTGGGTGCCTATGCCTCCGACCACCTCACAGATCTTCCCCTTCCCCACAGCCTCAAGGTCCTCAAACGATGCCTGGGGCTTTTCTCCTACTTTGCCCAGTGGGTCCCCAACTATGCGGACAAAGCCCGCCCACTTATTAAAACCACTACATTGCCCCTGACAGCTGAGGCCCGCTCGGCCTTCGGCCGCATCAAGCCTGATATCACGAAGGGGCCGCCATCTTCGACACCACCCACCACGTGCGATCCGCGGGGTCCGCCATCTTCGACACCACCCACCACGTGCGACCCGCGGGCACCGCCATCTTTGACGCAAACTACCACGTGCGACCCGCGGGAACCGCCATCTCCGACGCCATTTTTGAAGTCCACCGCCGCATCAAATTCAGTTTCAAATTCCTACGGGTGCACATCTCCAAAAATCTGTCCTGGTCCACCCACGTCGACGCTACCACCAAGAAAGCACAACAGCGCCTATACTTCCTCAGGAAACTAAGGAAATTCGGCATGTCCACATTGACTCTTACCAACTTTTACAGATGCAACATAGAAAGCATCCTATCTGGCTGCATCACAGCCTGGTATGGCAACTGCTCGGCCCAGGACCGCAAGAAACTTCAGAGAGTCGTGAACACCGCCCAGTCCATCACACAAACCTGCCTCCCATCCATTGACTCCATCTACACCTCCCGCTGCCTGGGGAAAGCGGGCAGTATAATAAAAGATCCCTCCCACCTGGCTTACTCACTCTTCCAACTTCTTCCATCGGGCAGGAGATAGAGAAGTCTGAAAACACGCATGAACAGACTCAAAAACAGCTTCTTCCCCACTGTCACCAGACTCCTAAATGACCCTCCTATGGACTGATTTCATTAACACTACACCCTGTATGCTTCATCTGATGCCAGTGCTTTTGTAGTTACATTGTATATGTTGTGTTGCCCTATTATGTATTTTCTTTTATTCCCTTTTCTTCTCATGTACTTAATGTTCTGTTGAGCTGCTCGCAGAAAAATACTTTTCACTGTATCTCTGTACACGTGACAATAAACAGATCCAATCCAATCCCCGACGCCATTTTTGAAGTCCACCGCCGCCTCTCGGAACTCCGGCTCGCCCGTCCGTCAGCTGGTCTCCGCTACTCTCGACTGGCCCGCCTGCTGTCCGAAGCCCGCCCGCCGTCCAAAGCCAGCCCGCCGTCCGGTGACGCCTCCAACACCCTGGACCAGTCTCGACCTCGCTAAATCTATGATGACGGTCCGGATCAACGGCCACGAGACGGCCTGCCTTTTTGACTCCGGGAGCACAGACAGCTTCATACACCCGGACACGGTACGATGCTACTCCCTTCCCGTTTTAGCCACAGCCCAGAAGATCTGCCTGGCCTTTGGGTCGCATACCGTGCAAATCCGTGGGTACACTGTCGTGACTCTCATGGTACGGGGCGTAGATTTCAAAAACTTTAAGCTCTTTGTTTTCGCACACTTCTGCGCGGCAATTCTTCTGGGTCTCGACTTCCAGTGCAACCTCCTGAGTATCACCCTGAAGTTCGATGGACCTCTGACCCCTCTCACCGCCTGTAGCCTCTCGACCCTTAGGGTCACCCCTCCCTCGCTCTTCGCCAACCTCACCCCAGACTGTAAGCCCGTCGCTACTAAGAGCAGACGACACAGTGCTCGGGACATGACCTTCATCAAGTCGGAGGTTCAGCGGCTCCTGAGAGAAGGGATAATAGAGGCCAGTAACAGCCCCTGGAGAGCTCAGGTGGTGGTCGTCAAGACTGGGGAGAAGCACCAGATGGTCATCGACTACAGTCAGACCATCAACCGGTACACGCAGCTCGATGCATACCCCCTTCCCCGCATATCTGACATGGTCAATCAGATTGCGCAGTACCGGGCCTTCTCCACCAGCTCCCTATCTGCCCGGAGGACTGCCAGTACACTGCCTTTGAAGCAGCTGGCCGCCTCTACCACTTTCTCCAGGTTCCCTTCAGCGTCACTAATGGGGTCTCGGTCTTCCAGCGAGCGATGGACCGAATGGTGGACCAGTACAGGCTGCGGGCTACATACCCGTACTTAGATAATGTGACCATTTGTGGCCATGATCAGCAGGACCACGACGCTAACCTCAAGAAATTCCTCCGCACCGCCCAGCTCTTTAACCTGACCTACAACAATGAGAAGTGCGTTTTCCGCACAACCCGGCTAGCCATCCTCGGCTATGTCGTGGAAAACGGAGTCCTAGGGCCCGACCCCGACTGCATGTGCCCCCTCACAGATCTTCCCCTTCCCCACAGCCTCAAGGTCCTCAAACGATGCCTGGGGCTTTTCTCCTACTATGCCCAGTGGGTCCCCAACTATGCGGACAAAGCCCGCCCACTTATTAAAACCACTACATTTCCCCTGATGGCTGAGGCCCGCTCGGCCTTCGGCCGCATCAAGCCCGATATCACTAAGGCCACCATGCACACGGTGGACGAGTCCATCCCCTTCCAGATCGAGAGCGATGCGTCAGACGTCGCCCTGGCTGCTACCCTCAACCAGGCGGGCAGACCAGTAGCCTTCTTCTCTTGAACCCTCAATGCTTCCGAGATTCGACACTCCTCTGACGAGAAGGAAGCACAAGCCATCGTGGAAGCTGTGCGGCATTGGAGGCACTACCTAGCTGGTAGGAGGTTCACCCTCGTCACCGACCAACAGTCGGTAGCCTTTATGTTTGACAACGCATAACGGGGAAAAATCAAAAACGATAAGATACTGAGGTGGAGGATTGAACTCTCCACCTACAGCTATGATATCCAGTATCGTCCTGGGAAGCTTAATGAGCCCTCAGATGCCCTTTCCCATGGTACTTGTGCCAGCGCACAAGTAGACCGACTGCGGGCCCTTCACAATGGCCTCTGTCACCCGGGGGTCACCCGGCTATTCCATGATATCAAGGCCCGCAACGTGCCTCAATCCATCGAGGAGGTCCGGACCATGACCAGGGACTGCCAGGTCTGCGCGGAGTGCAAACCGCACTTGTATCGGCCAGACAGAGCACGCCTGGTAAGGGCCTCACGCCCCTTTGAACGCCTCAGCATGAATTTCAAAGGGCCCCTCCCCTCCACTAACTGGAACGTGTACTTCCTCAACATCCTTGGTGAGTACTCACGTTTCCCTTTCGCCATCCCCTGCTCTGACATGACCTCTGCCACAGTCATCAAGGCCCTGAGCAGTGTCTTCACCTTGTTCGGTTTCCCCACTTACATCCATAGCGATCGGGGTTCCTCCTTCTTGAGGGATGAGCTGCATCAGTTCCTGCTTAGCAAGGGCATCGCCTCATGCAGGACTGCCAGCTACAACCCCCGGGGAGGTGGAGGTGGAGAGGGAGAACGCGACGGTCTGGAATGCCGTTCTTCTTGCCCTGCGGTCGAGAGGTCTCCCAGTCACCCGCTGGCAGGAGGTCCTTCCCAATGCGCTCCGATCCATCCGGTCGCTTCTCTGCACCGCTACTAATGTGACCCCCCACGAGAGGATGTTTGCCTTCCCCAGAAGGTCCACCTCGGGGGTCTCGTTCCCGACCTGGCTGACGGTTCCAGGGCCCATCCTCCTCCGATGGCATGTGAGGATTCATAAGTCGGATCCTCTAGTCGAGAGGGTTCTTCTTCTCCATGCGAATCCCCAGTACGCCTATGTGGCTCACCATGACGGGCAGGAGGATTTGGCACCCGCAGATTCCCCAGCGACTGTCACCGGCGCTCCCGACCCTATTCCTCCCTCTCTACTACTACTCGACCCGGCCCTATACCCCCTTCCCCCGTTGCTGCCTGTCATAATATACACCAGTATATCATGGTGCAGACACAAACACTGATGGACACACAGCAAGACCAATCAACACACACAACACCGCAGCCAATCACCAGTTAGAGCACACTCACTATAAAGACAGAGGGCATCAGAGTTCCCGCTCATTCGGGATGCAGCCTCTCAGAAGGACAGAGCTTACAGCTTACAGCACAGATCCTCACCATGTGCTGAGTGCATAGACTGGTTAGGACAGGCATAGGTCTTTAGTTTAATCTAACATCGTGTTAACCCAAAGTGAAAGTATGTTCAACAGTTTCTAACTTAATAAAATAGTGTTGCACTATTTTAAGTGTTGGTGGCCTGTATGTGTTCCACGGATCCAGAGCACCCAACACATCATGATACCAGGAGTTGAGGGATGTTACAACTTCTTAGACCTACCTGCAAGTGATCTGCCTTCCACCAGCATACAGCCATCCTGCAAAATGGACAGCGTCTGCCCGCCGCCGCCGCTCCGCATCACCGGTAACCTGGGGGCCAACTGGAAGATATTCAAACAACGCTTCCAGCTCTACCTTGAAGCCACAGATCGGGAAGCTGCCTCAGACACCAGGAAGTTCGCTCTCTTCCTATACACGGCCGGGGAACATGCCATCCACATTCTCAATTCTCTGATGATGAAGATAAATCAAAATTCAAGACGGTCCTCCTCAAGTTTGACAGTCACTGCGACATCGAGGTGAATGAAAGTTTTGAGTGCTATGTATTCCAACAGCGTTTGCAGGGTAAGGATGAACCTTTCCAGTCCTTTCTCACCCACCTCCGCATCCTTGCGCAGTCCTGTAATTACGGGTCCACCTCCGACTCCATGATACGCGACCAGATCGTTTTTGGTGTTCAGTCGGACCCCCTACGCCAGCAGCTCCTCAAGGTAAAGCAGCTCACCCTAGCGACTGCCATTGAGACACGCGTGCTACACGAACACGCCACTAGTCGGTATTCCCACATCCAAGCGGCTGAAATGGCGTGGCAAGGTCCCCACGAGGCAGAACGGGTCCAAGCAATCGAGCAACTCCATGGCCTCAGCCTGGATGAGGGCGGCCATTTCACGCGCTTTTCGCGGACTCCCGCGCTTGTGCGCAACGAACGAGGGAACGGCAATGTCGACGAATGTACTGCGCAGGCGCGCACCACGTACGACCGTGCATGCGATGTTGCACAGCGAGCGTACTGACACTACAACGTGCAGCAACTGTGGCTCCGCCCACTTAAAGTGGCAATGCCCTGCCAAATCCCGACAGTGCCTGAGATGTGGCAAACTTGGCCACTAGGCTGCTTTATGCAGATCAGCTCAGCCTGCCAACTCTTATCGCTCTAGCCAGCCTCGCAGGAATGTCCGGGCCATTCAACCCACGGTCCCCGAGTCCGATGCGGACCTGCTACCCGATATTGACACCAAGGATCCGAAGGCGCCTTTTCGAGTCGGTATCGTTACAAAAAACAGGGTGTCCCCGAAGCAATGAATCCAGCCGCTGTCGGTATACAGCATCGATCCGGACGATGAGTGGTGTGCCACCCTTACTGTCAACTGGTCCCAAATACGATTCCGCCTGGACACTGGTGCCTCCACCAATCTCATTGCGCGGTCTGACCTCCAAAGCCTTCGTGTCAAACCAGCCATCCTCCCATCAGCCTGCCAGCTATTAGATTACAATGGCAATGCCATTGCTGCCAGCGGCTCATACCAACCTGAAGTGACGCACAGGTCACACAAAGCCATCCTTCCCTTTGAAATTGTGGGCTCCTCGAAAGCCTCCCTGCTTGGCGCGCAGGCATGCAAGCTGTTGAACCTAGTTCAGAGAGTTCACTCTCTCTCTGCTGCTGACGCGTCTGCCTTTCAGGACACGACTTCAGGGCGCAGCTCGACGCCATTATCAACCAGTACCACGAAGTCTTCGAGGGCATGGGCACGCTCCCGTACACCTACAAGATTTTATTAAAACCGAATGCCATGCCTGTGGTGCACGCACCTCACAGGGTCCCAGCACCCCTCAAGGACCGCCTCAAGCAGCAGCTGCAGGACCTCCAGAACCAAGGAGTGATTTCCAAAGTCATGGAACCGACCGACTGGGTCAGTTCCATGGTACGTAGAAAAAAGCCTTCCGGCGAATTGAGACTTTGCATTGATCCCAAGGATGTAAATCGCAATATCATGAGGGAGCATTACCTAATTCCCAAGCGCGAGGAGCTCACATGCGAGATGGCTCGCGCCAAGCTCTTCACCAAACTCAACGCCTCAAAAGGATTCTGGCAAATCCAGCTCGATAAATCCAGCAGGAAACTCTGCACATTTAATACCCCCTTTGGAAGATATTGTTACAACAGGATGCCGTTCGGGATCATATCTGCATCAGAAGTGTTCCATAGGATTATGGAACAAATGATGGAAGGCAATGAAGGTGTTCGCGTCTATGTCGATGACATAATCATTTGGTCCACCACCCCGCAGGAGCATGTTAGTCACCTTCAGACGTATACATGAGCATGGCCTCCGTCTCAACAGGGCCAAATACTCTTTTGGTCAGACAGAACTTAAGTTCCTCAGGGACCACATCTCCCAATTGGGTGTGCAGCCGGATGCGGACAAGGTAGCTGCCATCACAGCTATGAAAATACCAGAGGACAAGAAGGCGGTCCTCCGATTTCTGGGCATGGTCAATTTTTTAGGGAAATTCATCTCCTAACCAGCTCTCAGGAACCTGGTCAGGAAGACAACAGACTTCCAATAGCTCCCTGCCCACGAGCGCGAATGGAGAAAACTCAAAGCAAAACTGACCATGGCCCCGGTCTTAGCTTTCTTTGAACCAGCAAAGGAGACCAAAATTTCGACCGATGCCAGTCAATCCAGCATTGGGGCAGTGCTCCTGCAACGTGATGAGGCCTCATCATGGGCCCCCGTTGCATATGCGTCACGTGCGATGACCCCCATGGAGCAGTGCTACGCGCAGATAGAAAAGGAGTGCCTTGGCCTTCTGATCGGTGTGGTTAAGTTTCACGATTATGTCTACGGACTTCCTCAATTCACTGTTGGGACCGACCATCGCCCGCTGGTCAATATAGTACAGAAAGACTTGAACGACATGACACCTCGCCTCCAGCGTATTCTTCTCAAGCTCCGGCGATACGACTTCCAGCTGGTATACACCCCTGGCAAAGGCCTCATCATTGCCGACGCTCTCTCCAGGGCAGTCAACACTCTGTGTGACCCAGCGGGAATCGTCTGCCAGGTTTACGCCCATGTGGCATTCGCGGCCTCCAATCTACCTGCCACGAATGAACGCCTCGTCCAAATTCGCCGCGAGACGGCAGCTGACCCCTTGCTACAGCGTGTCATGCGCCACCTAACGGACGGGTGGCTCAAGCGCCAATGCCCTCAGTTCTATAATGTCAGAGATGATCTGGCGGTAGTAGATAGGGTTCTTCTAAAACTGGACCGCATTGTCATCCTGCATAGCATGCGCCAGCTTGTCCTGGAACAACTACACGAGGGCCACCTTGGTGTGGAAAAGTGCCGCCGATGGGCCCGAGAGGCAGTGTACTGGCCTGGCATTAATGAGGACATAGCCAACACAATGCTCAACTGCTCCACTTGTCAGCGCTTCCAGCTGGGCCCAACCACGTGAAACCCTTCAGCCCCATGAGTTGGTCACGTCACCATGGACCAAGGTGGGCATCGACCTGTTCCACACGCTGGGTAGAGACTATGTCCTGATCGTGAACTACTTTTTGAATTACCCGGAGATGATACGGTTGCACGACCTCACCCTGTCTGCAGACATTCGTGCATGTAAAGAAACCTTTGCTCGACACGGCATCCCGCTCACGGTTATGTCCGACAATGGTCCCTGCTTCGCCAGCCAAGAATGGTCCAACTTTGCCGGGCGGTACAATTTTGCCCATGTGATGTTCAGTCCCTTGTACCCCCAATCCAACGGCAAAGCGGAGAAGGGTGGGTGAGTAAATTTGCAGACGATACTAAAGTCGGTGGTGTTGTCGACAGTGCGGAAGGATGTAGCAGGTTACAGAGGGACATAGATAAGCTGCAGAGCTGGGCTGAAAGGTGGCAAATGGAGTTTAATGTAGAGAAGTGTGAGGTGATTTACTTTGGAAGAAATAACAGGAATGCGGAATATTTGGCTAATGGTAAAGTTCTTGGAAGTGTGGATGAGCAGAGGGATCTAGGTGTCCATGTACATAGCACCCTGAAAGTTGCCACCCAGGTTGATAGGGTTGTGAAGAAGGCCTATGGAGTGTTGGCCTTTATTGGTAGAGGGATTGAATTCCGGAGTCATGAGGTCATGTTGCAGCTGAACAAAACTCTGGTACGGCCGCATTTGGAGTATTGCGTACAGTTCTGGTCACCGCATTATAGGAAGGACGTGGAAGCTTTGGAGCGGGTGCAGAGGAGATTTACCAGGATGTTGCCTGGTATGGAGGGAAAATCTTATGAGGAAAGGCTGATGGACTTGAGGTTGTTTTCGTTAGAGAGAAGAAAGTTAAGAGGAGACTTAATAGAGGCATACAAAATGATCAAGGGGTTAGGTAGGATGGACAGTGAGAGCCTTCTCCCGCGGATGGAAATGGCTAGCACGAGGGGACATAGCCTTAAACTGAGGGGTAATAGATATAGGACAGAGGTCAGAGGTAGGTTCTTTACGCAAAGAGTGGTGAGGCCGTGGAATGTCCTACCTGCAACAGTAGTGAACTCGCCAACATTGAGGGCATTTAAAAGTTTATTGGATAAGCATATGGATGATAATGGCATAGTGTAGGTTAGATGGCTTTTGTTTTTTGACTTCCCATGTCGGTGCAACATTGTGGGCCGAAGGGCCTGTACTGCGCTGTATCGTTCTATGTTCTATGTTCTATATAGTCAAACGGCTACTATGTAAGGCTGCCGATGCTGGGTCTGATTTCTACCTCGCCCTGCTGGCCTATCGCTCCGCCCACTGTCCACTGGCCTGTCGCCAGCCCAGTTACACATGGGTCGCACCCTGAGGACGACGGTGCCGTCCATCCATGTCCCAGACCTCAACCACGTTCCGGTCCTTCGCCGGATGCAGCTGTCTCGTGCACAGCACAAGGCGGCTCATGATTCCCGTGCAGCTGATCTCCCTGCTCTGGCTCCAGGTGATAACGTCCGGGTCTATCTTCCGGATGGTGGCTGGTCTGCAACCGCTGTTGTCCTTCGGCAGGTGGCCCCCCCGCTCGTTCCTGGTTCGTCTACCGGATGGCTCTATTCCGCGCCGCAATCGACGCGCCCTTCGTCTCGTTCCACGCTCGCCACGTGATCCTCCAGTGTCGCCTCGCCCTCCTGCTGACCCTGCCACGTACTATGCAGAACTCCCTGTCACTCTGCCTCCCCCTGACTTTGACGCAGTCCAGCCCGCTCCTGAACCGGCGGCTCCCGACCCACCCTTGAGGCGGTCAACCAGAATTTGTCGCCCACCTCGGAGACTAAATTTATGAACCGTGCGAACTTATGGACTCTCTGAATTGTTTCGTTGCTTTGTTTGATCGTTTCCCTGGTTTGTATATAGTGTTGATCTCGTTACTCTTGTTGCATACTGCTTCTCTGCACCAGGCACCTTCCCATGTAAATAGCTTAGTTCTCATGTACGTAGTCCTGTAAATATGTCTTCGCACCCCACACGTAGTTAGGAACATTCTCACCATACATTATTTATTGCCACACACATGCATTTTTTTATAAAAGGGGGTGTGTCATAATATACACCAGTATATCATGGTGCAGACACACACACTGATGGACACACAGCAAGACCAATCAACACACACAACACCGCAGCCAATCACCAGTTAGAGCACACTCACTATATAGACAGAGGGCATCAGAGTTCCCGCTCATTCGGGATGCAGCCTCTCAGAAGGACAGAGCTTACAGCTTACAGCACAGATCTTCACCATGTGCTGAGTGCATGGTTAGGACAGGCATAGGTCTTTAATTTAATCCATCATCGTGTTAACCCACAGTGAAAGTATGTTCAACAGTTTCTAACTTATTAAAATAGTGTTGCACTATTTTAAGTGTTGGTGGCCTGTACGTGTTGCACGGATCCAGAGCACCCAACACATCACTGCCCACCCGTCTGGGAACACAGAAGCTGTCTTGCTCCTGGACATGCCGGCCTCAACGCTTCCGCCGACTACGATGCCCACACCACTGCCGGAACTGAGGCGGTCACAGCGGACAATAAAAGCCCCAGTCAGGCTCAATCTCTGAAGCAACTTGTTCATCGCACCCGCGCCAGACGTTTTTTAAAACAGGGGGTGAATGTGGTGAAACCATTGTGTTGTATTGTGCTGCCACAGTATTACGTGTTGTACAGTATTGCGACTATATTACATGTTTTACGGTTTTGGCTCTGCTCGTGGCTCCTCCCCCTAGGGCCTGGGTATATAGGCTGCCGATCTTTCACACTGCCTCATTCTGGGGCACGCTGCCAGCTCTGTTGTAAGTCAATTAAAGCCATAGTTAATTCACTCTGCGCTCTCCGTCTTGATTGATGGCATATCATGGGGGTGATCAGGGCCGGGGTGTGTGGGGGTGGGGAGTGGGGGGGTGATCAGAGGTGGGGGGTGTGGGAGTGGGGGTGATCAGAGCCGTGGTGTGTGGGGTTGGGGTGATCAGAGCTGGGGTGTGGTGAGTGGGGGTGATCAGAGCCGCGGTGCGTGGGAGTGTGGAGTGGGAGTGATCAGAGCCGGGGTGTGAGGGGGCTGGGGAGTGGGGGCGATCAGAGCCGGGGTGTGTGGGGGTGGGGAGTGGTGGTGATCAGAGCCGGGGTGTGAGGGGGATGGGGAGTGGGGGTGATCAGAGCCGGGGTGTGTGAGGCTGGGGAGTGGGGGTGATCAGAGCCGGTGTGTGGGAGTGGGCAGTGGGGGTGATCAGAGCGGGGGGGTGAGGGGGATGGGGAGTGGGGGTGATCAGAGCCGGGGTGTGGGGTGGGGAGGGTAGTGGGGGTGTTCAGAGCCGGGGTGTGCGGGGGTGGGGAGTGGGGGTGATCAGAGACGGGGTGTGTGGGAGTGGGGAGTGGGGGTGATCAGAGCCGGGGTGTGTGGGGATGGGGATTGGGGGTGATCAGAGCCGGGGTGCGTGGGAGTGGGGAGTGGGGGTGATCAGAGCTGGGGTGTGTGGGGGTGGGGGGTGTGGGTGTGTTCAGAGCCGGGCTGTGGGGGGGTGGGACAGTGAGGGTGATCAGAGCCGGGGTGTGTGGGGGTGGGGAGTGGGGGTGATCAGAGCCGGGGTGTGTGGGGGTGGGGAGTGGGGGTGATCGGAGCCGGGGTGTGTGGGGTGGGGAGTGGGGGTGATCAGAGCCGGGGTGTGGGGGGGTGGGGAGTGGGGGTGATCAGAGCCGGGGTGTGTGAGGGTGGGGAGTGGGGGTGATCAGAGCCGGGGTGTGTGGGGGTGGGAAGTGGGGGTGATCAGAGCCGGGGTGTGTGAGGGTGTGGAGTGGGGGTGATCAGAGACGGGGTGTGGGGGGTGGGGGGGGTGAGTGTGTTCAGAGCCGGGGTGTGTGGGGGTGGGAAGTGGGGGTGATAAGAGCCGGAGTGTGTGAGGGTGTGGAGTGGGGGTGATCAGAGCCGGGGTGGGTGGGGGGGTGGGTGTGTTCAGAGCCGGGGTGTGTGGGGTGTGGAGTGGGGGTGATCAGAGCCGGGGTGTGTGGGGTGTGGAGTGGGGGTGATCAGAGCCGGGGTGGGTGGGGGGGTGGGTGTGTTCAGAGCCGGGGTGTGTGGGGGGGAGTGGGGGTGATCAGAGCCGGGGTGTGTGAGGGTGGGGAGTGGGGGTGATCAGAGCCGGGGTGTGAGGGGTGGGGAGTGGGGGTGATCAGAGCCGGGATGTGTGGGGAGTGGGGAGTGGGGGTGATCAGAGCCGGGGTGTGAGGGGTGGGGAGTGGGGGTGATCATAGCCGGGGTGTGTGGGGTGGGGAGTGGGGGTGATCAGAGCCGGGGTGTGTGAGGGTGTGGAGTGGGGGTGATCAGAGCCGGGGTGTGTGGGGGTGGGGAGTGGGGGTGATCACAGCCGGGGTGTGAGGGGTGGGGAGTGGGGGTGATCAGAGCCGGGGTGTGTCGGCTGGGGGGGAGTAGGGGTGATCAGAGCCGGGGTGTGAGGGGGTGGGGAGTGGGGGTGATCAGAGCCGGGGTGTGTGGGGGTGGGGAGTGGGGGTGATCAGAGCTGGGCTGTGTGGGATGGGGAGTGGGGGTGATCAGAGCCGGGGTGTGTGGGCGGGGAGGGAGTGGGGGTGATCAGAGCCGAGGTGTGTGAGGGTGTGGAGTGGGGGTGATCAGAGCCGGGGTGTGTGGGGGTGGGGAGTGGGGGTGATCAGAGGCGGGGTGTGTGGGGAGTGGGGGTGATCAGAGTCGGGCTGTGTGGGCGGGGAGGGAGTGGGGGTGATCAGAGCCGAGGTGTGTGGGGGTGGGGAGTGGGGGTGATCAGAGCCGGGGTGTGTGAGGGTGTGGAGTGGGGGTGATCAGAGCCGGGGTGTGTGAGGGTGGGGAGTGGGGGTGATCAGAGCCGGGGTGTGTGGGGGTGGGGAGTGGGGGTGATCAGAGCCGGGGTGTGTGGGCGGGGGGGGAGTAGGGGTGATCAGAGCCGGGGTGTGTGAGGAGTGGGGAGTGGGGGTGCTCAGAGCCGGGGTGTGTGGGGGTGGGGAGTGGGGAGTGGGGGTGATCAGAGCCGGGGTGTGTGAGGGTGGGGAGTGGGGGTGATCAGAGCCGGTGTGTGTGGGGAGGGTGGGGAGTGGGGGTGATCAGAGCCGGTGTGTGTGGGATGGGGAGTGGGGGTGATCAGAGCCGGGGTGTGTGGGCGGGGGGTGGGGAGTGGGGGTGATCAGAGCCGGGGTGTGTGGGGGTGGGAAGTGGGGGTGATCAGAGCCGGGGTGTGTGAGGGTGGGGAGTGGTGGTGATCAGAGCCGGGGTGTGTGAGGGGGGGGGGAGTGGGGGTGATCAGAGCCGTGGTGTGTGGGGGGGGGGGGAGTGGGGGTGATCAGAGCCGGGGTGTGTGGGTGGGGGGGTAGTGGGGGTGATCAGAGCCGTGGTGTGTGGGGGGGGGGGGAGTGGGGGTGATCAGAGCCGGGGTGTGTGGTGGGGGGGGGGAGTGGGGGTGATCAGAGCCGGGGTGTGTGGGTGGGGGGGAAGTGGGGGTGATCAGAGCCGTGGTGTGTGGGGGGGGGGGAGTGGGGGTGATCAGAGCCGGGCTGTGGGGGGGGGTGATCAGAGCAAGGGTGTGTGGGGGTGGGGAGTGGGGGTGATCAGAGCCGGGGTGTGTGGGCGGGGGGGGAGTGGGGGTGATCAGAGCCGGGGTGTGTGGGGGTGAGGAGTGGGGGTGATCAGAGTCGGTGTGTGTGGGGGTGCGGAGTGGGGGTGATCAGAGCCGGGGTGTGTAGGGGTGGGGAGTGGGGAGTCGGGGTGATCAGAGCCGGTGTGTGTGGGGGTGCGAAGTGGGAGGTGATCAGAGCCGGGGTGTGTGGGGGTGGGGAGTGGGGTTGATCAGAGCCGGGTGTGTGGGGGTGGGGAGTGGGGGTGATCAGAGCCGGGGTGTGTGAGGAGTGGGGAGTGGGGGTGATCAGAGCCGGGGTGTGTGAGGAGTGGGGAGTGGGGGTGATCAGAGCCGGGGTGTGTGAGGAGTGGGGAGTGGGGGTGATCAGAGCCGGGGTGTGTGAGGAGTGGGGAGTGGGGGTGATCAGAGCCGGGGTGTGTGGGCGGGGAGGGAGTGGGGGTGATCAGAGCCGGGATGTGTGAGGAGTGGGGAGTGGGGGTGATCAGAGCCGGGGTGTGTGAGGAGTGGGGAGTGGGGGTGATCAGAGCCGGGGTGTGTGAGGAGTGGGGAGTGGGGGTGATCAGAGCCGGGGTGTGTGGGCGGGGAGGGAGTGGGGGTGATCAGAGCCGGGATGTGTGGGGGTGGGGAGCGGGGGTGATCAGAGCCGGGGTGTGTGGGGGTGGGGAGTGGGGGTGATCAGAGCCGGGGTGTGTGGGGGTGGGGAGTGGGGGTGATCAGAGCCGGGGTGTGTGGGGGTGGGGAGTGGGGGTGATCAGAGCCGGGGTGTGTGGGGGTGGGGAGTGATCAGAGCCGGGGTGTGTGGGGGTGGGGAGTGGGGGTGATCAGAGCCGGGGTGTGTGGGGGTGGGGAGTGGGGGTGATCAGAGCCGGGGTGTGTGGGGGTGCGGAGTGGGGGGTGATCAGAGCCGAGGTGTGGGGGGGTGGGGAGTCGGTGTGGTCAGAGCCGGGGTGTGTGGGGGTGGGGAGTGGGTGTGGTCAGAGCCGGGGTGTGTGGGGGTGGGGAGTGGGTGTGATCAGAGCCGGGGTGTGTGGGGGTGGGGAGTGGGGGTGATCAGAGCCGGGGTGTGTGAGGGTGGGGAGTGGGTGTGATCAGAGCCGGGGTGTGTGGGGGTGGGGAGTGGGGGTGATCAGAGCCGGGGTGTGTGGGGGTGGGGAGTGATCAGAGCCGGGGTGTGTGGGGGTGGGGAGTGGGTGTGATCAGAGCCGGGGTGTGTGGGGGTGGGGAGTGGGGGTGATCAGAGCCGGGGTGTGTGAGGGTGGGGAGTGGGTGTGATCAGAGCCGGGGTGTGTGGGGGTGGGGAGTGGGGGTGATCAGAGCGGGGGGGGGTGAGGAGTGGGGAGTGGGGGTGATCAGAGCCGGGGTGTGTGGGCGGGGGGGGAGTGGGGGTGATCAGAGCCAGGGAGTGTGGGGGTGGGGAGTGGGGGTGATCAGAGCCGGGGTGTGTGGGGGTGGAGAGTGGGGGTGATCAGAGCCGGGGTGTGTGGGGGTGGAGAGTGGGGGTGATCAGAGCTGCGATGTGTGGGGGTGGGGAGTGGGGGTGATCAGAGCCGGGGTGTGTGGGGTGGGGAGTGGGGGTGATCAGAGCTGCGATGTGTGGGGGTGGGGAGTGGGGGTGATCAGAGCCGGGGTGTGTGGGGTGGGGAGTGGGGGTGATCAGAGCTGCGATGTGTGGGGGTGGGGAGTGGGGGTGATCAGAGCCGGGGTGTGTGGGGGTGCGTAGTGGGGGGTGATCAGAGCCGGGGTGTGTGGGGAGTGGGGAGTGGGGGTGATCAGAGCCGGGGTGTGTGAGGAGTGGGGAGTGGGGAGTGGGGGTGATCAGAGCCGGGGTGTGTGGGGGTGGGGAGTGGGGAGTGGGGGTGATCAGAGCCGGGGTGTGTGGGGGTGGGGAGTGGGTGTGATCAGAGCCGGGGTGTGTGAGGGTGCGGAGTGGGGGTGATCAGAGCCGGGGTGTCTGGGGGTGGGGAGTGGGGAGTGGGGGTGATCAGAGCCGGGGTGTGTGGGGGTGGGGAGTGGGGAGTGGGGGTGATCAGAGCCGGGGTGTGTGGGGGTGGGGAGTGGGGAGTGGGGTTGATCAGAGCCGGGGTGTGGTGTGAGGAGTGGGGAGTGGGTGTGGTCAGAGCCGGGGTGTGTGAGGAGTGGGGAGTGGGGGTGATCAGAGCCGGGGTGTGTGGGGGTGTGGAGTGGGGAGTGGGGGTGATCAGAGCCGGGGTGTGTGGGGGTGGGGAGTGGGGGTGGGGAGTGGGGGTGATCAGAGCCGGGGTGTGGTGTGAGGAGTGGGGAGTGGGTGTGGTCAGAGCCGGGGTGTGTGGGGGTGGGGAGTGGGGGTGATCAGAGCCGGGGTGTGTGGGCGGGGGGGGAGTGGGGGTGATCAGAGCCGGGGTGTGTGGGGGTGGGGAGTGGGGGTGATCAGAGCCGGGGTGTGTGGGCGGGGGGGGAGTGGGGGTGATCAGAGCCGGGGTGTGTGAGGGTGTGGAGTGGGGGTGATCAGAGCCGGGGTGTGTGGGGGTGGGGAGTGGGGGTGATCAGAGCCGGGGTGTGTGGGGGTGGGGAGTGGGGGTGATCAGAGCTGGGGTGTGTGGGGGTGGCGAGTGGGGGTGATCAGAGCCGGGGTGTGTGGGCGGGGGGGGAGTGGGGGTGATCAGAGCCGGGGTGTGTGGGGGTGGGGAGTGGGGGTGATCAGAGCCGGGGTGTGTGGGGGTGGGGAGTGGGGAGTGGGGGTGATCAGAGCCGGGGTGTGTGGGGGTGGGGAGTGGGGAGTGGGGGTGATCAGAGCCGGGGTGTGTGGGGGTGGGGCGTGGGGGTGATCAGAGCCGGGGTGTGTGGGCGGGGGGGGGAGTGGGGGTGATCAGAGCCGGGGTGTGTGAGGGTGGGGAGTGGGGGTGATCAGAGCCGGGGTGTGTGGGCGGGGGGGGAGTGGGGGTGATCAGAGCCGGGGTGTGTGGGCGGGGGGGGGGAGTGGGGGTGATCAGAGCCGGGGTGTGTGGGCGGGGGGGGGGAGTGGGGGTGATCAGAGCCGGGGTGTGTGGGCGGGGGGGGAGTGGGGGTGATCAGAGCCGGGGTGTGTGGGCGGGGGGGGAGTGGGGGTGATCAGAGCCGGGGTGTGTGAGGAGTGGGCACGCTCCAGCTCTCTTGTGAGGATCAGCTTTTGGCTGAAGAAGGGGTTTCAGGGATTCATGTATCACTTGATCTCCACATGAAGCCAACATGTGGTGTGTGCCGCCACTCACCCCTGTGCCAGTTGGCACTCAGGCTGCCAGCAGTTTGGGCCAGGACCTAATCTCAAGTGAAAGATACCAGTGTAACATTCATAGAAATACACAGACAAAGGAGGAGCAAGATCCCAGCAGGAGATCCTCTGATCAATCCTGGTCCATCAGTATTGCTGCTGCATGGGGCTCAGATAAGGCTCATAGAGGGGCTGTTTAGCACAGGGCTAAATCGCTGGCTTTGAAAGCAGACCAAGGCAGGCCAGCAGCATGGTTCAATTCCCGAACAGGCGCCGGAATGTGGCGACTAGGGGCTTTTCACAGTAACTTCATTTGAAGTCTACTTGTGACAACAAGTGGTTTTCATTTCCTTTCATGGTCACTATCTCCTGGGCATTGAGAGCGGTGCTCTCACAGACTGTATGTTACACCCGTACTAAGACATAGTTCACATCCTGAGCGGTCACAGAGGGATAATGAATATCGTACGTACCTATTAGCCTGTTTACATTGGGCATTGGTATTGGCAGATATCCCTGAGCTTGTTCTGCTACCAGCAAGCTGTCCCACTGGAAGGGCTTTTTTTAAAGAAAATGTTTTAGAACATCATTGACAAGTTCATCATTTATTACCCATCCGTATTTACCTTGGAAAGGTGGTAGTGCGCTGACTTTTTGAACTATTGATAATAGCTTCATGGAACTGAATGGTTTACTCAGCAACGCCTGAGGGTAGTTCGGAGTACACTATAGAATCTATGTTGGCATGGATAAGGGCAGGACATCGGAGTACCAGTCCCTAAAGGACATTAATGACCCAGTTGGTTTCTTACAATAATCTGACTGCCTCATGGTCACATTTGAAGGTAAGCAGTTCATTTAAACCTGAATTTAAATTGTCAAATTGCCATGGTAAGATCTGAAGTAACTTCCTCTGAATTTTTTAAGAACCATTGCTCTAAAGCAATGCAATTGGGGTTTGAAAGTATGGGTGGGATTGTCGGACTGCGCCTGCCCCGGTGACTGTAAATTCCTGCCCGGTGTCAATGGATCTGCGTCCCGCCTGTGGCGATCTTGAATGGGTGGGGCGGAAGAATCCAGCCCTATGTATTCTTTGGTAAATTGCTCTCCTCCTGACTCCCCAAAGCCTCTCCACCTCCTACGAGGCACTAATCAGGGGTGTGATGAAAGACGTTCCATGGGACACAGCTGCAACAACACTCAAGATGTTTGACACCATTCAGGGCATCATTGATCAGAGGTCTCTCAACTTCCTTAAACATCCCCAACCCCCACCCCACCGGGGCATCATTGCTATTCTCCAGGAAACACAGCAACAATTTGTCAAAGTTTCTTTAGCAGGGCCTTGTGTGCCATGAAATGTCACCACCTCCATAGAATTTCATAGAATTTACACTGCAGTAGGAGGCCATTCGGCCACGAATCTACAGCGGCCCCTGAAAGAGCATCCTACCTAAGCCCAGACCTCCAACCTATCCCCATAACTCAGCAACCTCACCTAACTTTTGGACACTACGGGGGCAACTTAGCGTGAGCAATCCACCTAACCCTCACATCTTTGGATTGTGGAAGGAAACCGGAGCACCTGGAGGAAACCCACGCAGACACGGGGAGAATGTGCAGACTCCGCAGAGGTAATGACCCAACCCGGGAATGGAACCTGGGACCCTGGAGCTGTGAAGCAACAGTGCTAACAGTGGTGATCACTGTGCTACCGTGCTGTCCCGCCATGTTCCCTCCAAGTGGCGGCGCCTTGCTTTTGACAAGGTGCCACACAAAAGGTTGCTGCATAAGATAAAGATGCATGGCGTTAAGGGTAAAGTCGCATGGATAGAGGATTGGTTAATTAATAGAAAGCAAAGAGTGGGGATTAATGAGTGTTTCTCTGGTTGCCAATCAGTAGCTAGTGGTATCCCTGAGGGATCAGTGTTGGGCCCGCAATTGTTCACAATTTACAGAGATGATTTGGAGTTGGGGACCAAGTGCAATGTGTCCAAGTTTGCAGATGACACTAAGATGAGTGGTAAAACAAAACGTGCAGAGGATACTGGAAGTCTGCAGAGGGATTTGGATAGGTTAAATGAATGGGCTAGGATCTGCCAGATGGAATACAATGTTGACAAATGGGAGGTTATCCATTTTGGTAGGAATAACAGCAAAAGGGATTATTATTTAAATGATAAAATATTAAACAATGCTGCTGTGCAGAGGGACCTGGGTGTCCTAGTGCATGAGTTGCAAAAAGTTGGTTTACAGGTGCAACAGGTGATTAAGAAGGCGAATGGAGATTTGTCCTTCATTGCTAGAGGGATGGAGTTTAAGACTAGGGAGGTTAGGCTGCAACTGTATAAGCTGTTAGTGAGGCTACACCTGGAGTATTGTGTTCAGTTTTGATCTCCTTACGTGAGAAAGGACATACTGGCGCTGGAGGGTGTGCAGAGGAGATTCACTAGGTTAATCCTAGAGTTGAGGGGGTGAGGGGGTTGGATTACGAGGAGAGGTTGAGTAGACTGGGACTGTACTCATTGGAATTTAGAAGGATGCGGGGGGATCTTACAGAAATATCTAAAAATTATGAAGCGAATAGATAGGATACCTGCGGGCAGGTTGTTTCCACTGGTGGGTGAAAGCAGAACTAGGGGGCATAGCCTCAAAATAAGGGGAAGTAGATTTAGGACTAAGCTTAGGAGGAACCTTTTCACCCAATGGTTTGTGAATCCATGGAATTCCCTGCCCAGTGAAGCAGTTGAGGCTCCTTCATTAAATGTTTTCAAGATAAAGATAGATAGTTTTTTGAAGAATAAATGAATAAAGGGTTATGGTGTTCGGGCGGGAAAGTGAAGCTGAGTCCACAAAAGATCAGCCATGATCTCATTGAATGGCGGAGCAGGCTCTAAGGGCCAGATGACCTACTCCTGCTCCTAGTTCTTATGTTCTTATAAGTCGCACAATATCCACTTGTAAAACAAAATGCCATTCCTTTATTGGCATTGGATTAACCTCCTGCTATCCCTTACCTAGTAGCACTGTGGAAGTCTCTTCAGTAGATGGACTATAATGGTTCAAGAAGGCCCACCACCATCTTTTCAAGGGCAACAAGGGAGAGGTAATAAATGTTTGTCTTGCTAACCACACCTGTATGAATTAATAAAGAAATAAATCAGCCTTGGGAGAGAAATTATTCAAGTATTCTGGGTGTTAGGAGATTCGACTTACCTTATTGGTGAGCAGGATCCAGGAATTTAGTGCCAACAAGACTTGGAGTAGTGAGAATGTGGAGTGGACTGATATGGGAGGCACTGGAGGAAGGTCATGTGGGGAAAGGTTCAGGGAAAACTGGTTAGGTACAAGAGGCAGAGAAAGGAGGTTCTGGAATTCCAGAACTGACCAAATGGATTGCCAAATCTTTTCAAGCCATATGCTCCTGTGCAAATGATCAGAAATGAATGTCGCACTGGGGTTAAATCTGTCACAGGGATGCTCTTTATAGATTCATTAGCGGCTGCTTGGCTGCCTGATTCTACTGCAGATTCCCTGATGCAGCACCAATGGGTGTCAATCCTAAACTCAAGCTGTCCATCACTAACTCAGGAAAACCCCAGTGAAAAACTAAATGCAAGACAATGAGAAGATCGGTTCACCCGCATCATCAAATCATAGAATCATAGAATTTACAGTGCAGAAGGAGGCCATTCGGCCCATCGAGTCTGCACCGGCTCTTTGAAAGAGCACCTTACCCAAGCCCACACCTCCACCCTATCCCCATAAACCAGTAACCCCACCCAACACTAAGGGCAATTTTAGACACTTAGGGCAATTTAGCATAGCCAATCCACCTAACATGCACATCTTTGGACAGTGGGAGGAAACCGGAGCACCTGGAGGAAACCCACGCACACACGGGGAGAACGTGCAGACTCCGCACAGACAGTGACTCAAGCCGGGAATTGAACCTGGGACCCTGGAGCTGTGAAGCAATTGTGCTAACCATCATGCTACCGTGCTGCCCAAATCATGTCGGACAAGGAGAGCACAAAAATCACAAAGCTAATGGGCTGGGAAATTAAAATATTTGGTACAGCTTTATTGCACTTGCATTACACTCCAAAAGCCCCAGAGCCAATGGTTTAATTTTGTTTGCGAGCATTTAAGAAACACCACAGGGATTTAATTTTGTTTGCGAGCATTTAAGAAACACCACAGGGACAATTTAATTAAATGTTCCAAATAAGTTCTTTTTTAAATGCATTTGTTACCTTGAAGCAAAGACCTAATGTAATTTCCTTAGGTAAAATTGAAGGAGATTGCGTTTGAATTAAGCAGGGAGCTTCTGCAGGTTATTCATTGGATGTTGTCCCATCAGCCTTCCATTGCAGTGATGAGCTGAAGTCAAGTTGATGGCACTTTCAGCTCAAGATTGATAAAACACGATAGAAGCAGACCTCGGGTGGGATTTTCCAGCAGGAGCAGGAAGTCTCGGCGCTGGTATTCCACATACATTCAGAGATAGAAGATTTCATTGCCAGACTAAGACTGAAAGGTAGACAGACAGAACTACCGATTTGTTTATATTTACCACCTTTCATGTTCACGGGACATCCCAAAGCACCTAACAGCCAATTAAGCCAATTTAAGGGGCGGTGGTGGCATTATGGTGTTGTCACTAGACGATTAATCCAGGGACGCAGTGCCCTGCTCCGGAAACCCGGGTTCAAAACCCACACGGCAGATGGTGAAATTTGAATTCAATAAAAAGAATCTTCAATTAAAAGTCTAACAATGAGCATGAATTGCCATTTGTCGTATAAAGCCCGTCTGGTTCACTTGTCTTTTAGGGAAGGAAATCTGCCATCCTTACCTGGTCTGGCCTACAAGCAACTCCTGACCCACAGCAATGTGGTTGATTCTTAACTGACCTCTGAAATAGCCGAGCAAGATCAAGGGCAATTAGGGATAGGCAACAAATGCTGATCTTGCCAGCGACGCCCACATCCTGTGGAAGTACTTTTGAAATGTAGTCGTATTGCAATTAGGAAAAACAGCAGCCAATTTGCACGCAGGAAGTTCCCCCTCAGAGAGCAATAAAACAAATAATCAGATAGTCGTTATTTGGAGTTGATTTGAAGACAAATATTTGTTAGGACTCTGCTCTTCCTCAAGTACTAACCAGGGGTCGTTTATATCTTTTTATCCAGGGTCTTGGTTTAACATTCCACCCAAAAGACAGTACCTCCCACAGTGCAGCACTCCCTCAGCGTTGTACTGGAATTCCAGCCGAGATTGTGAGCTCAAGTCTCTGGAGTGCAGCTGACTCAGAGACAAGAATACTACCACTGGCAAGCAGGAACCCTTCAGCATTTCAACAATCTCGTCCTGTTCATGTTACAATCCTATATTTAACTTCGCCAATGCTTGTTGCATCCCTGCTTTAGAATACTAGGGCCGGGATTCCCGGGGGAAGGTGCGAATTCCGCCCCGAACCCAGCTGCCCTATTCTCTGGCGCCGTTTTTCGGGGGCTGGCGGGATTCCCGCCATGCCGGTCGGGGGCCGTTGACAGCGGCCCCCCCAGCGAGTCTCCGGGCCCCGATGGGCCGTGTGGCCGGAAGGTTTTGGCCAGTCCCGCCGGCATGAATTACTCACCTCATGCACGGCGGGACCTGGCAGGTACGTGTGCGGGGGCGGTCCTGGGGGTGGGGGGGTGGGGGGGAGGATCCGACGGTGCCCCACGGTGGCCTGGCCCGAGATCGGGGCCTACCGATCTGCGGGCGGGCTGGTTCCGTGGGGGGGTCTTCTTTCCTCCACGCAGGGCCCCTGTAGGGCTCTGCCCTATTGCCTGGGAGCCGGCGCGGAGAAGGGAACCTCTGCGCATGCGCGGAAAAATGCCGGCCGGTCCGCGCATGCATGAGATCACGCCGGCCGTTCCGATCATGCGCGAACTCGTGCCGGCCCTTCGGCGCTGGCTGGAGCAGCGGGGACGACTCCGGCGGCAACCTAGCCCCCTAGAAAGGTGAGAATTCCTCACTCTGGGGGGCCATTGACGGCGGAGTCGTTGGCGCCGGTTTTCCCGCCGGCCTGGGGACATAGCCCCATTTTCAGAGAATCCCACCCCTTAACTCTGAGCTGTGCTCGTGGGAGGAAACAGCCGGCTCGGCAAATCTAGTAAGTAAGAGTTAAATTTTGTACACATCACATTGTGATTTAATGTTTATAAAAGGGAAATATTAAGGATACTGGAAGTCTGGAATAAAAATAAAGACTCAGCAGATTAAGCAGCACCTATGGAGAGAAACAGAGTTAACAGGTGCAATTCAGCGACCGTGTTGCAACTGGCGCGAATCGATGCACAACGGGTGAATCACGCACCAACCCAAAATCGGATTCCGCGCTGGGCCGATCACGAGTCACCCGACTCACTCCGCCCGGCACGATCTGCATCTCGTCCTCGCTGGGCAAGATCCTGATCTGCATATGTAAATAAACCGTATGGCTCATTTAAATACCCAGACGCCAGATTCAGGAGACCTCGAGGCCTCCAAGATGTTACGGGGTGGGGGGGTGCGGTGAGGGGTGTCACAAAACCAAGGGGGTGGGGAATGATCGCGGCAGCCGGTCAAAATGGCGCCCCAATCTGCGAGGAGCCTTTCCTCTAAGGAAATCCTTCTAAGTGCAACCCTTGGTGGAGTGAATCTCTCTTGGGTCAATAAAACGGCAAAGTGCCAGCACCAAGAAACACACACTAAATGTGCCGTTCAGCAGAATGCAACTTGAGTACGCTGAATCATGCCTAATATTTCAGGTTGAGATGACCTTTCATCAGAACACCAAATGAAAGGTCATTGAACCGAAATATAACTCTGTTTCTCTCCACAGATGTTACATGACCTGCTGAGCTCTTGCAGCATATTTCTAATATAAGGTTTCAAATTTAATTATAATCCATTAATTGCATCATATTGCATCTTAATTGCATCTAATGCATGTTGGAGTTTGCAGTAGCAGAGCATTTCATGGCATCTGGCATTAGTTAAATTGTCCCTGCACACTTCAGCTCAACGATAGGTGCTGGTTTAGCACATTGAGCTAAATAGCTGGCTTGCAATGCAGAACAATGCCAGCAGCGTGGGTTCAATTCCCATACCGGCCTCACTGAACAGGCGCCGGAATGTGGCGACTAGTGGGGACTAGTCCCCACTTGTGGGGACCAGCACTGAGACGCATTCGCCTGAGGGCCTCGGTAGATCAGACTCATAGATTCAGATTCATTGAACTATACAATGCATTCCAGGGTTTTTCACAGTAACTTCATTGAAGCCTACTTGTGACAATAAGCGATTATTTATTATTAATTAACGGGCAGCACGGTGGCGCTGTGTAGTCTCACTGCAATCTCACGGTGCCGAGGTCCCAGGTTCGATCCTGGCTCTGGGTCACTGTCCGTGTGGAGTTTGCACATTCTCCCCGTGTCTGCATGGGTTTCACCCCCACAAACCAAAGATGTGCAGGGTAGGTGGATTGAACACTCTAAATTGCCCCTTAAATGGGAAAAATTATTTGGGTACTCTAAATTTATAGAATTTTTTTTAAAAAAATGTATTATTAATTAATTATTGCCAGTGTGATCTGGTAACAATGCAGCAAAGGGCCTGAGTGAACAGGGAAACTGACAATGTATCTCCTTAACCAGTGAGGTCTAAGATTGGTAAGTAAATGCAGGAAGGGCTGAGAAGAAGGGGGAATTAAAGGGGGTAAATTCTTTACTTTTCTATAAATTTAGAGTAGCCAATTTTTTTTTCCTAATTAAGGGGCAATTTAGCATGACCAATCCACCTACACAGCACATCTTTGGGTTGTGGGGTGAGACCCACGCAAACACGGGGAGAATGTGCAAACTCCACACAGACAGTGACCCGGGTTGGAAAGTGGTTAACATCGAGAAAAGATAGGTAGAAATGATAGGCGCGATTAACCAAATTGCAACAAAGTCCCGTGACGAGCACGTTTAGCCGGGTGTTTCCCGGTGCTCGCAGCTCTGAGAAACACTGCGCTATCTAACGGGACATTGTTGCAATCCGGGCCTCGGCGGGGAACACACCGCTGAGGCCGCGCTCAGTCCCGTTTCCTGCATTGAGGAGCTCCTCTCGCTGGTACTCCTCAGTGCAGGATGAGATCGCGATCTCTCAACACCCCCGACGTGACCCCTGAACCCCCGCCCCCAGAGCCCCAATTCACCTATAAGGGGTCCTCGGTCCCCCCGCACTCCACCTCACATGGGCAGGGCACACCTGGGTCCGATCTGTGGTGCAGGCAAAATGCCAGTGTAACATTCTGGCAGTGCCTCTGCCAGCTGGCAGTGCTACCTGGGCAGTGCCAGGTTGACAGTGCCAAGGTATCAGGTGGCACCAGCAGTGCCAGGGTGCCACCGTGCTCAGAGGGCAACCACTTGGGGGCCTCCGATCCCCTGGGAGACCCCAAGTGCTGTTCCACCTGGTCCCCACTTGTGGGGACCAGCACTGAAACGCATTCGCCTGAGGGCCTCGGTAGATCAGACTCATAGATTCAGATTCATTGAACTATACAGTGCATTCCAGGCCGTCGCCACCCTCTGTGTAAAAGGTTTTCCCTCAAATCCCTCCTAAACCTCCTCCCCCTCAACTTGGACTTGTGTCCCCTTGTAACTGACCCTTCCACTAAGGGGAACAGCTGCTCCCTATCCACTTTGTCCATGCTTCTCATCAACTTGTACACCTCAATCAAGTCGCCCCTCAGTCTTCTCAGCTCCAGCGAAAACAACCCAAACCTATCCAACCTCTCTTTATACCTTAAATGTTTAATTCCTGGTAAATCACCTCTGCATCCCCTCCAGTGCAATCACACACTTCCTATAATGTGGCGACCAGAACTGCACACAATACTTCAGCTCTGGCCTCACCAAAGTTCTATGCAACTCCAACAGGCGAGTGCATATTAGAGTGAGACTAGCTGTCTCACTCGAATATGCAGATTTATCAGATAGTGATCCTGCCCACAATGGGGGGGGGGGGGGGGTGGGGGGGGGTTCATTTTGTGTTGCCTCGCGAGATCGAATGCGATCTCACGAGGCGGGGCGAGCCAGGTAGATTCCAGAAGAGGGATTTCCCCGAATCTATCGGCTGCATTGAGCTGCAGTTCAGGCACAACATGGCCGGTAGATAGCACTAGATAAGTCTAGTTCAGGGTTTTTCAAACTCAGGGTCACGACCCGTGAATGGGTCGCAGGCAAGTGTCGGGAGGATCACGGGATAATTGGTCATGGTGTTCCCGGTCACGGGAGAAGCGCCCAGCCGACGTGAGCGGCTTTTAAAAATGCCGGTCGTCTCACACATGCATACCCCGCCATGGGTCACGAAGGTTAGTCGGTGTGGGTCGCGAATGTTGGCCGGTTGGTAAAGGTGGGCCCTGGGAAAGAAAACACCGGTCTAGTTAGTACAAGAGTTTGCTTGTACTAGCCAACCACTACATTAGTTAACATCAGTTGAGTGGCAAGTTCTAAGAAGCAAATTACAATATAAAGAATCTAATTCCCTGAATTCAAAGAATGCATGGTCAGAAGAAGCTGCTGTGGCTGACTGATCATGTATAAAGACGAATATGAAGCGAATGAAAACAAATTAAACTAAATTCCATTAAACTGCAAATTCAATTGCAACTTAAAGCAGAATAGATCAAGTGTATCAATCCTTGTAAATATAAAAGATTAAGGAGTGATCATAAGTGACGAATTTAAGATGATTAAAGGATAGGGTAGATTGAGAGAAACCATTTCTGTTCTTCCAAAAATATACTCTATTTGTAAAAGATCACATTAAAGTTCAAACTTTACATTCCATAAAGAGCAATACAGCTCAGTTTTTTTCAATACACTATGGGTGATTCAATGAAAAAGTTTTCTAAGTGTGGTAGGGAGTGGGAACTGCCGCGAGCTTCCCTGCGCTTGGCCCGGAGAGGCTGTCACCGCGATCTAACTTTAATTCATCCACGTAAGGAGGCCCCACGGGCTTCACGCCGCAAATCGTGGCTCGCCATTCGATTCACTGGGATCACATTTGCCTGCCTCCTGCTTACAAGGTAGAACTGCACTTAAAACTGCTCTACACAGCTAACCCCACTCAGCTCATAGCCATGGCACCAAGACGATCGGTCCCACGATTCGGGGATGCAGACCTAGGGAGGCTCATAGAGACGGTCGAGACCAGAAGGGATGTCCTGTTCCCCTGAGGGTCCTGGAAGATGAGCCACAGAGCAGCCAGTGCCACCTGGGAGGAGGCATCAGCTGCCGTCAGCTTGGGCAGCGTGACCAGGAGGACCGGCACCCGGTGCCGCAAGAAGGTCCACCCATGCCGTCCATGCCGTCCATTCCCCCAAACCACCCCCCCACTACGTGAACCATTCCCCCCACCCCAAGCCCCCTCCCTCACCTCCCATGGACCACCCCCCCCCGCGGTGAACCACGCATCCGGGTAACGATTCCCTCTCTGGGTTCCCGCAGGAAAATTTGTCCCACAGCTGTTGGGAGAGGGCTCAGATGGGCAGCGAGGTGGCAGTCATCAGAATCCTCACCACCTTTGAGGAACAAGTTACTGGAGCGGCTGAGGACAGAGCGGTCACCAACGTTGAGGCTGGCATATGGCACAGATATGAGGATCCACTGGGCCCACCCAGATGGACTGTCACACGTGAGTTGTTATCGCCATACAGACTGACCCATCCCTCCCACTGACCACATGTCCATTCTCCCGCAGGACCTGCAGCCACGGGAACCAGCCCATCTGGGGTGCACCGCCTCCCAAGAGAACACCTCAGAGGAGGGCTCCGAGAATGCCACCGTAGAGGCGTCATCCTCACTCTCCACCAGCGCAGAGACACACACCACGGTGGGCAACGGAAGTGGTCAAGTTTCTGCGGCACATGCTGGTGAGCACCACACAGCTGCTGATGTACATCTGGTGGGGGCAGGAATGCCCAGGAGAGGCAGCAGTCGGAGGTCTGCTGAGTCCCAGTCAGATGCTGAGCCTCTGGGCCAGGTTTACCCGGAGCTGATGCAGGCGATAGGCTATTCAGAGGGAGATGCCAGCGACTCTCCAGTAGGTCCATAGCTGATCGGAGGAGTACCAGAGACTACGGGCACACCGGCCAGGAGGAGGGGGTGCTGAGTGCTAACCCAGATCCATTCTATGGAGTGGCAATGGTGGTATCAGCTCCCCCGAGTACCACCCCTCTGAAGATGCCACATCTCGCAGTCAGCACCTGGGACAGGGTGGCACGGTTGTCCATGTGCTTCCGGCAACTGGGGTGGGGCCCTCCGGGTCCAGAGCCCCCAAAGGATGCCCACCAGAGGCATCGAAGGCCATGGGACGTGGTAAGCAGCTGCCTGCCTCCATCTCTGATGTGCATCCTGGAGATACACCTAGGCGCAGCAGTAGAGCACGGAAGGTCACTGAGAGGGCACTGGGGGGGAGGGGGGAAAGGGGATAGATTGGGGGATAAGAAAGGATTGTGCATTGGGGGAAGGGTGAGGAGATGGTGGGGAGAGTGGGGCAGCACCGTCGGGAGAGTGGGGAAATGGTGGACACTATTATGTGAGAGACATTAAAAAACCTTCACCACAACCAGTAGGGCGCCTCTGGCACTTTCATCCACAATGTGGGCAGACCACCAATCCCATGCCCCATTTCCGCAGATATTTCTCTCTCCCCCACCCCCAGGTACACCGTGTGCAGGTGATGGGTGTGAGCGAGCACTCAGCAGACAGGCAAGGGTCAGACTATGGCACAGATTGAGGAGAAGCATCGCCCAGCTCCCGGCGGGTTACCATCACCCCCCCCCCTGCCCTCGACAGTGACCCGCTGACAGTGCCGACAAATTCCCAGCACCCTGGAGTGATGTGACACAGACTCTGGGAGGTTGGGTAATGGGTGGGGGAGAGGGAGGGAGGAGGGGAGATGGTGAAGGAGGATGCAGAGGGATGGGCGAGGTAGGGGGAGGGGTGAAGGATTGAGGGGATGCGATGACAGACGAGGCCAAGTCCTATGTGAAGTGGGCAACGATGAGGACCTCCCTGGCCCTCCGGGCATGCCGGACCCTTGCTGCTGTCACCTTTCCTCCAGCCTCCGGTTGGTCCTCCGGTTCCTACCTGGGATCATCCTCCAGCTCTTCCTGGTCCCGTGCCTCCACATCCTCGTCGTCCTCCTCCTCCTCAGAGGTGACAAGGGGCACAGCGGTGCCTACTGACCCTGGCCGCCCTGAGGAGGTCGTGCAATTTCTTCCTGCACTGGATGCCAGTCCGGACGACTTCACCAATGGCGCTGACCGCGTCTGCCACCTGCGCCCAGGCATGGTGAATGGCGGCGCCTGATGCCCTTCCTCCGGGGCCGGGGTACAGGGTCTTCCGTCTCTCCTCCATGGCGTCCAGAAGGGTCTCCAGCTCAGCGTTCCTGAACCGTGGCACTGCTCTCCTTCCAGCCATCTTGTAGGCTGGGACAGTGTGTGTGGGGGAACGAATCATTTAAGTGCACTGCAGTGTATGAGTCTCATGAGCGGCAAATACGGACCCGGTGAATCCAGCGCCTTTGCTTCAAAACGGTTACGTTTCACGTGCCGATGGTGCAAGCCCATTTAGAGTTGCTGAATCATAGCACTTGTCGTGCTGTTTTTGCCATCATAAAAGTCCACGGTTTTCACGACGGCGCCAGCACTTAGTCTCAATATCGGAGAATCCCGGCCCTATTTCTTCAGCTCGGACAGGCCAAAACAAAAGTATGTAACTCGAAAAATTGAGTTAGGCTGCCCAGGGGTGATGTCAGGAAGCACCTATTTACACAAAGTGCAGCGAAACTTGAGAACTCTTCCCTCAGCCTGCAAAGAGCTGTTCAGCTTAGAGACTGGGTCAATTGAAAATTGCAACCCTGAGATAGATAACATTTTGATATATAATTGTTATGGAGCCAAGTGGGGAAATGGAATTGAGCCATGAACTAATTGAATTTCAGAACAAGCTCAGTGTGCTGAATGTCACTCCTTTCCTATTTTCCTCTGTAAAGGTGACCGACTACCTTGCATAATTTAATTCTGCACTTGATTGGACATCTTAATGTTTTGCAGGAATTGATAGCTCCTTTTGTGGAAGCAATAACTAATTTTCTTGCACTGATGTTGTAAAGAGACATCCCTTTAGTAACCTGTGGTGTGAAATCTGGGGCAGGATTTTCATTCCTAGGTCCCAGTCCTGCCTTCAGGAGAATTTGAGGGTCAGGAAATCACAAGTGCTGATGGCTAGAATCATGCAGAGGGAGTTTTTGGAGGAGGCGGCAAATTAAGTGGAGGCCTTAAGGTGCCCCATCAAATTAAGGACGGTGGGCAGGCTTCCAAGTTTGGAAGGCCTAATGGAGGCCATTCAGCCGTCAAAGATCAGCAGCCCCTCCCTCCGAATTGGGTGCTACTGACAGATGTAGGTGGGTCAAGAATGTACCATTCCCAGTTTCAAGCCAGAAATGGGGTAAATAAGAGAGCCTGAGGGGTGAGGGCCATCAGGCATGGAGAGGTAGGCCTGCACCACCACAAGTAACAGGCACAACTGTGGTTGTGGCTAATCTTCGAAGCAGTGTTCGCCTCACTGAATGGAGACTCAGACTCCTCAGTCTACACAGTCTGATGCTGGGAGGCTATCACCGTTTACCAGACCGTATCTTGGCTTGACGGGTACACCTGTACCCACCACGGCTGGACCGGTAGCCATTGCTGCCTTCATCTAGACTTCTGAAGAATCCCACAGAGGCTCGAATGTGTTGTAGAGCCAGCCCAGTGGGACTTCCCTCCAGGTTGAGAGTCTCCTGCCTCCAGAGCAACCTCCTCGAGCCATTAAAAATTCAGCCCCAGGTGTGCAAATTGCACCTTCAGAGGAAGGTTTTCCTGTCCCATCACATCAGTTGTCACACAGAGCAGCTTATCTCAGACTTGTAGTTATATTGTTAGCAGTAACTTATCCTTTAAATTACTTGGTGCATTTTGAGCATATGCGTAAAGTCTAACTCCCGGTCACGCATTATCTTTCATTTTGTGAGGGTCCACAGTGTTCTACAGTGTCATGGAAAACCAGGAATGCCAATGAAGGAGATTGATTGTTCTGAGGGGATATTATATAAAAATATACTTATTGCTAGTGAATAAATTCGAATACATTTTATTGCGCCTATTCTGAGACCTTTCTGTACTGCTGTGGGAATTGAACTCTTCCTTAACTATTGATGCAGCCAATGGTGGTTGCATTGGCTTCATTATCTTGTCTCTGTGCCATTTTCAAGAATGTGTAAAGATCAGAGAAAGATGAATGTCATCAAGCACAAGCTGTCATTCTCTGAGGGTGGAAATCTTCCAGTCCCGGCAAAGTCAATGGAATTTTGAATGGCTCACCGCATTTTAGGCCGTCACCCTTGCCATTATAGGTCTGTAAATTTCCACCCTATATATCTCAGAACTTCTTGGGTATTAGTCTGTCTTATATCTTTAAGGCATTTCAGAGAAGCTAATTTTATTATCATGAGTTCTCCCCAGATCAATATTTATCCCAACCAAAATCATTAAAACAGATTATCTGGTCATTATCACTTCGCTGTTCGTGGGAGCTTGCTGTGTGCAAATTGGTTGTCATATTTTCTACACCACAGCAGTGATTACATTTGATAGTGGTGCAGTGGTTAGCACTGCTGCCTTTCAGCACCAGGGACCCGCATTCAATTCTGGCCATGGGCGACTGTGTGGAGTTTGCACTTTCTCCCCGTGTCTGCCTGGATTTCCTCCCGGTGTTCCGGTTTCCTCCCACAGTCCAAAGATGTGCAGGTTAGGTGGATCGGCCGTGCTGAATTGGCCCTTAGTGTCCAAAGATGTGCAGGTTAGGTGGGGTTGCGGGGATAGGGTGGAGGAGTGGGCCTAGGTCGGGTGGCTCTTTTGGATGGGCAGTGCAGACTTGATGGGTCGAATAGTCTCCTGCGCTGCAGGAATTCTATGGTTCTAAAATACACTGAATTGACGGTAAAGTGCTTTGGAGCATTCTGAGGTTGTGAAGGACAATTTATAAATGCAGGTTGGTCATTCTTTATTTCTTTCTTTCTTTCTTTAATTTAATCTGCGAGTACAATGAACAAAGTCGCAGTAGAAATTCTGAGAAACTGAAAACTATGACTGAGTTACCGAGGGGAAAATGATATAATTTGTTGTTAGGAGAATGACAGGATGCACAGTGCCTCTCACCCTATTAGCCATCCACTTGCAGCACCACGCTGATGTATGTTCATTAAGTGGAAAGTACATTAGATGTTGCTGCATGGCAGCTGCAGAGATGAGCCCAGGCCTCCTGCTAATTTAAATAACAAAACCTGACCCTCAGAGTCATCCCTGCAGATACTTAGCCACGAATGAGAAAGCAGCAATAAATAGGAAGGGGAGGCCGAGGCCTCTTCGGATATATTCCCTCTCACCCGAATGAACAACTCCACCAGGGACAGGGGGAAATGAAATTAGAGGGTGACTGACAGGTTGAAAACAAAAGCACAAATCAACTGACAGATTAGAATGAAGGACGATGATATTCATGTATGTTTTATTAATGCATCACGATGCCAGTCATTATTTGTCATATTTGCTTTTCTGCATCTGATCATGTGTGTTACACCGTGAGACAGTAACAGTTCAGATTGATTCCCGTATACTCTATACTTACATCCCCAAAAGACTAGGATTGCTGGGTAAAATTCCAAGATTAACATAGAATTTACAGTGCAGAAGGAGGCCATTCAGCCCATCGAGTCTGCACCGGCTCTTGGAAAGAGCACCCTACCCAAGGTCAACACCTCCACCTTACCCCCATAACCCAGTAACCCCACCCAACACTAAGGGCAATTTTGGACACTAAGGGCAATTTATCATGGCCAATCCACCTAACCTGCACATCTTTGGACTGTGGGAGGAAACCGGAGCACCCGGAGGAAACCCACGCACACACGGGGAGGATGTGCAGACTCCGCACAGACAGCGACCCAAGCCGGAATCGAACCTGGGACCCTGGAGCTGTGAAGCAATTGTGCTATCCACAATGCTACCGTGCTGCCCATTAAGTCAAGATATAAAGGGGTGCAGTTCAGCGGGCTTGAAACTAAGTCTAGTTACGGGCGAGTTTGGCGGGGTGTTCCTCAGCAGCTGCAGCGTCAAGATCCACCTCGCTATTCACCGGCACTTTGCCACTTTTTTGGGGCCTGGGGGAGTTTCACCCTGTCAAGGCAATACTTTAGTTAATTTCCTGCTGGCGAGCTAAACTCGCCGGCAGGAACGGCTCCTCGCAAATCGGGGCGCCATTGACCGGCAGCCCCGATCTCTGCATCCCCACCGCCTTTCGGCTCCACGCCGAGCGCAACGCAGTGGCTGAATCACGCCCAAGGAATATGGAGCAAAGGCAGGTAAATAGAGGTATGTAGATCAGCCATGATTGATCCTAACTGAATGGTGGATGATGCTTGAGGGGCTGAATTTCCTCCTCCTGTCTCTATTGTTCCTACGAATATGTTAAGTATTCATATGTTTAACAATTGCACAATTTATTTTCATAGCCAAGAATAAATAAAGCATGATTAAAAATACAAATGCATTATAAGTGGAATATTTGAAAGTTCTACCCCAGCGGGATTACTGCGTCCACACTGTAGGATAAATATGAAGGTGCGGGGAAAGATACAGGAGCGATTAACAGAATAGCTTCAAGTGGGGGATAATGGTTACGTGGATAGAAGCTGGGATCTTGTCCTTAGCGCAGAGAATGCTAAGAGGATATTTGATAAAAGTATGAAATCATTAATGGTTCAGGTAAAGAAAGCAAAACTGTTTTCAGTGACTGAAGTATCAGTAATCGGAGCTCACAGGTGATCAGAAGAACCAATATTGGGGAAAACGTTTTTAAGAAACAAGCAGTCATGATTTGGAGTATAATGTCCAAGAAGGTGGCCGAAATACAATCAATAGCAGCCTATAAAGTGAATTTGATGAATAATTAAATAGACAACATTGCAGCTATGGGGGAAATCAGGGGACTGGAACTAATTGGATTTGCCTTTGAAAGAGCTGGCACTGATTTTATGGGCTGAATGGCCTTTTACTGTGCTGTGTTATTTTACGATTCTAGTCTCACAACATCTCACATTATTGTTCAAGATGTTTTCTGTATGTGCTTTGCAGTTGACAGATTAAATAAGGAGGTTGAATTCAAACAGAATCCTCTTTGGACCACATTGTTCATAAACTCGAAAATTCACATGATTTCAGACAATGCACATGGTAAGTCTCAACTAAAAAACACAAATGGGGGGGGTCACTTGATGTAAGCGGGGGAGCGGCTGAGCTTTTGCGAGCTCTGCTTCTAATTGTCTTTTAATCCTTTATTTTATCCTAATGCACATTCCATAATTTTCCTTTTTTTAGGATATATGTCTTGCACTATTTCCCTGGTTGATGCAGCTCAGAGTTCGGTGACGGGCCGAGTTGAATCAGAGTAAATCGTTATTTGATTGAGGTGGTTGGAGGTGGCTGGGGTGGGGCCCAGCTTGCAGTGACGGCCCACGCCTCGGCGGTGCTGTTTGCATCAGGATGATGGGTGACATTGCAAATGATGTTCTGAACGATGATCTTGGCTCCATGGTGCAAGTCTTTGATGCTCACTTTGATGAACTGCGGCGTATCCTTGGGAGCGTAGTGGAAGTGCAGAAGAGAATCTTCGTATCTGGTAGAGCAATTTCCCTGGTGGGGGCCCACCTTTGGTTTGTAAAAATCCGACTGCATGGTGTATCATCGAACCTGACCGACTCGGGAAGTGGGGGCCAGACAAGAAGTGCGAGATGTGGGAGGCGAGTTCACGTTTGAATTTCAAAATTGGCTGCCATGCTTTAGCAATCTTGATTTGGAGGCTGGGTGCATCAGGTTCAACGGAGCACATTGTATCCGGTCTTCGGGGCCTGAGGTCAGCTGGGACTCCTGACAACTGGTCTTATATTATCCTGTGTTCAATGCTGGTCCTGAGGAGTTAGAGGTGGCCAATCGTATCAAGTCATCTCCCTGGCCGGGGCCCAAAGTTCTTCATTGACTGGGCATTGGAGTGATGGCATGGCAGAGGTGAAGGCGCTTCATTCGATGGAATTTTTTTAGAGATCTTGAGGATTGTTTGAAGATCCTATCATAGCTTCGGCCTTTCCAAGTGGCAAAAAACATAATGCTATAATCTTCATCAATAATACGGGACTTTGTTCCCTTGTGATTATACTGTTGATTTCTTGGTGTCTTTCCTTCGAGCAAGGATGGGCGAGGTATGAACATGAGGATCGTCTGTTATCCTGTATTATCAAAAATCATATTAAGTCGGTAATGTGATGTGTGGTTGGTGCATAGTCTTGCTCCTGGTTTTTCGTATGTGCTGTATTCCTTGCAGTTATGAGGAGGGAGTCCATTTTAGACATCCCTTATCTTGTTTATAATGAAGATAAGTGGAGCCACGATGGGAGAATGGATGGAGGTAGATGATAGAGTTGTTAAGTCCTCGCTAGGATTGAGGATAGCCCCCAGTTAGAGCTCATTGTAACAGGTTTTTATTTTGCTTTTTTCATTACTTTGAATTTTGAGCACCCGTGCTTATCTCCTTCGAAGGCCTGGACAGATCAGTTACACTGGAGAGATTCCTTCTGAGTCTTCCTTGGGATTGGTGATTTTTAGAGCTATTAGAATAGGGGAACACAATGAGGTAAGGTTTGTTAATCCTTGTTTGAATTGTTGAAGTGAGAGTCTGTATGTTTACCTTCACGTTGTTGGAGCCCTTCTTCGGTTCGGGGGTAGGCTTGTTGGGGGTTAGGCGCCCTCCCCCAAGTGGCCTTATATGACGGTTTCCTCCTTATGTGGTGGTTTCCTGAGTGTCCTCCTCGTTGTGGTTGGATCTTCCATCGGGAGGCAGTGTTTATGTATGTGTTGAGGCAATGCTGTCTTGTCCCCTAGTATCCTCTGTACAGTGATATACAGTGCTGGTCTGTGATTAATGCTCCTGGTCTAACTCGGACATTCCTCCCTTAGAGGGGTTCTTTTTCTCTTCATCTGGTTGAGCAGCGTACTGTTATAAACTCTGGCTTGGTTTAGTGAGCTAAGGGCGGATTTCCCCCAGCGTTCGGGGAGTGGGGGGGGGGGGGCGAAACAGTCCCCCTCCCAGCACACCCAATTATTGGGTGTCTTGATGATCCTCCTTCTCTTCAGTGGTGGGGTCTTCTCGGCTGAGGTTGGTGTGATTTTTCCAGTGTTAGTGGGGTTGGTGCACTGCCCTGGCGGTGGTTGGTCAGGCACAGAGCTTGCTGGGTGGCAGGTCATAGTGTGTACTGGGTGTCCTGAGGTACTAGGGTACTGACTCCTGTGTGTCAGAGTGTGCTGGATTAGGCCAGGTCCGGTGCTGCATTGGGTTGGTGTCCTACTTGGGACGTCCTTCCTTGAAGGCACATATTAGGGACGTTCTGAGAGGTTTGGCTTTTCTTTTGATGCATTAGAATATCCTTGGTTGATGGACACCTTTGTGTACAGGGTTCTGGGGTTGAGCCGAGTCCAGTATAATGGGTTAACTGTTGCCAACCCACCCCCCACCCCTCCCCCCTGCTCTATGGTTGGGACGTTTCCTTGTCTGAAGAGTGTTTTTAGTCTCTTCTTCATTAATAGGTGGTGGGCGTGTGCCGGAGGAATACGCACCCTTGGCTGGATTCTGGACCTCTTTTAACATGTGGCCTTCTGCTCCTGATAGTTCTCCCCCTTTTCTTTTGAGGTGCTGGCAGCACTGACCATAATTCAAACCGATAGTTGCTGGTCCTCTCTCTATAAATATGAGAAATGATGATCCTTCTGTTCTGTGCCTGAGATTGGGGTAGTGTTGCGTTGGGTGGTATATGTATATGGAACTGGGTTCTCACAGTAACTTCATTTGAAGCCTACTTGTGACATTAAGCGATTTTCATTTTCATTTCATTCATTTTCATTTCATTTCATTTCATTCATGTGTTTTCTTTGCATTTTTCCTTTTTTATTCTGGTGGGTATAAAGCAGTGATTGTCAAACTCAGGGGCGCGACCCGTGGGTGGTTCGTGGGCGGATGCCGGGAGGGTCGCGGAGCCGTCCTTCGCGGCGCTCCCGATTGTGCAAATCTGCGCACAGCAGCCGGCTTTTAATCACGCCTGCTGCAAGCAGCCTTCAAAATGGCCGCGAACATGTTAAAAAAAATGCGGCCGCATTGCGCATGCGCATAACTGGTGATCGGGCACGCATGCGCAGTGCGGCCACTTTTTTTCTTAAGTGGTCGCAGCTTTTTGTTTTACAAGTTCGGGGGGGGGGTTTATTTGATAAAACTTTACAGGAAAAAATGCAGAACTTTGGACAGATGGAGACTCTATACTTTCCGACACCGGAAGGCTTCACCTTCATCCAACAGGTTCCATTTGAGGAGCGTGTGCGAGGGCCAAAGGGACCCAAAACCATTTCCTCCATTTTTGTCAGCAGCAAACAAGGTAAGAGAAAATGGTCGCGCAGGTCGGCCGGCGGGGGGCGCGAAGTATGGGTCGAGGAGGTCGGCCGGGTTGGGTCGAGAAGGTCGGCCAGGTTGGGTCCCGAAGGTTGGCCGGTTGATAAAAATGGGTCCCCGGAAAAAAAGTTTGAAGAACACTGGTATAAAGAATCGGTGATTGGTCCTTGCAGGGGTCCAGACGAGTCTGTTATCTGAGGGTAGGAGGTGGCGGGGTGTCATTGATGCCTCTGGTGCTGCTGGAGTTGAGGGAGATGTGTGCTGGTGCGCGCCCGAACATGGTGCAAAAAATCCTGAAGTCTTGTGGTTGTTGCGAGCAATCACTGCGTGGGAAGTCATGCAGCATTTTACCATGTTTTCCTTTTCTCCTTTGGTGGTGCGTACAGAGGTATCAAGTTGAGTCTAATGATTGTATTGAACTAGCGACATTGCTGTTCTCCTGTCCCTGTCTGAACCCATGTATGTTGAGACTTTGGGCGGGATTCTCCCGCACTTGACTCGATGGCCCGATGGCGGCGCCAAGAGCAGCGCGAGCCACTCCGGCATCGGGCCGCCCTGAAGTTGCGGAATCCTCCGCACTTCCGGGGGCTAGGCCGGCGGTGGAGGGGTTGGCCCCGCGCTAACTGGTGCCGAAGGGCCGCCATGGGCCGGCGCGAGTTGGCGCATGCGTAGAATCGCCGGCATGTTTCCTGCGCATGCGCAGGGTGTTTCTTCTCCGTGACGGCCATGGCGGAGCCTTACAGAGGTCGGCGCGGAGGGAAAGAGTGCCCCCACGGCACAGGCCCGCCCGCAGATCGGTGGGCCCCGATCGCAGGCCAGGCCACCGTGGGGCTCCCCCCCCCCCCAGGGCCGGTTCCCCCTGCGCCCCTCCGAGGACTCCGGTAGACGGCCAACAAGCCAGGTCCCGCCGTGATGGACTGGCCGAAAACGGGCGGCCGCTCGGCCCATCGGGGCCCGGAGAATTGCCGGGGGGGCCGCTGCCAACGGGCCCCCAACCGGTGCGGCGTGATCCCCGCCCCCACCCATTTTCTTGCTGAACTGAACCATTCCTGTGGTTTGCTGCATTATTGGTTAAAATGTAAAACTTCAATAAATATCCTTTAAAATTAGAGAAATGGAGGAAAGAGCACAGAATTCACTTTGTTTTTTGAACTGTATTGGACTTCCTGACTGGGTAACATGTATTAGAAGCATAACACTGTCAAATTGATTGGGTCTGCGTTCCACTCAAAGACAGAATCGAGGCAGAATCTAATACTGGGGGCGTGCGACACTATTGAAGGTTCAGTCTTTCGGAAGAGACATGAAACCCTCCGAGGTGGACATAGTAGATCACATAGCAATGTTTCAAGGAAGAGCAAGGTAGTTCTCCCTTGGTGTACTGACCAACATTTATCCTTCAGTTTACTGTTTATAGGAATTATTTAGTTGTTTGTAGAACCTGGTTGTGCTGCATTCCCTACAATAACTTCAAAAGAACTTCATTGACTGCGCAAAGTGCTTTGGGGAATCACAAAATTAGACAAGAAATTTTCTTTCTTTGATAAAATTGGATTCGCACAGCAGCCCAATATCCATGAAGCAATTGATTGTGCGATCCACTACTCTTTGGAAAAAAGAGGTTACTCAGCTTCCTGTCATGTTCCAGGTTCTACAATAAAGATGTCATTTGGGATATTCCATCTTCTTCAATGAAAATTGTCACTTTTCATTAAATTAATTCTGGCTTGAGGACTGCGGATGGCATCCTGCAACACATCTAAAAATAATTTAGCTTGTGGCTGTCTGCCAATAGCTAAGGATGTCATTGGTGGAGTAACAAAATCCTTTTATTTATGGTCCCTGTCTCATTAGTGCTTTAAACCCTGACCCCAGTGCACACAACTGAGGGAAATGGCTCCAAATGTGATGAATATCTGTTGCCCCCGATGCCTCTGTTTGCCATACTGGGCGGGATTCGCTAGTCTCCCGCCACGTGTTTCTCAGCGGGATGCCGTTTGCTGGTGGCAGGATGCTATCTTTCCGCATCACTTGTCAACGGGATTTCCCATTTGAAGCCAGCCCGTGCCGCCGGGAAACCCATGGGCGGGATTGCGCTGCCGGGAAAAGAGAATCCCAATGGCCGGAGAATTCTAACTACTGTCTAAGGCTACAGATCAGCTGGTAGCACACTTACCTCTGAGTCAGAAAATCACGGATTGTACCTGAGCACGCAATCTATGCTGGCAGTGGCGTGCTGTAGGAGCTGGAGTATTGTGTCCAACTTTGATCTCCATATTTGAGGAAGGATGTGGTGGCATTGAAGGCAGAGGAGGTTCACCAGTTTGATTCTGGGATGATAGGATGACATATGAGGAGAGATTAAACAGTTTGGGTGTATATTCACTGGAGGTTAGAAGAATGAGACGGGATTTGATCGAGGTATATATACTAAGAGGGATTGATAAAGTAAACATAGACCAAATGTCCTCCCTTGTGGGGCAATCTAGATGAGATGTCATGGATATAGGTTGAGAGGCGGTTGATTTAAAACTGAGGTGAGTAACTACTTCTTGCAGAAGGTGGTGAATTTGTGGAACTCGTTGCCCCATAGTGCGGTGGAATCTGAGACATTAAATGGTTTCAAGAAGGAGGCAGATATATTTCTGATTTTAAAAAACGGGTTAAAGGGATATGGCAAACAGGCAGGGTGGTGGATTTGAGACCAGGAAGAGATCAGTCATGATATGAGTGAATGGCGGATCAGGCTCAAGGGGCTGAATTGCCTACTTCTGGTCTTAATTCCTATATTTCTAATGTCGGAGGTTCGCCATTAAACAGGGCCCCTTAATCTACCTTTTAATATGATGAAAACAATCTCAAGGTATTTTGAAATATTTTGAAAAGGACAGGATGTCTTGGCCCATATGTATTTCTCAAACAAGATCACTAAAACAAAAGAGATGATTGTCATCCCTTTGCTATTTGTTGAGAATATTTTGGGCACTAATTTGCTACAGCTTCGAAAGGATTCCACTGGCTGTAAGAAGCTGTAGGTGTCCTGAGGTTGCAGAAAGCACTGTAAAAGAAAATGTCCTTCTTTATCTTAGTTCATCCAAATATTGTCAGTGGTTTTAAAAAAGAAACAAACAATATAATTACATAATAGTCTCATCTTCTGTTAAAAAGGTCTGGACGGGATTTTCCGACCCCCGCCAGGTCGGAGAATCGCCGGAGGGCGGCGTGAATCCCCCCCGCCACTCCGATGCCGGCTGCTGAATTCTCCGGCGGCGGTTTTTTGGCGGGAGCGTGGATCACTTTGCGCCGGTCGGGGGCCGTTGGCAGTAGCCCCCCCCCCCGGCGATTCTCTGGTCCCCGATGGACCGAGCGGCCGCCCGTTTTCGGCCGGTCCCGCTGGCGTGAAATACACAAGGTCCATACCGGCGGGACCTGGCTCTGAGGGCGGCCTGTGGAGTCCTTGGGGGGGGGGGGGGGGGCGGCGCGATCACCGATCTGCGGGCAGGCCTGTGCCATGGGGGCACTCTTTCCCTCCTCGCCGGCCTCTGTAAAGCTCCGTGATGGCCGGCGCGGAGAAGAAACCCCCTGCGCATACGCAGGGATCACGCCACCGGTTCTGCGCATGTGCCAGAACAAGCTGGCGCTCCCGTGCGTGTGCCAACTCGCGCCAGCCGGCGGAGTCCCTTCGGCGCCAGTTGGCGTGTCGCAAACCACTCCAGCGCTGGCCTAGCCCACGGAAGTGCGGAGGATTCCGCAACTTCCGGGCAGCCCGACGCCGAAGTGGTTCACGCCGCTCTTTGGCCCCGGTACGGTCCGCCCACCGGTTGGGGGAGAATCCCGGCCATTGTTCTCCCTTGTATTTGGTTATAGAATCATACACACATGAGAAAGTCATACTGCTACAAAATCTTCATAATGTTCTTGCTCTTCCAAATTTGTATCTTAAAATGTATTTTCACATATTTTCTCGCTACATAATATTAAGAGAAGGGGTCAGCAAAACTACACTTTTCTCGGGTGATTCTCAATGTGAGAAGACTGTGTTGTGAGTTGACCCTAACATCATCAGGAACACATTTACATTGACCGCCTTGCTTTTATCTGAAAGATATTGGACGGAATTCAACAAAAACATTTCTAAGGGCGCAATTTTCCAGAAAGATTTCTAAGTATTTTAGCGAGCAGGAAATGCCGGGAGCTTCCCGGCGCTGGGCCCAGAAAATCCGGCAACACTATTCAACATTAAATGGTCCACATAACGAGGCCTCACGGGCTTCTCGCCGCAAATGAAGGCTGGCCAGCTGATTCGCCAGCACAGCGCTTGCCAGCCCCCCGCTAACAAGGTCGAGCAGTGATTAAATTGCGCTCGCTCTGCCAACCCCAGCCACTCGCAACAATGGCACCGAGGAGACCAGCCCCAAGGTACAGGGACGCTGATCTGGGGAGGCTGCTAGATCCTGTGGAGGCCAGGGGGGATGTCTGTTCCCCTGAGAGCCCAGAAGGGTCAGCCTTGGGCAGCCAGTGCTGCCTGGGGTGAGGTGGTGGCGGCAGTGAGCTTGAGGAGTGTTGCCAGGAGGACTGGCCTCCAGTGCAGGAAGAAGATCAATGACCTACACTAGACAGCATGAGTGAGTAGACACCAATGTCCCCCCCACGACACCTTTCCGCAGTGCAGAGCAAGGTTACCACGTCGGCACCATCAGTGAAGGTGTCCAAGGTGCCACGCAGCCAGTGACTGCCGTAGCTGAGGGTCTGGGCAGAATGTCTGCCTCACTGGGGGATGTGACTCAGGTTGATGTTGATGAGTTTCTGCGGGACATGTCCCGCTCTCAGATGGGCATGGCCGAGGCGCTGCATAGCATGGGCCAATCACTGAGGAGCATCGCCGAGGGCATCGACATGATGGTGCAGACCATGGGCAACCGCCAGGGATGGCAGAGCCAGATGATGCAGGGGCAGCCGGGGCTCAAACCAGCTTCCCCTCTGTTCCAAGGTGAACCCAAGGGCCCTGGAGGCACTGAGTGGGAAGAGGGGGCGTAGGTTGCCAACCCGGACCCGTCCCATGGAGTGGTGACGGTGGACACCAGCTCTCCGGAGTTCCATCCCTCTGATGAGGCCGCATCTCACAGCCTGCACACGGGACAGGGGGGCACGGCTGTGTGTGTGCCACTGATAAGTGAGCAGGGGCCCTCCGACCTCAGATGCCCCATAGGACACCCACCAGGGGCATCGAAGGCCACGGGACATGGCAAGCAGCTGGCTGCCTCCACCTCAGATGTGCATCCTGGGGGCACACCTTGACGTAGTGGTAGTGCTAGGAGGGCCAGGCACATCGAGTATCACTGAAGTCACCGGGGGACAAGGGGGGGGGGGGGGGTTGGGGGTAGGTAGGGGGTGAGGGGGCTGGGGGTGAGGGAGGGGGCAGCACCATTGGGAGGGTGGGGAATTGCAAATCACAATAAACACCTTTGTGCACAACCAGTATGATGCCTGTCACTTTCTTCCGCAATGCGGGCTAACCTCCGGTCCCTTGGCCCATCTCTCCAGGCATCTCCCCTCCTCCCTGTGCCACCCACCCACCCTTCAGGCATGGCCATGTCCCCGGTGGTGTGTGCCATCCCCTGGGTGTTGGGCGTTTGCTGCTGCGTCTGATGTGTTGCCTCCCACAGTGTTCAGGTACAATGTCCAGATGTCAAGGTTTGATTGGACTGCTAGGCAATGACACCCACATGGTACATGGTCCGCCCACGCACAGGCATCCACTTGGGTTGTGTGACGTTCATTTAACCACGATTGCCAATTCCTCATTAGCAATAGTCTTCAGCCGCACGACCAGAGGCCTCGGCAGTCGGTGGGGGTTATGGGTTGTCGGTGGGGCAGACAGGCAGGGACAAGGGTTGCTCCCAGAATGGATATACACGTTGCAGGGTTTGGCATGGTGGTGCCATGAGCGGCTGCTCCCCGGTTCCACCCCCCCCTCCCCCCCCCCGCCCCCCCCTCCCCCCCCCCCCCCCCCCCCCACGCCTCTCCCCACCCTCCCATGGCAGCCCACCTCTGTGCAGGGGCCCCCAGGCGAGGGTCCTCCAACCCAAACAAGCACTGGGGTGGTAAGCCCAGCACCCCCGGGCTCTTTGCCTGTGAGCTAAGGTGGCTACCCACATCCCCAGCTCACCACAGAAGCCCTTCCGCTAGTTTCACGTTTTTCAAAAGGAGTACTAATCAGCACCAGCGTGACCACTTGCTGGGGAGGCCGCTGAATGACGGGAGGCTGTTGGGTATGGGGTGGCTCTCGTCAATTGTATGGAAATAGGGCTTAAGTGCTGATAATTGGCTATGGCGGGATCCCAATTTCGCCTACGAGAGCAGGCCGGTTGCATTGTAAACTGTTTGGCGCCTGGCACGGATCTCGATTTTTGCCTCTCCCGCTATTCACTGGCCTCGATTTGCTTGAGCGAGAGCGCAATGATGCCGGAAGATTGCGCCCTTAGTGTCATTTTGGGTGAGGTTGGCAGGGTGTTTCTCACCAGCATTTTGGTTGAGATCCACACTGCTGTTCAGCCACACGTAGTGCACGATTGAACAGCCTCATCGCCCCTGACACTGGACGCGACAAGACCATTAAATCTTGTGAGAAACTCACTGGGCGGGATCCAGAGTTTCATATTTAAGTCAGCAGTTAGGCAAGAGGCCTCTCGCGAGGTTCAATGGCCTCATCGCATCACCAAGTCGGGGGCAACAAGGCTGGTAAATCATGCCCATTATACTGGTCGATGATCGAAATCTACCTGCTTAAAATCTGCTGTTGGCTTTGTAACTGATATTCAACTCTCTGTGCCCAAACAATCTTCTCAAGGGCAATTAGGATGGGCAATAAATGCTGGCCTAGCCAGCGACCCCCACATCCTGTAGAAAAAATATATTTTTTAAATTTACAGACATTTGCTTTGAATAATTAATAGTCTCCCATTCACAGGCCAGGGCCAATCAACACACACAACACCGCAGCCAATCACCAGTTAGAGCACACACACTCACTATATAGACAGGGGGCATCAGAGTTCCCGCTCATTCGGGATGCAGCCTCTCAGAAGGACAGAGCTTACAGCTTACAGCACAGATCTTCACCATGTGCTGAGTGCATAGACTGGTTAGGACAGGCATAGGTCTTTAGTTTAATCTAACATCGTGTTAACCCAAAGTGAAAGTATGTCCAACAGTTTCTAACTTAATAAAATAGTGTTGTACTATATTAAATGTTGGTGGCCTATATATGTTCCACGGATCCAGAGCACCCAACACATCAGAGACCATTCCACCAAATATTTGCTTTTCATGAACCTCTTTCCAGTCTATTTACTTCATCTCACCAGGTCAACAACCCTTTCTAACATCCCGTTAAATGTATCAATGCTAGATGGTACACTGAGAGTGTTGCAAGGGGCTGACTAGTTCAAGGGTCATAAGTTGTCGTACCATTCCGCTTTCGTAAGTGAAACATTTGCCAAAATGATGCCTCAACGACATACTAAAAATGATCCGTACTATCACAACATACTGCATAGAATGCTTTTGTAGTTGTTACAGCTCCCACCTTGCACCTGCCGTATACCTGAACTTATCGGAAATTGTGCTACCTGTATCCCATCTCTCACCAAGTCCCTCGGGTTTTTTGCAGTGTGGTGGTAGGTGGGAAAAATAGCGTGGCAGCCATTAGCCCCAAGGCAGCTTCCGCCATCACGCTGCAAGCAACATAGAAGACAAATCCTACGGCGGGTCCCACAGTGTCACACTGGCAAAGCAGGTTCTGATTCAGCGCGCCCTGCCAGCAACCTAAGTTTTAAAAGGTAGGGGTGCCCTGCTATAACCTCATTCCTAATTAATAATCTTTTCATTGTCACAAGTAGACTTACATTAGCACTGCAATGAAGTTACTGTGAAAAGCCCCTAGGCGCCACATTGTGGTGCCTGTTCGGGTACACAGAGGGAGAATTCAGAATTCTCAGCTGGTACGGGAATTGAACCCGCGCTGCTGGCCTTGTTCTGCATCACAAACCAGCTGTCTAGCCCACTGAGCTACTTTAATGACTTCCTGAACTAAGATGCCATGGCCAGTTTGCTCACCCACCCTGCAGCACCCCCCACCCCCTCTTCATCCATACGAGCTGCAAGAACCACCCATTTGACAATTGCAAAGGCTGATGTTCCTCCACGTCTGCCTTTTGGATCCTCGTACCTGTTTCAAACGGAGTCCTGTCCCTTACTATGGACTAAAACAAAAGACGCTGGCCTCAGGGGAGAGACTGCCTTCTGGAACACAGTGTCCAGGTAATTTACCCCCTCCATGACGCATCGCAGTGTCTGTAGCTCGGCCTCCAGCTCATTAACATGAGTCAATGGTCCTCAAAACAAAGACACTTACTACAGATATGGTTGCCATGCGTCACACTGGTGTCCATCAGCACTCGTATACCACAGCTGCAGCACATTATCTACCCATCCTGTGTTTTAATTAATTAACTTCTTCTTGACATTTTAATTAAAGCTTTTAATCCAGTTTGTGGTTATATTGTTAATATTTCAATTAATGTTATAGTTACCCAGATTAAAATTCCCTTGTTTACATAAGAGAAAAAGAGAAAACACTTGCCAATCACTAACCTTCGTTCCTGTTACATCATACTTCAATTTTCTTTGGAATACCCTGAACGAACAGACTAGCTCCCCGAGTTCTTCAAATTCTTGCCGCTATCTCCAAGTTGCCTTCTATATCTGGGAAGAAACTTGTGACTTTGACAGTTAATGGAGGGTGAAGTAAATGTTGAAAAAGGAGCACCTCTTTCTGCCTCTGCATCCAATTACCACTTGAACCAAACTCAGACTTTGCACTCAGTCTATGTCGAACTCAGGATAATCCAACTTGGAGTATAGTCATTTTGAGAAAATGAAAACTAATAAGTCACAAATGAAAGGGGGGTAAAGTACCTGGTGGGGCACAGTAGACCTTCTAGCCTTATGGGCCCTAATGCTACGTCTAGGTGGTTCCCCAGCTGGTACAGCAGGTATTGAGGCAGCCTGCTGTGATTCCCGCCCTGCGACCTGGTGGTTGTGCCACTGCATCTCCACAATCAATGGGACCATCCGTTCCAAAAGACCGAAACCCGTCTGGACGGCAGCTGGTTCCTGGACTGTGTGGTGCGCACCAGAGAGTGTCCCAGGAGCCTCTTCAATGAAGTGCCCAACCGAGGTTAGTGTCTCTAGGATGGTGGAGGGTGTTGGAGACAGCTGTGATGGAAAATCACTGTCACCCTCCGACCCGAGCTCAGGGGTCTCCTGAGTCTCGGGCGGGGGGCTGGTGTCCGGACTGCTCCCCTCATCGCTGCTCGGCTCACAGGGCGGCTCCGGTTGTGCCACCGGCTGAGTGCGGCGGACACCAGATAGACCTGCCCCAGCTCCAGCAGGTCCTGCAAGACACAAGACAAGACATATGATTAGAACGCGGGCCGGGGTGTGGTGGGGATGAGCGTGTGAGTGAGTGGGGGTGGGAGATGGTGAGGGTGGGGGTGGCGTAGGGCGAAGGTGGCATGGGGTGTGACAATGGGGGGGGGGGAGGGTGGTGTGAGGGTGGTTTTGGGGGGCTGGTTGACACACATTACATGGGGAACTGCAACCATGCAGGGTCTCACTTCCTCGCCCGTGGCCGAACTCCACCCCGGCAACTTCCCTTTCCTCCGGGCCGGCAACCATGTCCAGGGCCCTCTACTCTGCCATGGTGAGAGGCCGCAGTTCCGGCAGTCCTCCTCATGTGTTCTCCCACTCCCGGCAGTTGTGGGCGGCCTTCTCCTGGGGATGTGGGGGGAGAAACAGAAAACAACAGTGTTAGACAGTTCTGGGAGAGGTGAGTGCACAAAAGGTGTGGCAGGAGTGCCTTTAGACACGGAGTGCTGATTGGAACAGAGTGCATCTGAGTTTAGGTGAGTGACTGAGTGCTGATTGGAACAGAGTGCATCTGAGTTTAGGTGAGTGACTGAGTGCTGATTGGAACAGAGTGCATCTGAGTTTAGGTGAGTGACTGAGTTTGGGTGAGTGGCGAGAGAGGGCTGTGTTTTTGTTGGTGTTCGGGTTTATCCTTGAGGTTCTATAAAGAAATTTAAATATTTAAATTAATTAACGAGTTGAATATGGCTGGACAGGTGATGTGCTGTTGCTGTATGATGATGGAACTGGTGGATCCCATTGAGACCGTCAGTGACCACATCTGCAGCAAGTGTTGGCTGCTCGAGGAACTTCGACTCAGAATTGATGAACTGGAGACCGAGCTGCACACACTGCGGCACATCAGGGAGGGGGAAAATTACCTGGACACTTTGTTTCAGGAGGTAGTCACACCCGGTAGAATAAGTACTGTTAATTTGGACAGTGGTCAGGGACAGAGTGGTGTGACTGCAAGGGAGGCAGGTAGGGGGATCCTGAGTTTAGGAGTTGAGGAGCCTCAGCCCTTGACCTTGTCCAACAGGTATGAGGTACTTGCTCACTGTGTGGATGAGGAAGAGGGCTGTAGGGAGGATGCGTTGACTGACCACTGCACCGTGGTACAGGAAGCCATTCAAGAGGGGGGAGCAAAAAGACAAGTGGTAGTTGTAGGGGATTCTATAATTAGGGGGATTGATGGAATTCTTTTTTAAGCCAGATCGAGAGTCCCGCATGGTATGTTGCCTGGCCGGTGCCAGGGTGAGGGACATCTCTGATCGGCTTGAAAGGATTTTGGAGAGGGAGGGGGAGTATCCAGTTGTTGTGGTCCACGTTGGGACTAACAACATAGGTAAGACTAGGAAAGAGGACCTGTTTGGGGATTATCAAACACTAGGGACTAAATTAAAGAACAGGTCCTCCAGGGTTATAATCTCTGGATTAATACCCGAGCCACGTGCCAATTGGCATAGGGTTGAGAAAATTAGAGAAGTTAACACGTGGCTAAAGGAGTGGTGCGGGAAAGAGGGATTCCATTTCATGGGGCATTGGCATCAGTACTGGGGCAGGAGGGACCTGGACCGTTGGGATGGTCTTCACCTGAACCATTCTGGGACCAGTGTTCTAGCGAATAGGATAAATAGGTTGGTCACAAGGACTTTAAACTAGCAAGTTGGGGGGAAGGGAAGTGTAAAGCTATGGACAGTATAATGGTTAATGGAGATCAAGGCAGCAGGTTACATGACAGGTTATTAGATAGAGATATGGGTTCAAAGACAAGGAAAATTAGGAGAAAGGGTAAGAGGAAAATTAAATTGCGAAAAATTACTGATCAAGGTGTTAGGATTCATAACAAAGACATAAAAAACAGCATAAGTGTACTTTACCTGAATGCGCGTAGTATACAAAATAAGGTAAATGAGTTGATGGCGCAAATCATCGTGAATGACTATGATTTAGTGGCCATTACTGAAACATGGTTAAAAGATGGTCACGACTGGGAGTTAAATATCCAAGGGTATCAGACTATACGAAAGGATAGAATGGACGGTAAGGGCGGTGGTGTAGCTTTGCTGTTTAAGGATGGCATCCGGGCAAAAGTAAGGGATGATATTGGTGCTATGGAGGACAAGGTTGAATCAATTTGGGTGGAAATCAGTAAGGCAAAAAATAGTAAGGCAAAAAGGTCACTGATAGGAGAAGTCTATAGACCACCAAATAGTAACAGGATGGTAGGGCAGGCAATAAGCAAAGAAATAACGGATGCATGTAGAAATGATACAGCGGTTATCATGGGAGATTTTAATCTGCATATCGATTGATTTAACCAGCTTGGTAAAGGCAGCCTTGAGGAGGAGTTTATAGAATGTGCCTGGGATAATTTCCTGGAACAGTATGTAATGGAACCTACAAGGGAACAAGCGGTCCTAGATCTGGTCCTGTGCAATGAGGCAGGATTGATTAATGATCTCATAGTTTGGGATCCTCTTGGAAGGAGCGACCACAATATGGTGGAATTTAAAATACAGTTGGAGGATGACAAGGTAAAATCAAACACTAGTGTTTTGTGCTTAAACAAAGGCGATTACAATGGGATGAGAGAAAAACTAGCTACGGTAGACTGGGAACAAAGACTTCATGGTGAAGCTGTTGAGGAACAGTGGAGAACCTTCCGGGTGATCTTTCACAGTGTTCAGAAAAGGTTCATACCGACAAAAAAGAAAGACGGTAGAAAGGGGAAAAATCGACCGTGGATATCTAAGGAGGTGAGGGAGAGTATCAAATTGAAGGAAAAAACATACAAAGTGGCAAAAATTAGTGGGAGGCTAGAGGACTGGGAAGTCTTTAGGGGACAACAGAAAGCCAGTAAAAAAGCCATAAAGAAGAGTAAGGTAGATTATGAAAGTAAACTGGCTCAGAACATAAAAGCAGATAGTAAAAGCTTCTACAAATATATAAGACAAAAAAGAATGGCTAAGGTAAATATTGGTCCTTTGGAAGATGAGAAGGGAGATTTAATATTAGGAGACGGGGAAATGGCTGAGGAGCTGAACAGGTTTTTTGGGTCAGTCTTCACAGTGGAGGACACAAATAACATGCCGGTGACTGATGGAAATAAAGATATGATAGGTGAGGACCTTGAGATGATTGTAATCACTAAGGAGGTAGTATTGGGCAAGCTAATGGGGCTAAAGGTAGACAAGTCTCCTGGCCCTGATGGGGTGCATCCCAGAGTGTTAAAAGAGATGGCTAGGGAAATTGTAAACGCACTAGTGATAATTTATCAAAATTCACTAGACTCTGGGGTGGTCCCAGAGGATTGGAAAGTAGCAAACGTGACACCACTGTTTAAAAAAGGAGGTCAGCAGAAAGCGGGTAATTATAGGCCGGTAAGCTTAACTTCGGTTGTAGGGAAAATGCTGGAATCTATCATTAAGGAGGAAATAGCGGGGCACCTGGAGGGAAATTGTCCCATTGGGCAGACGCAGCATGGGTTCACAAAGGGTAGGTCGTGTCTGACTAATTTGGTAGAATTTTTTGAGGACATTACCAGTGCAGTAGATAACGGGGAGCCAATGGATGTGGTATATCTGGATTTCCAGAAAGCTTTTGACAAGGTGCCACACAAAAGGTTGCTGCATAAACTAAAGATGCATGGCATTGAGGGTTAAGTGGTAGCATGGGTAGAGGATTGGTTAACTAACAGAAAGCAGAGAGTGGGGATAAATGGGTGTTTCTCTGGTTGGCAACCTGTAACTAGTGGGGTCCCTCAAGGATCAGTGTTGGGCCCGCAGTTGTTCACAATTTACATAGATGATTTGGAGTTGGGGACCAAGTGCAATGTGGCAAAGTTTGCAGACGACACTAAGATGAGTGGTAAAGCAAAAAGTGCAGAGGATACCGGAAGTCTGCAGAAGGATTTGGATAGGTTAAGTGAATGGGCTAGGGTCTGGCAGATGGAATTCAATGTTGCCAAGTGTGAGGCTATCCATTTTGGGAGGAATGACAGCAGAATGGATTATTATTTAAATAGTAAGAAGTTAAAACATGCTGCTGTGCAGAGGGACCTGGGTGTGCTGGTGCACGAGTCGCAAAAAGTTGGTGTGCAGGTGCAACAGGTGATTAAGAAGGCTAATCGAATTTTGTCTTTCATTGCTAGAGGGATGGAGTTCAAGACTAGGGAGGTTATACTGCAATTGTATAGGGTGTTGGTGAGGCCGCATCTGGAGTAATGTGTTCAGTTTTGGTCTCCTTACCTGAGAAAGGACATATTGGCACTGGAGGGAGTACAGAGGAGATTCACTAGGTTGATCCCAGAGTTGAGGGGATTAGATTCTGACGAGAGGTTGAGTAGACTGGGACTGTACTCATTGGAGTTTAGAAGGATGCGGGGGGGATCTTATTGAGACATATAAAATTATGAAGGGAATAGATAGGATAGATGCGGGCAGGTTGTTTCCACTGGTCGGGGAAAGCAGAACGAGGGGGCATAGCCTCAAAATAAGGGGAGGTAGATTTAGGACGGAGTGTAGTAGGAACTTCTTCACCCAAAGGGTTGTGAATCTCTGGAATTCCTTGCCCAGTGAAGCAGTTGAGGTTCCTTCTTTAAACGTTTTTAAGAAAAAAATAGATGCCTTTCTAAAGAATAAAGGGATTCGGGGATATGGTGTACGGGCCAGAGAGTGGAGCTGAGTCCACAAAGATCAGCCATGATCTCATTAAATGGCAGAGCAGGCTCGAGGGGCCAGGTGGCCTACTCCTGTTCCTAGTTCTTATGTTCTTATGTTCTTATGACACATGCTGCACAGGGGGTGGGTAGTCAGTGGTCTCAGTGGCCAGGGCACCCGGTCATGGCGGCCGGTATGGGTACCGGCATGTGGTTAAGGCCGGGTGGGGGGTTGGTGTTGGGTTCGGGTTTGTGGGCCATAGGTTGGTGCCTGGGGACAGGGCTGCCGACTCAACATGGCCGCACTGAGGGGGTCATGCATTTTTTTTCGGTATTGCTGGCTGGTCAGGATGGTATTGCACACGGCGCTCACGGCCTCTGCCACCTGTGCCCAGGCATGACGAACGGCGGCGGCTGGCAGTCTCCTTCCCGAGCTGGGGTACAGGGCCATCCGTCTCCCCTCCAGGAAGGTTTCAAACTCTGCGTCCGCAAAACATGGGGCTGTGTGTCCTGCTGCCAGCTTGTTGGCTGGGATGGTGTGTGTGGGGTGTGAAGTGTGTATATGCGGCTGCAGCTTGTCAGCCTCCTGAGTGGCAATCACGAAACTGGTGAATCCTGCACCGTTTCTCATTAGAATAGATTGTGTTCCACATGGCGCCAATGCTAACCACTTAACAGTAGCCTTCCAGGTGCCGCACCGGTTTTGCTGTCATGGAAGTCCATGAATTCTGTGTCAGCGTCAACACTTAGTCTCAGAAACAGAGAATCCAGCCCCTCACCTTTGGAAGAATATCAAGGCATTGGAGAAGCTGAAGAAAAGATTGATGACAATGGTTCCAGGTGGGGCGGCATGTGGCACAGTGGTTAGCACTGGGACTGCGGCGCTGAGGACCCGGGTTTGAATCCCGGCCCTGGGTCACTGTCCGTGTGGAGTTTGCACATTCTCCCCGTGTCTGCGTGGATTTCACCCCCACAACCCAAAGATGTGCAGCTTTAGTGGATTGGCCACGCTAAATTGCCCCTTAATTGAAAAAAAATAATAATTGGGTCCTCTAAATTTTTAAAAAATATATAAAAAACAAGAGAGTGTTTCCAGGGGTCAGGAACTTACTTTAGTTACATGGGTAGATTGTAAAAGATCGAAGAGAAGAGCAGATTAAGCGATTTGATGGGAGGCATTCAAAATGATGGAAAGTTCCGGAAAGGGTAGATGGGGAGAATTTTTTCCCATTGGGAGAAGTGTCACGAATCAGAGGACACTGATAGAACAGAGAACATAGAACATAGAACATTACAGCGCAGTACAGGCCCTTCGGCCTTCGATGTTGCGCCGACCTGTGAAGCCACTCTAAAGCTCATCTACACTATTCACTTATCGCCCATATAGAACATAGATATAAGGTGACCGGGGGGAAAATGGCGAGGAAAACATTTTTTACGCAGCGAGTATTTCTATTCTGGAGTGACTGCCTCAGAGTATGGTGGAGGCAGAACCAATCAGGATTTCGAAAGGCAATTGGATTATTACCTAATGAGAAAACAATATGCAGGGCAATGGGGAGATGATAGAGGAGTGGGACTAGGGGTGATGCACTTGCAAAGAGCTGTCGTATATGATGTGTCGAATTGCCTCCTTCTGTGCTGTAACTATTCTGTGATACTATGATTCTATCCATCCTAATATCTCCTTTCGTGGTTTGGTATAAAATTATGTTTGATCATTCCTGTGATGTGGCTTGTGGTGTTTAACGACATTAAAGGCACTATATAAATGCAAGTTTTGTTGGTTGAATTAGCTGAATAGGAGCAAGATGGGAACTTGATAGTACAGCCTGAACTTTGGAGGGACCCCTGGTTGCATTCTTCTTACCCCTTTGGTATTTTTGCACCCTGTGATATCCAAAGCTGCCTCAAGAGGAGCAAGTGCGCCCCTGATTTCTCGTTCTCCCTCCCTCTGCTGCAGATGGAACATGCCATTCTTCACATCTGATATGCTACATGAAGCTCTCCAAATTATGCAGATTGATAGTCAGAAGCAGAATTCAATTATTAGCCAGCAATTAGATTGTGGGAGGATTGCATCTTAAAGCTATCTAGTTAAAAGGAAAGGTCATGGTTGAGTGGTTTGGTGTCTTCACACTGCGAGCAATTAATGCTAACAGTATGAGGACAACTGGCAGTGGGGGTGAAGGAGAGTCGCAATCTTTAGGTAACATTGCAGCATAAACATATTACAAAAGAATACTGATTATGAACTCCAATTATTTGTGAAGGCAAGTATCCTGAGTTTATGTTTTATTTTGAGGAACTGAGCATTCATTAAGTCGTTAGTTAGTGATTAAAATAGGTTCCATGGAAGATATTTGGAAGAATTAAGTGCAGTTTTGTGTCATAATCCTTCGCCACTTCATCATCTTAAACCATGTGGAAAGCAATATCCTCTCGCCTGCTCCTCATTATCCTCATCACTGTCATTTTTGTCCTCATCTCATGTCCCTTTGATACATTGGATCTGCAGAAAGGAAGGACAAAAACTCACAATGGGTTAGCATAGCCACCGCCCCCCACCCCCCAACCGGGATTGAGGAGTCAGAGAGGAATCTAGAAGCTGAGTGCCACTTTATAACACTACAATGCTGATTAACATAGTAGTGGGTGGCACGGTAGCATAGTGATTAGCACTGTTGCTTCACAGCGCCAGGGTCCCAGGTTTGATTCCCGGCTTGGTCACTGTCTGTGCGGAGTCTGCACATTCTCCCCGTGTGTCCTCCGGGTGCTCCGGTTTCCTCCCACAAGCCCCAAAAGACGTGCTCTTAGGTGAATTGGATATTCTGAATTCTCCCTCCGTGTACCCAAACAGGCGCCGGGGTGTGGCGACTAGGGGCTTTTCACAGTAACTTCATTGTAGTGGTAATTTAAGCCTACTTGTGACAATAATAAAGATTATTATTATATTGCAAATAGATATACAGCCATTAACATACCACCCATAAAGTTCAATGAGTTTCACCTACAGCAGTGTGTTACCCCCATCAGCTCTATCACTGACTCCTTAGAGGGATGGGATCTCTGGATGTCTCCTCCATTCCTCTGCCTTTCAGGAGCTGCACACAAGGGGCGAAATTCTCCGGTATCGGCGCGATGTCCGCCGACTGGCGCCCAAAACGGCGCAAATCAGTCGGGCGTCGCGCCGCCCCAAAGGTGCGGAATGCTCCGCATCTTGGGGGGCCGAGCCCCAACCTTAAGGGGCTAGGCCGGCGCCGGACGAATTTCCGCCCCGCCAGCTGGCGGAAAAGGCCTTTGGTGCCCCGCCAGCTAGCGCGGAAATGACATCTCCGGGCGGCGCATGCGCGGGAGCGTTAGCAGCCGCTGACAGCATTCCCGCGCATGCGCAGTGGAGGGAGTCTCTTCCGCCTCCGCCATGGTGGAGACCGTGGCGAAGGCGGAAGGGAAAGAGTGTCCCCACGGCACAGGCCCTCCTGCGGATCGATGGGCCCCGATCGCGGGCCAGGCCACCGTGGGGGCACCCCCCGGGGCCAGATTGCCCCGCGCCCTCCCCAGGACCCCGGAGCCCGCCCGTGCCGTCTTGTCCCGCCGGTAAGGTAGGTGGTTTGATCTACGCCGGCGGGACAGGCATTTTAGCAGCGGGACTTCGGCCCATCCGGGCCGGAGAATTGCGGCGGGATGCCCACCAACCGGCGCGGCGCGATTCCCGCCCCCGCCGAATATCCGGTGCCGGTGAATTCGGCAACCGGCGGGGGCGGGATTCACGCCAGCCCCCGGCGATTCTCCGACCCGGCGGGGGGTCGGAGAATCTCGCCCAAGATTTGTGCAAAGCAAGGTTCCATAAACAAGAATTTGATAATGACCAGATCATCTGCTTTAGTTGAAGTATAAATGTTGGCCCGGACACTGGAGATAGCTCACCGACTCTTCTTCAAAGTAGTGTTAGTGGGACTTTTTATATCCACTGGAGTGGGCAGACATTGTCTCGGTTTAACGTGCTCAGCCCACACATCTCCTTGTTGTCATTTTGAAGGCACATTGAGCAAGCCGGCTTTAGGCTGCATTCACAATTGTCCTATGTCCTTTCAGGAACGTGTTGCAACACGGAGCGTGGGCCAAAGCCTGCTTCCTTGTCAGGACTTTGAGCTCTGTAGTTCCCATCAGGGAATTACCTAGAACCAGTGTAAATACGTTTAAAATATGCATTCTGTTATTACTTGGAGTAATATCGGGGATGGTGTAGCACAGTGGGCTAAACAGCTAGCTTGTAATGCAGAACAATGCCAGCAGCGCAGGTTCAATTCCCGTACTGGCCTCTCCGAACAGGCGCCAGAATGTGGTGACCAGAGGCTTTTCACAGTAACTTCAATGAAGCCTACTTGTGACAATAAGCGATTATTATTATTATATGTTGCTCATTTGTTTATGCCGAGATGTTCTTAACTTGGTGATGATGAATACTCAAAGTCATCCAATGAAAACAAATAATTTATTGAGTAACTAATCAATTAACCTGTGAGTTTGATTCTTTAATACTTTTACCAGCTATTAAATTAAACAAGATAGAACTAGATTAAGCTATGAATATTTATACTAGCTCTCTGAGCTAACTCTACACCTCTGGGCCGGGATTCTCCCCTACCCGGCCGGGGGGGGGGGGGGGGGGGGGGGGGGGGGGGGGGGTCGCGGCGGGATGGAGTGGCGGGAACCACTCCGGCGTCGGGCCACCCCAAAGGTGCGGATTTCTCCGCAACTTTAGGGGCCAAGCCCTCACCTTGAGGGGCTAGGCCCGCGCCGCAGTGGTTGGCGCGCCGCCAGTTGGCGGGAAAGGCATTTGGTGCCATGCCAGCCGGGGCCGAAGGGACTTTGCCGGCCGGCGGAATTCCGCGCATGCGCGGGAGCATCAGCGGCTGCTGACGTCATCCCCGCGCATGTGCAGTGGGGGGTGTTTCTTACGTGTCGGCCATCGCGGAGGCTGTGGCCAAGGCGGAGAGAAAAGACTGCCCCCATGGCACAGGCCCGCCCGCGGATAGGTGGGCCCCGATCGCGGGCCAGGCCACCGTGGGGGCACCCCCTGGTGCCAGATCGCCCCCCCCCCCTGCCCCCCCCCCCCCCAGGACCCTGGAGCCCACGCCACCTAGTCCCGCTGGTAAGAGAGGTGGTTTGATTCTCGCCGGCGGGACTGGCATGATAGCAGCGGGACTTCGGCTCATCGCGGGCCGAAGAATTGCCGGGGGGGCCCCGCCGCCCGGCGCGCGCGATTCCCGCCCCCGCCGAATATCCAGTGCCGGAGAATTCGGCAACCGGCGGGTGCGGGATTCACGCCAGCCCCCGCGATTCTCCGACCCGACGGGGGGTCGGAGAATCCCACCCAAGGTCTCTAGTCACAACACACTCCAAGAGGCAGGAATACAGATTGAATCTGTTATTATACCACCTGTTAGTGTTGCCCTCTAGTGATGCCCTCTAGTGATCATTTAACTGTAATGACTATACATTAACCCCTTATGTATATACAGATACAGAGATCACTACACATCCGAAGCAAAACTTTGGAGGGACACTCGGACTCGTTTGTTATCCAACATATCCACATATTTAATTGGAAATAGTATTTGGGTCCTAAAAGGGAAGGAGATAAAGATTGGCAGCCAAGATTTCAGGGCTGGAGGAGCTGGTGGCGGAGGCGGGGAGGGGGTTGGTATCTTTCCCCATAGCATTTTATTCTTCATTCATTGTGACTTAGTTACTTATTTTGCCTAACACTCGCATATTTATGAGCAATTATCATCATAATGCGGGGGTATCTACTTCTTGAACCCTGGAAGTCTCAGGAAACGTGTGTCATTCTCACAATCTGCAGATGAATAGATGTTGCTACGGGGTAGTTTTCTGAGAAGACTGGGGCATTGTTCTTGTGCATATGAACAATGTGCAAGTTCCATTCGGCAAGCACTTCTCTGCACAACTTCCAGTTCTGAATATTTAAGGGCTGGCTTGCTTCACATTTCAACATCCAACTTCTCCGTCGAATTCACAAGTGTACGCCTCTAATTCTCACTTAGAGATTGCGAAACAGAAAATAATGACCCTAATTTCTCAAATATTGCATGGTGCTCTTAACTCGTGATCAGGACGTTTCCTGATTTCACCTTCCCCATTTCATGCAGGGCACTCACTAAATCACATCCAGTAAAACCCAACGAGAGCAGCACACACATCTCTACTGAAGTGAACAACGATACAATGAACAACGATACAATTGCACATGTTTCCTCTTCCTGTGCAAAGAAGAGCTTATCTCAAAGTCCTTGCAGAATGCCAAAGCCAGTACAAAGACATCAGGCCTGTTCATGATGACATGCTCACTGGAATTGGCTATTGAAGCAATAGATGTGTGAAGGTGTCTTCTTGGTTGTAGAACAGTGCAGGGATTGGTAACAACTCCAGAACTGTTTTGCCATCATTCTGACGAAGAGCATGACACACACTTCCATGCTCAACAATGAGTTTTATGTCATCAAGGATCTCTCTTGGAAACTCGCACCATCTTTCATTGAGGAACTGGGGTAACTTTTCCTTGATGTCGTTGCAAGGCAGAAATTTTGTCCACCTATTGCGATTTTCTGGTCAGGTGGGAAAAGTTTGATAATTTAGGTTCCTCTAACTGACTAGCATCCCCTTTCACCACTCTTGATGGCGTTGATCTTGTATCGGCCTGGAACAAAGTGGATCACTCCTGAGTTATCCACCTTTGCTTGTCTCACAAGAAGTCTCAGTACTTTGCCAGCAAATTGTCCAAATGTTGATTGTATTTTCATGACTTGAACCAATGCCATTGTATCAAGTTGTACCACTTGGGATCACATCCATGGAAGGAGTGGGTTGACTGACACTTCACAAAGGTGCAAGAGCTTTGCTTTGTTTGATGTGATAAAGGATACATTCTGATTAGCTAGAAGCAAGGGTAACAGTCCCAATATACGAACAAGCATCTCACCGATGCCCACTTTTCTCAAAGCTCCAGCAACTGGCAAATGGGTTTTGATTTGCTTTCCCTTTTTCTTGGAGTATGGTTGGCCAAGTATAACATTCAATAAATAAAAGCAAAATGCTGAAATCAAAGCAGAAAATTGTTGGATAAGCTCAGCAGCTCTGGCAGCATCTGTGGAGAGAGAAACAGAGTTAACATTTTGAGGCCGTTTGACTCCTCTTCATAGCTAAAGGGAGGGGGAAATGTGATTGGTTTTATACTATTGGAGCAGGTGGAGCAAAATAGAAGATCAGGGATAGGTGGGAAATAGAGGAGATTTGACAAAGACGCCATGTGCATATGGCAAAGGGAGTGTTAATGGTAGTATTAAAGACTAAAGAAGGTTCAGATAGTGGCTTAAATGTAAGATAACAGAATGTGTTAATGGCAGAACAGGGGTCAACAATCTGTGAAAGCAAAAATTAAGAACAAGTGACAGGTGATCCTGTGGGGTGGGGGGGACGGACATTGGGACATAAATGGGGTGTACAAAGGGGATTTTAATAGGCCACAGACAAGTCTGAATCGAGTAGATGAAAGAATGCTATGTTTATTGCGTAACAATTATATTTACAATATACATGAGATCCCAGCCGGGTCTGAACTGCCAGTTCCATATCTTGCCGACTTTATATAGACCTCAATCATGAATGTCCTCGGGCTCCCCGTCCGCTGAACACGTCCAACCTTCTGAACACAGACATTTTTGCGATAGAAACAAAAATTTACTCCAACTTTAGTCCTGAAGTGGAAACAAGGCGGTTGTTCATCCGACAGTGCAGCAGCATCGACAGTAGTCCAGTGTTATCCTCGTCGCCAGTTTAGTAGGCCACAGATGAGTTCAAATCGAGTAGGTGAAAGAAAACTATGTTTATTGCAATGCAATTATATTTAAAATATACATTAGATCCCAGCTGGGTCTGCACTGTCGGTTCCATACCTGACCGACTTTATGATTTTCCACCATGTTGATGTAACTTCTCAAAAACTGGAATGTTACCCTGTTACAAAATTGTAACAATGAATGAGTGTTTGGAATCTTTTGGAGTAGAGGATTTCATTGAAATCATCATTGAGAAAGGCATTCTGAGGTTCAACTGTTAAGTCAGGTCTTGCTCATTATCTGATAGAGTGTCAATGTAAACCTGCCACCTCAATCTCCATGGAGCTTCACACACAATTATCACAAACAGTTGTGATACTATAGATTTTGTAACTACATAAGCTAATCTTCCTTTTAAATGGATACATGAAGCCTTAAAGATGGCTGCCAAAAATCATCCGACCTTTTACAACTGCAAAATGTTCAAGCTTCTAGAAAGATCCAAGTTAATTGCAGTGCGCATTTCCACAAGGGTAAACAGAAACACCCTGCCTTTGGTTTCTTGGGAGGTGTGAAAACTCTTTCCTGTCTCACCAAACTTGGAAGAATGGGAGTCATTCAAGTTAGTGCTGAGAAATTTAACAGGTTAATTATCATGGCTAACAGGCATTGGATGGGGCTCTGACCCAGATTGAGGCCAATCTAATACGGAAGCATGATTTGACATTTTGGGATAGCACCATTGAAAGAACCAGCTGCAATTTGTTGAGATTCAATCACAACGTCCTAAAGACTGGCATCTGCATTTCTTTTTTCTGATGCAGGCTATAAACGCCATCACAGTGCAAAACTCCCCCATACGAAGAACAAGTCTCTGCATGAAGAGGACTTTTCTCCAACAAATCTCCTGGGTCTTCATGTAGATTGCATGGCTCGTTACTATGACAATCTTATCCAGTTTGAGTTTGGTTGCAATATCAACGCGTGGATGCAAGGTTCAGTTCAATTTACTGAGCTAAGTCGGGCTGGCATTGATGACTGGGAGATGGCCAACGTTTGACTTCTGTGGGATTGAAGTTCTCTGAAGCAGAGTGTTGAAACCAGTCCATCCAGGCAAAACACCATCATTCATTTCTGGCAACTTGCTGAGGAGGAATGCATTATTCAAACTGCGCGTATCTTCTTGGATGTGTACATGATTTTCGAGCTCTAATTGTACTCCCACCACCAAATGACTATGGAAACATCCTTTGTTAATATTTGCGGGGGACAGTCGTGAGGGATTGTTTTTGTTTTCTTCAGGCTTAGTGCTTCTGATTGTTCTGTTCTGGCTAACTTGTCCCTTTGAGTTATCAATATTGAATCAGATTGTCCTGCATTGATATCAGTATGGCTGCCTTTCAAGGTGCACATCTCATGCCAATATGCTGAAAGATACCTGGCAATATGTCAGCATGGAGCGAACTCTTGAAAGATGAAGATCCCAGCTGACTATCCTGATTGCTTTGATAACAAGCAACAATTCTTCTATCATATTGGCAGATCTGTTCAAGAACTGAAAATCATGCTGCTTTTGCTATTTTTAACAAAGTTGTCGCCGTAACTAATGAGTGTCTGGAATATATATTATAAGTTGTGCCCTTTCCTGACAATGTCTCCTCTCCAATATCATTGTTCTCCAGTAAGAAGTCTTACAACACCAGGTTAAAGTCCAACAGGTGTGTTTCAAACACTAGCTTTCGGAGCACTACTCCTAGTGATTCGAAACAAACCTGTTGGACTTTAACCTGGTGTTGTAAGACTTCTAACTGTGCTCACCCCAGTCCAACGCCGGCACCTCCACATCATTGTTCTCCAGACTAGCTTTGTACGTACATTGGACTTGATATTGGGTGGGATGGATTGCTCACCTCATCTAATCTAATGTTTAGCAAATACTGTTTCACGCTCCAACACCTGATAATTTAAAGACTGTTTCATGTGTAAGAACAGCAGCCTTCTTCAATGTCTGTTTCTCTGAGAGGCTTTATTGAATTGACTTTAAGATGTCTGCCTCATGGCATAGTCACATGACTATGGAAAGCCTAGGTTGTCAATCAGACTGGTTACATTTGAAAACCTGGGGCTGGTTTAGCACACTGGGCTAAATAGCTGGCTTTTAAAGCAGACCAAGGCAGGCCAGCAGCACGGTTCAATTCCCGTACCAGCCTCCCTGAACAGGCGCCGGAATGTGGCGACTAGGGGCTTTTCACGGTAACGTCATTTGAAGCATACTTGTGACAATAAGCGATTTTCATTTCATTTCATTTCACCTAAACATCCCCCTTTTCCTCTCAAACATAAGATATAAACATCACCATTACCAAGCAAATCAAAAACACATTTGTACGCCCATTTCTTTGTGACTGTGAGTTACCCAAATTTCTGGGAATGGAGGCTTGTGGCACACTGGTTGTGCCCGCACCACTGGACCAGGAGCTCCGGATTCCAGTCCAACACCAGGACCTCTTGGCCACGGAAGGAGCTTACGTAACATGGTTCAAAGGGCTGATAATCAGCTTGGGAATCTTTCTACCAATTCGCCAACTATTCCCCATGGGGTAAAAACAGTGTGGGTGTAAAGAAAAGCCAGAATTTTCTGGCCATTTATGCTGGCGGGATCTTCCGGTTCCACTGGTGGCAAAGCTCCACTGCTGGAGTGCATAGAATGGGAAACCCCATTGAAAGCAGTGGGATCTGAAGATCCAGCCGCCGGTCAATGATGGGCCACCTTCTGTACAGTGAAACAAACTGCTCCAAGTTTCACATTATACGTGAGGTTTTTCAACTCCTGCTTTGAGTTGCCAACTGTGGAATTGGGGGCCATTCTTACTTCCTGGTACGTTTGTGTTGTACCTAAATTTGATTGGCCAGATCTCGCACAGCATGGCTCAGTGAAGACTTCAGTTTATTGTGTCTTTTCAAAGGTATAGACTCAGCTGGAATCTTGCCTTTCAACTCTTCCAGTTCAGCGCTGATGTGAATATTTCCTGTGGAACACTTGCTTTTGGTGCATACATTTATTGCACTGAAATGGTTGACAATCATCTTGTAGTTTACTCGAATATTTTCTCCCTCTCTCTGGAGCCTTTAATTTTCCTCTCTCTGTCCTTTCTCTGGGGTCCCTTTGTTGCCCTTTTTCTATTGGCACATCCAGGGTTACCAGCCCAAGATTTAGCCTTGGTTCAGCTGAGATGAGTGGCCATTTCATCCCATCTATGATCTGGAATTCGAGATCTTCCTTCTTGTTGTTGCATTGGGCTGCCACACTAATTTATCCTTTGGTATGAGTATTGTGCCATCATGTAGCCTCAATCTTACTTTCGAGGGCTTCATTTTTAAATCACATGTCGAGTCAGTTCACATTATCTGTCAAGGTATTGTGTTGCATGATGCACCTGTGTCTATCTGGCAATTCTTGCACACTTGATACCGTCCCTCTACGCTCCTCATAGTACCGTTCACAAATCATTTGTCACCTATTGACTTGACTGAACCAACCTGTTGTTTCATGTATATTTCTTCATCAAACTCATCTACTGATATTTCCCCTTTGGCCATCTGTGTAGGTTTGTTTTGCTTTTTTCTGACCAAGCACTTGTGTGCAAAATGATTTTGCTTCCCGCAGTTAAAACATTGCTTTCCCCATGCTTTTCCTGTGCATGCTATACTCCGTAGTATTTGCATCAACATAGAATTTACAGGGCAGAAGGAGGCCATTCGGCCCATTGAGTCTGCACCGGCTCTTGGAAAGAGCACTCAACTTAGGCCCACGCCACCACCCTATCCCCATAACCCAGAAACCCCACATAACCTTTTTTTTGGACACTAGGGGGAATTTATCATGGCCAATCCACCTAACCTGCACATCTTCGGACTGTGGGAGGAAACCGGAGCACCCGGATGAAACCCAAGCAGACACAGGGAGAACGTGCAGACACCGCATAGACAGTGGCCCAGCTGGGAATCAAACCTGGGACGCTGGTGTTGTGAAGTCAAAGTGCTAACCACTGTGCTACCGTGGATTAGACAGGGTAGATTCAGAAAGAATGTTCCTGATGGCAGGGATGTCCATTCGGTGGATTGGCCATGCTAAATTGCCCTTAGTGTCCAAAATTGCCCTTAGCGTTGGTGGGGATAGGGTGGAGGTGTGGACTTGGGTAGGATGCTCTTTCCAAGAGCCGGTGCAGACTCGATGGGCTGAATGGCCTCCTTCTGCACTGTAATTCTATGACTATCTAGGGGTCATAGTTTGAGGATAAATGGTAAACCTTTTAGGACTGAGGTGAGGAGAAATTTCCTCGCCCAGAGTGTGGTGAATCTGTGGAATTCACTACCATAGAAAGCAGTTGAGGCCAAAATGTTGTGTAATTTCAAGAAAGTGTTAGAAAGAATTAGAGCTAAAGGAATCAAGCGATATGTGGGTTTCAATTGCAGCCTGTGCATGCTTTTCTTTTGTCTTTTTTTCAGCAGTTTTTCTTTGCAGATTTATACTTTTTGTTGTACCTTTCTGAGTCACTTGCAACCTTGAAGCCTTTGCCTGTTTTCCTTTGTTCTTTTCAGCAGCTCTTTTACAGATTTCAAATGTCTGTGTTTCTGGGTTCACAATCTTCTCCGCTTATTTTGCAGGGTTCAAAAATCAATTTATATCCACTTTAGTACACCATGTTTCATCTGTAAGGGCAGCAGTCTTCTTCAGTGCTTATTTCTCTGAGAGGCTTCATTGAACTGACAAGATGTCTGCCTCCAGAACAGCTTCATGGCATAGTCACATGACTACAGAAGGTCAGACGTGTCAATCAGACTGGTTACATTTAAAAAACCAAACAAGAGTAGTGCCCTCAACTCTTTAGAAACCTGATTAACTGCACTGAACCAGTTACGTGTCTGACAGATATTGCCAGAGCCAAATGTTTTGGCATGTACCTCAACTCCTTCAATCCCAGGTTCCGGATACCCTGGCAAAGGGAAGTAAACATCTCGTTGTTGATATCATCTCCAGGTGAGCTGTCATTTGGAAGCTCCTGTTGTCCATGCAGGACCACTGAACAACATCATTAGGTACCGGATGCTTTGCCACATCTGGAGTTGGGTGCTTAGCCGTTGATGGTCATCTGAGTGGAGGAATGACATCAGACTTTTTAAATAAGTGCCTCAGTGCCAATGCAGCATTGCATCTGAAAACCTGAGGGAACTGTGGCTTCAGCATCTATGTTGGTATCAGTCTCTTGTTAGGAAAACAAAGGTAAGGGCAGCACGGTGGCGCAGTGGGTTAGCCCTGCGACCTCACGGCGCCGAGGTCCCAGGTTTGATCCCAACTCTGGGTCACTGTCCGTGTGGAGTTTGCACATTCGCCCCGTGTTTGCGTGGGTTTCGCCCCCACAACCCAAAGATGTGCAGAGTAGGTGGATTGGCCATGCTAAATTGCCCCTTAATTGGAAAAATTAATTGGGCACTCTAAAAAAAATTTTAAAGAAGGAAAACAAAGGTAGTTTTAAAGGATTTATATTTTTATTAGTAAACATCAGAAATAAGGGCGAGATTCTCTATCACCTTGGCCGTGTGCTTCTCAACAGCGAGCAGCGCTACGTTCACTGGTGATGAAATTCTCTGCTCCTCCCACTGTCAATGGGAATTTCCATTGAAGCCACCTCACATAGCTGGGAAACCTGCGAGTGGGGATGTGCTGCCCATGGGACCAGAGAATCATGCCACCAACAAATGGCCGTAGAATTTCAACTGAGGTACAGTTTTAAGTGAGTTTAATTTAACGTCTCTGTGCCTGGAAGGACAAAACATAAAACCTACAGTTAGATTCATGCTGGACAAAGGTATTCATATATGTGGTGGTTGGTTAAGTTCCAACTGTGTTTCTATTGTGCTTCAAATGAAGAATAAGTAAAAGGCATAAATATGTGGGTGTTGCTAAGGAACTGGGGTATTTTAAGCTAGAGAAGCGTTTAAGTTTTAAGTTGAATTTGTGGGCAGTTGGAGACAGGACACAGAGGAAAAGCTGGACAGGACAAAGTTGCAAAGATGCAAGCTTCCTTAGGAACAAGATACAAGCCAGATAACCAGGGAATTGGGACAGAAAGAACGTTTAAGACCCTGAAGACGCCTGAAGTTAAGAGAACAGAGACCAAGATGTTGTTCTGAAGAATTCAAGGAAGAGTAAATTAAGTGTTCTGAGTAAAAGTGACAATAGCAGTAACTATATTTAAAGTGGGACAGCAGACTGAAGCATTTGAGGTCACTTTAATACAGTCTGAGAATCGAGAGTTAAAGCAATTGTGAGCAGTTCGCACAGCATTTGAGACAAGGGAATCCTAAAGGGGTTGGTGTAATATCCTGAACTGGATTCACTGCTAAAAGAGAAGCAGAAACTTTGTTTAAAAGTGCCATTTGGATTGGGAATGGAAACCGCTAAGGGAAAGCGTACTTATGAGAGAAGATTTTAAAGTGTGTTCTTGGGAATGGAGTTTGGAAACTCTCATGTGACAATCATCTGGGGGGATTCTGAGGAGAAATCCACAGAAACTAACATGGGTTCAGAGCAGCGTGGCGCGATTCGCGCCGGTCCAGGTGACTCTCCAGCCTGGCCCCGGGGTGAGAGAAGCCCGTCCACTGTCCGGGAGTTTTTGCAGGGTCTCTTTGTTGCTTTTTTGATAAGAAACCTGGGGCTGGATTCTCCAAAAATGGGGCCATGTCCCCATGCCGGCGTAAAATCGCTGGCGTTACACTCCCCAGTTTCCTGAGAACAATAGAAATCGATTCATTTACCTGCAGGGGGCCAGTGAGGACCCGGAGAGCTTAACGCAGCTTTGGCTGCGGAAAAGGGCCCCAGCACTTCCGGTTCCAGGTCAGCGCATGCGCACAGCGGCGGCCTTGAGCAGCCGCGCCGAGTGCCATAGCGGACTCGGACCGCGGAGGCAGCTCCGTAATATAGGTCCCCCCCCATCAGCCGTGCGACCTGCATCGGATCGGCCCGATCTGTGCTCCGGCCGCCCATAAGTACCCGCCTGGTGCCCGATTCCCCCCCCCCCCAACCCCCCACCCCCACCACCACCAAGGCGGCCGCGGACTGAGTCCGCAGCCACCACGCGAGAGTCCCGGCCGGCCAGACCATGTTAGTTCCACGCCATCGGGAACTCGGCCGGTCGGGAGTGGACAGTCGTTGGTAGGGCCTCTGGCAGTGGCCACCCAGCCGCGCGGCGTAATTCACGGACGCATGGCTATTCGGAGCCCGGAGAATGAACGGAGCAGCACCGGGCCCGATTCCGTCGGGAAAGTTGATTCTCCGCCCCCATGCCAAACGCGATTTCGGTGCCGGGCTGCAGAGAATCCAGCCCCTGGTATAGCTCTGATAACAGCTGAGGTGATCTATTGCTTCAAGAGTGGCAATATCTTGTTCTCGGACTGCTTCATCCTTGCGGGTCTCTCCTGTGAGGAGAAGCTTATCTGCTATTGTGGCCTCGCATTCTATCAGCCTCTCTTTCATTTCTTTTGGACGTGTCTCTCCACGACACTCCTGCCTTCTTGCAAAGAAGTCACTGCACTGGGAGAAGATGGGATGGCCTTGCAGGAATGTCTATGCTGTCTGTCATCTTTGAGCAAAGCAGCTGACTCCTTTTTGACTTAACCAACCATTCACAACTCCTCCAACAACCCAGCATTTCGACTAGCTCTGCATCAGCAAGTAAATAGTCAAAAGCAACCTGCCAGTGCATCATGTGCCTTTAATAGTGTATGTATCCAAGACGGCGTTAACTAGAGTGACGAGGTGTAAAATGGCAGCTTGGACATCAGATCAGCGTTAGACGGCCATGTCACAACCTGCCTGTACTTACACACGTCCACCCGCGCTGTCCTCAAGAAGATGATGATTGGCATGGGTTGTGCCAGGAGTGACCGGGAGCGGACCCATCCCCATCCCTACCATTTTCATATGAACCGAATAGCTGCCAATGGGAGGCGACCAAAACTTTAGAACTTAAATATAAGACAGTCACAAATAAATCAAATGGAGAATTCAGGGGAAGCATCTTTATCCAAGAAGTGGTTAGAATGTAAAACATGGGGAGTCAGTGGGGGGGTCACGTGGTGTGAGCGTGTGAGCAGTTGTGTTTCAGCGAGTTCCGGCTCTTCTCGTCTTTTTATCCATCATTTCATCCTGGTGCACATTTCTTACTTGCTTTTGCTTGTGCCATGTCCCCGGAAGTTCCTGATTGGTCCTTTTGTGACAAAGAACCAAGGTAAAATATTAAAATCCTCATTTGTTCGTGTGAGTGTGTGCTGGGGTGGGGCCCAGCTTGCAGTGGTACAGTTGCTGCTGAGCGGGCTCTCGCCTCGACGGTGCTGTGTGCATCGGATCATGGTCGCCTTCGAAGATGTTGCCTTGACTGAGAATCTCAGCTCTGCGGTGCAGGTCATTAGAGCTCACTTCGAGGATCTGCAGGGTACCTTTAGAAGAGTGGTGGAGGTGCAAGAGAGGGTTCTTGCACTTGATAGAACACTGTCCCTGGTTAGGATCCGTCTCCGTTTCATCAAAATCCTGCTGCATGTTGTTTTGGCAATCCTGATGATTTTGGGAGATGAGAGTTGGGTGGGATGTTCTCCTGAGCAAGGTCCCTGGTGAGAGATGGGAGATGAGTTCCCAACTGAGTTCCAGAATTGGCTGCCATGCTTTAGTGGACTTGATTTGGAGGCTGAGTGCGTCAGATTCAATGGGGTGCAACATATCCTGTCTTCGAGGCCAGGGATCGGTAGAGCCCATGAATCACTGGTCCTATTTTGCCCTGTTCTCGATGCTCGTCATGAGGGGTTGGAGGTGGCCGAGTGCATCGAGTCATTCCTCCTGCCAGGGCCTAGGTTGTGGACCACCTGGACATCGGAGAGACAGAATGGTAGAAGTGATGGTGTCCCGTGCTTTGATCGATGGAACTCTTGAAAAATCCTGAAGCGATCCTATTTCTTCCTTTGCCTTCTTGTGCGACATGGAAGGTGTCTTAATCCTGCTATTTACCCTGTGGATCTTTGATAATGCTGACTGTTACTCCCTGTTGATCATGTTGTTGACTTTTTCCTGTAGGGGAGTTTGAAATGTGCGTGTGATGGCCTGTGCCGTTGATTATCTTTCTCCTGTTATCCTGTGTTAGCAAGATCATTTTGAGTCAATTATGGGAAGTGTGATTTGTGCAGTTTTACTCCTTTTGGTTATTGTGTCTTATAATCCTTGTGGTTGGAGGAAAGGAGTGTTTGTTGTCACCCCCTGTCTCCATTATGGTTGGTGGGGTTAGTTCAGTCCTCACTGATATTGATGTTAGGCCTCTCTCTAAGAGCTAATTCATTTTGGGTTTTTCTTTTGGATTTGGATTTATTTCAATGCTTTTTAAGTTATGAATCGGTGTCTTTATCCTCCTTTGGCCTGGGCAGAGTTTGTATCCTGGGGAGGACCGGGTTCTTTCTGTCTCCTCCTTGAGTTTTTCCTTTCCTCTGTTTGGGTCTCTCTTCGTGTTCCTCTCCTGGGATATTGTGGTGGTTGGATTGTTGAGGAGGGAGGTTGCTCTGGATATCCTTTCTGTGACGGTGTTCTCTTTCAGCTAGGCTGGGTGTCCCCTCTTTGGGGGTTCATTTCTCATTTTCTTCTCTTCATCTAAGTGAGCATCGTGTTAGTTCTTATCCTGATCTGGTTTGGGGGGGGAGGGGGGGCTGCTTTCTGTGTTTGTGTCGGGGAGGAGGGAATCGACCCTCCCTCCCAGGATGCTTAATTGTTGGGTGTCTTGATGGTTCCCCTTCTGGAGCGGAATCCCCTCTTGGCTGTGGCTGGAATAACCATCCTTTTGTGGTTCGTTGCCCTGGACGGGGTTGACAAGGTACAGGCTCGATAGGGGTGTAGATTTTTGGGGTGTGCTGGATGCCCTGGGGTATAGTTTTTTTGTCTGTCAGTTGGTGCTGGGCTAGGCCAGTCCTGGTGCTGTGCCAATTATCCTCTTATCCCTGGTGGTTTGGGATGTCCTTCTCCGAGGATATTGGGAGGGACCTCCTGGGAGACTGGGTATTTTTTCCTTGTCCCTTTGGTGCGCAGGGACCTGGGGATGGATTGAAGTTTGTGCCTTGGGGGATACCTTGTTGTTCCTGCTGGGGCGGGGGGAGCTACCCTCTTGTTGATTGAGTAGCCTGTTCTCTTCCTCACTGGTGGGTATTGTCATCCGGTGGGATAACTCGAGTAGGTCTGCTTTTTTTCACTCTTTCTTTCCTTCTTTTCTATCTTGGGAGGCCCTGAGGGTTTGACCGTAGTCTGAACATGTTGTCATTGTTGCTGGCCCTCTCCTCCTCTCCTCTCTTCATAATTGTGGTTCTGCCCTGGGCCTGTGTTTGGGGTTTAGTCGTGTTACGTAGGATGTATGTAACTTCTGGTAGATCTGGGGATTCCATGTACTTGCTTTTGTTTTGCAAGGGTGGGTTGACAAATCCATCCTACATGGGTGCAGATGGTCTGGAATCCGGAAAGAGAATTGGTGGGCCGTTGGTGCCATTGGCGCTGCTGGAGTTGAAGTTGGTGCACACCCGATCATGGCGTGGGAAGTTTGTCCTGATCCCTCGTCGTGATAGCGGAATTGTGCAGCATGGGAGAGTGTGCACCATTTTGTTAAGTTGCCATGTTTTCATGATAGTATCCTGTTTCTCCCTCGGTCACTGGTGGGGCAATATGAACATCTAATTCTGTCCAATGATTGTATTGAGCCAGTTGTGATGTTGTTGTTGCCAATCGGCACTGGAGTCAATAGGCGTTCCATCACTTTTGTGGCCATTGCTGCTATTATCTCTGTTTCCCTACCATTAAGTTCTCTTTTGCTCTGCTTCCAACTTCTCTTTTCCTACCGTTAATTTGGGACAGGGGGAATAAGGCGGTGAATCGAACAGTGGGTATGGCTTAGGCTATTTTCCGGTTCACAATACTCCCGATAGTTTTACGCAAAATCTAACAAGCTTACCTTATATCCCTGTTAGTACGCATGCAGGTTAATACACACTTCCGAATCTTGGTGATTTGATCGATACGGGCCTTACACTTGTGGTTTCTTTCACTTTTCCTCAATTGGATTTCTAATGCAAAGTTTTGTGGATTCTCTCGGAGTGACAAAATCACTTCTAGGTCGAGTCCCGTCAGATGTCGCCAATACTGTTGCCAATCGGCACTGGAGTCACCAATAATGTTGCTCTTTTTAATGAGTGGAATGCTTTCCCACCAATCGGCACCAATAATGTTACCAAATTAACTAGATATGGCAGTTATTAATGATAATATTGCTTTTCACATTTTCACATTTTCGCATAGTCGCCAGGTATCAAATGATACCACCACAAGGCTTTACCGGATATCGATCAAAGACCAAACAACCAGTTAGTCAGTTCAAGTTCAAAGATAGTTTATTTACACACAAGGATTACTTCGACATGCAACATAAAACACTACAAGTTAAACTACACCTAACAACTACAATAACGTATACTTAACTTCAGGGCAACCGGCTCTTTGCAGATGAAAAAGGCCTTTGTTCGGATCTTGCGTGGCTGGGTAGAAGAAGTGGCTTCGTTTCTGCTGGGCTCATCTATCTGGTAGCGATCGTTGGTCTTGAACTTGTCTTCTGGTCGTAATGTTACACTTGGTTTTAGGCGTAGGTCGGGGCCAAGAGAGATCAAACACATGGCCGTGTCTCTTTTTATCCCTCTGGGACTTTGCGCTCTTTGGGGCGGTCCTTAGCTTTGGACCCAATAATTCGACAGGCTTCGATCACTGCCTTCGATTTTGGCCAATAAAGGGGCGGGTGCCTTGATGGCTGGGAGTGTCCTTAACAGTCATTGACCTTGGCTGTTTGGGCTTTCTTAGCAAAGGAAATGGCGCCGGTTAGTCAGCATCTGTATCGGTTACCTGAGTACAGTCCTTTTGTTCTGGGGAAATGGGCCATTAGAATGCAAATAAGCGGGGGTTTCGATCGCGTCTAGCTATCTGGGTTGCACAAGCTCTGAGTGTGTCTGAGTCCTGGGTTGGCCATAATTCCCATGGTCCTTTGCAGGTGGCCATCTGAGATGGCTACATTGTACTCCTGTTCCATGCGTTTCTCACCCATGTTAAGCCGTTTCTGTTTATTTCCCTACCTTGCTTATGGTGATGTATTAATTTAGTAACTTTGTTGCGTTATTTTATAAAATGTGAAATCTCAATAAAACACTCTTTATAAAAAAAGAATGTGGAACTTGCTGCCACAGGGAGTAGTTGAAGCAAATAATGTTGCTGAATTCAAGGGGAAATTTGAGAAGCACATGATGGCACGGTGGCACAGTGGCTAGCACTGCTGTCTCATAGTGCCAGATCTGGGTTCAATTTGGGCCTTCGGTGACTGTGTGGAGTTTGCACTTTCTCCCTGTGTCTGCATGGGTTTCCTCTGTAGCCACCTGGGATGGCCACTTCCAACTAGGTACAGAGCAACTCGCAAAGACTGATTAGTAAAATGGACAAGCCAAGAGTCAGGCAGGCTCGGAGCCTGAAATGCATATTTGTCAGCAAAGTCCAGACGGCATCGAAACTCCGTCCCATTAGCATGTTAATCAGGCCGATTAGCAGGTGATGGCCCATCTCCCCCAACACAAAGGACTGGTACTCCAGCAACCGGGATAGTCCCAGACATTTCGGCGCCACTCCCTGTCCAAGGGAAACACAAACAACGGGGTCAATGACCGCTTGAGACACGCCCAGTCATCCAGATCCCCGCCCACTGATTGGTTAAGGAATCGAACGGAGTGATCAGGGATCACCCAATTAGTAAGGCCCAAATTGAAGGACCTCCCAAAAGAGTGCGAAAACCCCCAAGTATAAAGGAAGAGTTCGCCATATGTTCGCTCTCTTTGGCCGGTCACGGACATCGCCAACTGCAGCAACACCAGAAGCAGGTCCAAATTCAACGCCTGCTACCAGACGGATGAGCCAAGCTGAGCAGCAGTTACCACTTCGAACCCAAGAGATCCAGAATTGAACAGCGGCCACTGTTTTCTGACCTAAACCGGGTGCCCGAAGTTAAGTACCGTGTCACTCCGAGAGAACCCACAAAAGCATTTGAATTAGAATCCAAATTGGCAAAGTAAAAGAAGCCACAAGCGAAACCAGTATCGATCAAACCTCCAGAATTCGGAAGTGTGTAATTTGCATGCGTACTAACAAAGTGATATACGGTAAACATGATAGATTTTGTTGCGTGAAACTTTTGGGAGTTGCGTAAACCGGAAAATAGCTTAAGCCGTACCCGTGTTTGCACCACCACTTTATTCCCCCTTGTTCCAAATTTCCGGTAAGAGACTGAATAGTATCTGTAGGGATGGCCATGAAGGCAATGGAACGCCTTATGCATCCACAAGAGCCCGAGGTCGCAGTGACCAATAGTTCAGAACAGTGTCCCGTATGGGAAGAAGAGATTAGGAGATACCTAATGGGGGAAGGATGACCCCTATGGTCATGGTTTTGCGCGAATGAAGAGACAGGTCCTGGCAGCGTAGGACAGACTTGGTGGGACAGCCTGACCGAGATCCATAAAAAGAGTTTGACTAAGGTTCGTAAGCCGATGGCAATCATGTCCTGTCTGGCACAATTGCGAGGCACAGAGGAGGCCGTGAAGACGCTCCGCAAGCAGCTAGAGGAGAAAGAGAAAAGTAGAGAGGGAGATTTAAGTGAGTGCGAGAAATTAAATGTACAGCTCCGGGAGCAGTTGGCAGCGAAGGACAAGGAAATGGATGATGTCAAGAGGACGCATTAATCCTGTCTCACCCACCTTAGTAGCTTCCAAATCCAATATGATAAGGCCTACCAGGACACACAGTGTGCTGTAATTGTAAGAGAAGACACAAAGAATCAGGTACAGCAGTTAAAGAAACAGTGCGATGATCTAAAGGCAGCCCTCCGAGCACTCCACAGTTCCACCACGGAACAGAGGCAGAGTTCGGTGGATCATGCCAAATGCAGGCAGCAAATTGCAAGGTTGCAATCCCTGCTATCAGTCCAAAATGGGTTTAGAGACTCCTTTGGCCCACAGCTAGACCAGGAAGACGGCCCCGATTGGCAGGAACACAGTGAAATTGCCCAACGGTACGTAAGCGAGACCGAGAATCAAAATAGAGCCCCCCAGGCCCCGAAGAGAAAAGCACCCGCACCACTGACTGCACAGGCAGCACCCAACCCAATGAACCCCATTATCACACAGCGCAGGGTTACCATGGAAGGCCAACCCGATTTTGTGTACACCACTGTGGAAGTACCAGGTATTGCGGTACCTGAGAGGCGGATGACCATTGGTTAGACCCAGGAGTCTACCATTGGCTGTGTTACGTAGCTCCGCCCTGAAGGCGGAGTATAAGAGATGGTGCTGTCTCAGCAGCCTTCACTTTCTGTACCAAAGCTGCTGGGGAACAAGTTCTAGTAGGTTAAAGCCTTCAGTTATGGAATCACTTCGTCTTGAGTGTAATTGATCGCGCATCAATTTAATCTACTAGAATTTAAGCTGGAAGAATGGATCTCCGAATCAAACCGGAGTGCCTTCAACTCAGCCCCCACGCGGAGAACTTGGCTGCAATATTTTAACACTGGCTGGCGTGCTCTAAAGGCTACCTCGGGACGGCCGGAGGCACCCCCACAGAGGGACAGAAAATGCATCTCCTGCGCTCAAGGGTCAGCCCTGGGATCAACCCCCTTATCGAGGAAGCGGTGAACTAAGGTGCCGCGATCGAACTGCTAGAAGGACATTATATCCGCCCTGTAAATCAGGTCTACGCATGTCACCTGCTTGCAACTAGACGGCAAAGCCCTGGGGAATCGTTGGAAGATTTCTACCAGGCGCTACTGGTGCTGGGCCGAAGCTGTGGCTGCCTGCAAGTTTCGGGGAGCGAGCACACGGAACTTTTAATCCGGGATGCTTTCATAGCAGGTATGAGCTCCTCAGATATCCGCCGAAGACTCCTAGAAAGGGACACCCTGGGACTGAGAGAGGCACGGGCCCTGGCAGGGTCCATGGACGTTGCCGACAAATACGCGCAGTCCTATCACCCGACCATGCGGCGGCCCCCTGGGCTGCGTGGCACCCCGCAGCGGCAGCCCCACAGACCTTCCCCCTGACCCCGCAGGCCTGCGCTACGAGACGGCCCGCTAACGCCGCCGGGCCCTGCTGTTTCTTCTGCGGGCAGGCTAATCATCCCCGCCCGCGCTGCCCGACCCGCACCGCCACCTGCAAAGGGTGCGGCAAGAAGGGCCACTTTGTGGGGGTCTGCCTGGCCCGCGCCGTGGCCGTGGTCTCCAGCGACTCCGGAGTGCCGCGGCAACCCCCGCTTCAGGCCCCGACCGGCCAGCGCTCACCGCCACCCCCCTACCCTAGGGTCATGTGCGACCCACGGGCGCAGCCATCTTGCCCCCCGGACACCACGCTGGACGAGTGGGCGCCGTCATTTTGGCCATCCCCGCCGCCATCGTGTTCATCCCCGGACACCATGCGCGACCCATGGGTGACGCCATCTTGGATGGGGCCCCAGGCCCACAGCTCGGCCGACTACACACTGCCCGATCAGAACTCGCAACTGCTTCATCTGGCCTTGGTGACACTGGACCAAAGTTGACCCCGGACACTCGCAACGGCTACAACGAGGGTCCTCATCAACGGCCACGAGATGTCTTGCCTGATTGACTCTGGGAGCACGGAAAGCTTTGTTCACCCCGACACAGTAAGGCGCTGTTCACTTGTAACCCACCCTGTAAACCAAAGGATCTCCCTGGCCTCCGGGTCACACTCGGTGGAGATACAGGGGTTCTGCCTAGCGAACCTCACTGTCCAAGGCAGAAAATTCAACAATTTCCGCCTGTATGTCCTGCTGCACCTCTGCGCAGCCACCCTCCTGGGGCTGGACTTCCAATGCCACCTGCAAAGCCTGACCTTTAAATTTGGCGGCCCTATTCCCCCCTTACTGTCTGCGGCCTCGTGACCCTTAAGGTCGACCCGCCTTCCCTGTTTGCGAACCTCACCCCGGATTGCAAACCCGTCGCCACCAGGAGCAGGCGGTACAGTGCCCAGGACCGGACCTTCATCAGGTCAGAGGTCCAAAGGCTGCTGGGGGAAGGGGTCATTGAAGCTAACAACAGTCCCTGGAGAGCTCAAGTAGTGGTGGTAAAGACCGGGGAGAAGCATAGGATGGTCATTGACTACAGCCAGACCATCAACAGGTTTACGCAGCTGGACGCGTACCCTCTCCCCCGTATAGCCGACCTGGTAAACAGGATCGCACAATACAAGGTCTTCTCCACGGTGGACCTCAAGTCCACCTACCACCAGCTACCCCTCCGTAATAGTGACCGCCAGTACACTGCCTTCGAAGCAGATGGGCGGCTCTACCAATTTTTAAGGGTTCCCTTTGGTGTCACTAATGGGGTCTCGGTCTTCCAGCGAGAGATGGACCGAATGGTTGACTGGTACGGCTTACGTGCAACGTTCCCATATCTGAATAACGTCACCATCTGCGGCCATGACCAGCAGGACCACAACACCAACGTCCGCAAATTTCTCCAGACCGCGAAAATCCTTAACCTGACATACGATAAGGATAAATGTGTGTTTAGCACCGACCGTCTAGCCATTCTAGGCTACGTAGTGCGAAATGGAGTTATCGGCCCCAACCCCGAACGCATGCGCCCCCTTATGGAGTTCCCCCTCCCTCACTGCCCAAGGCCCTGAAGCGCTGCCTCAGGTTTTTCCGCTATTACACGCAGTGGGTCCCCAACTACGCTGACAAAGCCCGACCCCAGATCCAGTCCACAACCTTCCCCCTCTCGACGGAGGCCCGCCAGGCCTTCAGCTGCATCAAAGCAGACATTGCTAAGGCCACGATGCGCGCCATCGACGAGTCCCTCCCCTTCCAGGTCGAGAGCAATGCGTCTGACGTAGCTCTGGTGGCCACCCTCAATCAAGCGGGCAGGCCCGTGGCTTTCTTCTCCCGTACCCTCCATGCTTCCGAAATTCACCATTCCTCGGTCGAAAAAGAGGCACAAGCCATAGTAGAAGCTGTGCGACACTGGAGGCATTACCTGGCCGGCAGGGTATTCACTCTCCTCACGGACCAACGGTCGGTTGCCTTCATGTTCGATAATGCACAGCGGGGCAAGATTAAAAACGACAAGATCTTGCAGTGGAGGACAGAACTCTCCATCTTCAACTACGAGATCTTATACCGTCCGGGGAAGCTAAACGAGCCTCCTGATGCCATGTCCCGCGGCACTTGTGCCACTGCACAAGCGGACCGCCTCCGATCCCTCCACGAGGACCTCTGCCACCCGGGGGTCACTCGCTTTTTCCATTTTGTCAAGACCCGCAACCTGCCCTACTCCATCGAGGAGGTCAGGACAATCACCAGGGACTGTCAAATCTGCACAGATCGCAAACCGCACTTCTACCGGCCAGAGAGGGCGCACCTGATAAAGGCTTCCCGTCCCTTTGAGCGCCTCAGCATGGATTTCAAAGGCCCCCTCCCCTCCACCGACCGCAACATGTATTTCCTGAACGTGATTGACGAGTACTCCCGGTTCCCATTCGTCATCCCCTGCCCAGACATGACCACAACCACCGTCATCATGGCCCTCCAGGGTATCTTTACACTGTTCGGTTTCCCCGCGTACATACACAGTGATAGGGGGTCCTCCTTTATGAGCGACGAGCTGCGTCAATTCCTGCTCAGCAAGGGCATCGCCTCGAGCAGGACGACCAGTTACAACACCCGGGGAAACGGGCAGGTAGAGAGGGAGAACAGAACGGTCTGGAAGACTGTTCTACTGGCCCTACGGTCTAGGAATCTCCCAGTCTCCCGCTGGCAGGACGTCCTCCCGATGGCCCTCCACGCCATCCGGTCGCTGCTCTGTACAACCACGAATCAAACACCTCATGAACATCTACTTGTTTTCCCCAGGAGGTCCTCCTCCGGGACCTCGCTCCCAACCTGGCTAGCGACACCCGGACCCATCCTGCTTCGGAAGCATGTGCGGGCTTACAAGTCGGACCCGTTGGTCGAGAAGGTCCACCCGCTGCACGCTAACCCCCAATACGCCTACGTGGCGTTCCCTCACGGCCGGCAAGATACAGTCTCCCTTCGGGACCTGGCGCCCGCCGGAACCCCACGCGCACCCGAACCCCACCGCCACCCCGCCCCCCCCCCCCACAGCACCTCACTGGAGGGTCCGTACTCCCGCCGCTCCTGCCTAGGCCCGCCCGCCCACCGACGCCCCCTACAGCCCCCCCCCCGTGTCAACCTTTTGCCCCAACAGTACCGCCTAGGGGTGACAAAGCTGCCAGAGAGGATGAAACCACGCTCCCAGAGTCGCAACCACCGGGACCCCCACCAGAATCACCACCGAAGCCCAGACGCTCCAGAAGGACGACCAGGCCACCCGATCGACTGATTGCTTCGCTGTGACTCTAACTGTGAACTTTGTAAATATCCTCGATAGCACGGTACCTCCATACCTGGTCATACCATGTTAAAGGCGACTGTTACCAGTGGCCACTACCCCTGCCGGACTCTTTTTTAACAGGGGGTGAATGTGGCAGTAGCAGGTATTGCGGTACCTAAGAGGCTGATGACCATTGGTTAGACCCAGGAGTCTACCATTGGCTGTATTACGTAGCTCCGCCTGTCAGAGATGGTGCCGTCCCAGCAGCCTTCACTTTCTGTACCGAAGCTGCTGGGGAACAAGTTCTAGTCGATTAAAGCCTTCAGTTATGGAATCACTTCGTCTTGAGTGTAATTGATCGCGCATCAACCACCATTATCGATCACCCAGTTACGAGATGCCCGAGAGAAGATAGATACTTTCCACCCCACATCGGACCCACATCACTTTTTCGAGTTAATAAAACAAACCCTGATGTATGGTTTAGACAAGTCGGAGCAGGTAAAGCTCATCGTTATGTGCTTACACCCCTCAGTTAGTTCAGCCCTTCCCGACCCACAGAATGTAGGAGGAGGTCGCCTCCAAGAAATGAAAACGGCCATTTTAGACGCCATAGGATATAACAGAGGAGATCCGGTAGACGGACTCAACCGGTGCAGGCAGAAAAGGGAAGAGCATCCAACAGCGTTTGCTGGACGCCTTTGGATCCATTTCACTGCGGTATTCGGTGAGTTAGACCGCGCCCATTTATCAGCAGACAATACGGCCAAATGGACCCATACGTTAGTGTTCCATGCCACAGAGGCAGGACAGAAGGCTTGCGCCAATTATGACCCCTCAGACCCAGCGCACAATGAAGTGTGGGTTCTGAAACGATTGTCCAGAGCTTGGGAACAGTTGGTACAGAGAAAGACAGAACATGAGAGGATAGATGCCACAATGAACCCAGTAAGGGCACACCAAGACCCCACATGGGTAAATGAAGGCAGTGGTACAGCGCAGCACCCCAAGACACAGGAATGCTACAATTGCGGACACGAAGGACATTATGCCCGAGAACGCAATGCCCCCCCGAAGCAGCAAAGGAATCAGCACCCAAACGCCCCCCCAGTAACAATACCCGACCCATACACAGCGTTAGCGCCCGACCAGATAATTCAGCCACGAGTGGCACCGATTGACGGTGTTCAGGCTACCCAACGTTGGTCTGCGATACCCTTTGGGATAAGTCCAGAAGACCGGTAGTTGCAGGCACAGCCCGGGGACACCCCGTAGAGTTCCTTTGGGACACAGGAGGGTCCCGAACCACGTTAAACTCCTCCATCATGTTCCAGAAAGAGATTTGGCCCACTACGGATACCATTACCCTTAGTAGCTTTACAGGTCACCTCCAGCAGGGACAAATCACAGCCCCTGTGGACGTACAGCCCGGAAATATTAGGACAAAACATTTGGTTGTTTTAGTAGACTTGCCCCAGGCAGCAGAACACATTCTAGGTATCGATTTCATGAGTTACACACAACCTCTCATTCGACCGATGCATCTGGAAAATGGCTAGAGCAGCACGAGCCCCTGCCACGCTCACAGTAGGAGATTATGCCCATAGAATCATCTCAGTAGGAGAGTACTGGTTTGAGCCACAAACCAGGAGGGTGCTGGGAGGTAAGTCAACCTTTAAAAGCACTTCTCTTTGCAGGGGCAGGCCAGTCGATTTCGGTGGCGTGAGAGCAGCTGGTTAGTCAGTTTCAGCGGGAGCATTGCGGAAGGAGGGTGCTGGGAGGTAAGTCAACCTTTAAAAGCACTTCTCTTTGCAGGGGCAGGCCAGTCGATTTCGGTGGCGTGAGAGCAGCTGGTGAGTGGTGAGTCAGTTTCAGCAGGAGCTGAGACTTTTTCTCTTTTCTTTAAATTAGTTTTTTAGGCGGGATCAGGAAGTTGACCCGCGGACGTCTGGGAAGACCCTCACCAATAAATTCTGGTGGAGAGGAAACCCGAGACACTACACGTGTAGTGTCTCCCACCCGCCCTCCTCCTCTAACCTAATAATAAAACCCATTGGTCTGAGGTAAGTACCATATTTTTATTATATTATTATTATTTTTTATAAAAATTTAATTTAGTTGTTAGCTAGATCTTGGTAGAAAGTTAGAGGAATGGCAGGGAAGGGAGTACAATGTTCCTCCTGCAGGATGTTTGAGGTGAGGGATGCAGTTAGTGTCCCTGCTGATTTTACCTGCAGGAAGTGCTGCCATCTCCAGCTCCTCCAAGACCGAGTTAGGGAACTGGAGCTGGAGTTGGAAGAACTTCGGATCATTCGGGAGGCAGAAGGGGTCATAGATAGCAGCTTCAGGGAATTAGTTACACCAAAGATTGGAGATAGGTGGGTAACTGTAAGAGGGACTGGGAAAAAACAGTCAGTGCAGGGATCCCCTGCGGTCGTTCCCCTGAGAAACAAGTATACCGCTTTGGATACTTGTGGGGGGGACGACTTACCAGGGGTAAGCCATGGGGTACGGGCCTCTGGCACGGAGTCTGTCCCTGTTGCTCAGAAGGGAAGGGGGGAGAGGAGCAGAGCATTAGTAATTGGGGACTCTATAGTCAGGGGCACAGATAGGAGATTTTGTGGGAGCGTGAGAGACTCACGTTTGGTATGTTGCCTCCCAGGTGCAAGGGTACGTGATGTCTCGGATCGTGTTTTCCAGGTCCTTAGGGGGGAGGGGGAGCAGCCCCAAGTCGTGGTCCACATTGGCACCAACGACATAGGTAGGAAAGGGGACAAGGATGTCAGGCAGGCTTTCAGGGAGCTAGGATGGAAGCTCAGAACTAGAACAAACAGAGTTGTTATCTCTGGGTTGTTGCCCGTGCCACGTGATAGTGAGATGAGGAATAGGGAGAGAGAGCATTTAAACACGTGGCTACAGGGATGGTGCAGGCGGGAGGGTTTCAGATTTTTGGATAACTGGGGCTCTTTCTGGGGAAGGTGGGACCTCTACAGACAGGATGGTCTACATCTGAACCTGAGGGGCACAAATATCCTGGGGGGGAGATTTGTTAGTGCTCTTTGGGGGGGTTTAAACTAATGCAGCAGGGGCATGGGAACCTGGATTGTAGTTTTAGGGTAAGGGAGAATGAGAGTATAGAGGTCAGGAGCACAGATTTGACGTCGCAGGAGGGGGCCAGCGTTCAGGTAGGTGGTTTGAAGTGTGTCTACTTCAATGCCAGGAGTATACGAAACAAGGTAGGGGAACTGGCAGCGTGGGTTGGTACCTGGGACTTCGATGTTGTGGCCATTTCGGAGACATGGATAGAGCAGGGACAGGAATGGATGTTGCAGGTTCCGGGGTTTAGGTGTTTTAGTAAGCTCAGAGAAGGAGGCAAAAGAGGGGGAGGTGTGGCGCTGCTAGTCAAGAGCAGTATTACGGTGGCGGAGAGGATGCTAGATGGGGACTCTTCTTCCGAGGTAGTATTGGCTGAAGTTAGAAACAGGAAAGGAGAGGTCACCCTGTTGGGAGTTTTTTATAGGCCTCCTAATAGTTCTAGGGATGTAGAGGAAAGGATGGCGAAGATGATTCTGGATATGAGCGAAAGTAACAGGGTAGTTATTATGGGAGACTTTAACTTTCCAAATATTGATTGGAAAAGATATAGTTCGAGTACAATAGATGGGTCGTTTTTTGTACAGTGTGTGCAGGAGGGTTTCCTGAAACAATATGTTGACAGGCCAACAAGAGGCGAGGCCACGTTGGATTTGGTTTTGGGTAATGAACCAGGCCAGGTGTTGGATTTGGAGGTAGGAGAGCACTTTGGGGACAGTGACCACAATTCGGTGACGTTTACGTTAATGATGGAAAGGGATAAGTATACACCGCAGGGCAAGAGTTATAGCTGGGGGAAGGGCAATTATGATGCCATTAGACGTGACTTGGGGGGGATAAGGTGGAGAAGTAGGCTGCAAGTGTTGGGCACACTGGATAAGTGGGGCTTGTTCAAGGATCAGCTACTGCGTGTTCTTGATAAGTATGTACCGGTCAGACAGGGAGGAAGGCGTCGAGTGAGGGAACCGTGGTTTACCAGGGAAGTGGAATCTCTTGTTAAGAGGAAGAAGGAGGCCTATGTGAAGATGAAGTGTGAAGTTTCGGTTGGGGCGATGGATAGTTACAAGGTAGCGAGGAAGGATCTAAAGAGAGAGCTAAGACGAGCAAGGAGGGGACATGAGAAGTATTTGGCAGGAAGGATCAAGGAAAACCCAAAAGCTTTCTATAGGTATGTCAGGAATAAGCGAATGACTAGGGAAAGAGTAGGACCAGTCAAGGACAGGGATGGGAAATTGTGTGTGGAGTCTGAAGAGATAGGCGAGATACTAAATGAATATTTTTCGTCAGTATTCACTCAGGAAAAAGATAATGTTGTGGAGGAGAATGCTGAGCCCCAGGCTAATAGAATAGATGGCATTGAGGTACGTAGGGAAGAGGTGTTGGCAATTCTGGACAGGCTGAAAATAGATAAGTCCCCGGGACCTGATGGGATTTATCCTAGGATTCTATGGGAGGCCAGGGAAGAGATTGCTGGACCTTTGGCTTTGATTTTTATGTCATCATTGGCTACAGGAATAGTGCCAGAGGACTGGAGGACAGCAAATGTGGTCCCTTTGTTCAAAAAGGGGAGCAGAGACAACCCCGGCAACTATAGACCGGTGAGCCTCACGTCTGTAGTGGGTAAAGTCTTGGAGGGGATTATAAGGGACAAGATTTATAATCATCTAGATCGGAATGATATGATCAGGGATAGTCAGCATGGCTTTGTGAAGGGTAGGTCATGCCTCACAAACCTTATTGAGTTCTTTGAGAAGGTGACTGAACAGGTAGACGAGGGTAGAGCAGTTGATGTGGTGTATATGGATTTCAGCAAAGCGTTTGATAAGGTTCCCCACGGTAGGCTATTGCAAAAAATACGGAGGCTGGGGATTAAGGGTGATTTAGAGATGTGGATCAGAAATTGGCTAGCTGAAAGAAGACAGAGGGTGGTGGTTGATGGGAAATGTTCAGAATGGAGTACAGTCACAAGTGGAGTACCACAAGGATCTGTTCTGGGGCCGTTGCTGTTTGTCATTTTTATCAATGACCTAGAGGAAGGCACAGAAGGGTGGGTGAGTAAATTTGCAGATGATACTAAAGTCGGTGGTGTTGTCGATAGTGTGGAAGGATGTAGCAGGTTACAGAGGGATATAGATAAGCTGCAGAGCTGGGCTGAGAGGTGGCAAATGGAGTTTAATGTAGAGAAGTGTGAGGTGATTCACTTTGGAAGGAATAACAGGAATGCGGAATATTTGGCTAATGGTAAAGTTCTTGAAAGTGTGGCTGAGCAGAGGGATCTAGGTGTCCATGTACATAGATCCCTGAAAGTTGCCACCCAGGTTGATAGGGTTGTGAAGAAGGCCTATGGAGTGCTGGCCTTTATTGGTAGAGGGATTGAGTTCCGGAGTCGGGAGGTCATGTTGCAGCTGTACAGAACTCTGGTCCGGCCGCATTTGGAGTATTGCGTACAGTTCTGGTCACCGCATTATAGGAAGGACGTGGAGGCTTTGGAGCGGGTGCAGAGGAGATTTACCAGGATGTTGCCTGGTATGGAGGGAAAATCTTATGAGGAAAGGCTGACGGACTTGAGGTTGTTTTCGTTGGAGAGAAGAAGGTTAAGAGGAGACTTAATAGAGGCATACAAAATGATCAGGGGGTTGGATAGGGTGGACAGTGAGAGCCTTCTCCCGCGGATGGATATGGCTGGCACGAGGGGACATAACTTTAAACTGAGGGGTAATAGATATAGGACAGAGGTCAGAGGTAGGTTCTTTACGCAAAGAGTAGTGAGGCCGTGGAATGCCCTACCTGCTACAGTAGTGAACTCGCCAACATTGAGGGCATTTAAAAGTTTATTGGATAAACATATGGATGATAATGGCATAGTGTAGGTTAGATGGCTTTTGTTTCGGTGCAACATCGTGGGCCGAAGGGCCTGTACTGCGCTGTATTGTTCTATGTTCTATGTTCTATGTTCTATTACCACAGACAAAGCAGTTAGAGAGGTCTTGAAAAGACATAAGACAGCATTTGCCCAGCACAAGCACGACTGCGGTAAATCCCAGGTGTTGTAAACATTACAGGTCCCGATCCCAAGCCCCAGAAACAGTACGGCTTCCCCCAGCAAGCCGAGGGAGAGATAGCCAAGGTAATTCAAAGCTTATTGACGCAAGGCGTGATTCGAACCATTACATCGACAAATAATGCCCCGATTTGGCCCGTAAGAAAACCTGATGGATCATGGCGACTGACCATCGACTACAGAGAATTGAACAAAGTAACTCCCTAGCAGCCCTCACCATTGCCACAAGTCCCGAGGCCATGTTGAGACAGGGACTCCAGTCAAAATTTTTTACGCTATTAGACATCAGTAATGGCTTTTGGTCCATACCACTGGACAAAGCATGCCAGTATAAATTTGCGTTCACCTTCCAGGGACAGCAGTACACGTGGACGTGCCTTCCACAAGGCTTCCACAACTCCCCCTCCATTTTCCACAGACAATTGGCAAACGGTTTATCTAAATTTTCCCACCCTGAATGCCTTGTTCAGTATGTGGATGACCTGCTCCATCAGACTGACACCAAGGAAGAGCACATCTCGCTTCTTTCTGAATTACTGGAACTTCTTACAACCATTGGATGCAAAATTAACCCCAAGAAAGCCCAAATTCTTCAGGAAAAGGTCACTTATTTAGGTATGGTCATCACGCATGGGAAGCGTGAAATAGAACTCAAACAGATTGATTCCATTGTAAATTTGCCCTTGCCCCAAAACGTTGCAGCCCTCCGGTCATTTTTAGGACTGGTTGGCTATCGCCGGGACAATATCAATGGATTCGCCACAAAGGCAGTCCCACTCTCCGATTTACTAAAGAAACAGGCCCCATGGAAATGGCTTCCACACAAGGATGCTGTGGATGCATTGAAAGGCGCCCTGAGCACAGCCCCCGCTTTGCAAGCCCCGATCCCCACTCCCCGTACGCGATTGAGGTAGCGACCACAGATCGCACCTTTTTGGCCGTAGTCCTGCAGGAAAGGCACGATCGTCTGGGTCCCATGGCATTATGCCTCACGAGTCTTAGATCCGGTCGAACAAGGATTTTCAGCCTGCGTGAGGCACCTATTAGCCGTTTTCTGGTACTTCTCGTACATAACCGGACTCAACACAGTAACCATTTTGACCGAGAACACCCTGACACAGCTTTTATTGGACGGCAGACTAAAAGATGGCACAGTAAGCCAAATTCGAGCAGCGTGATGGATCCTACTCCTACAGGGATGTGACATCACGGTCAAATGGACCAAAACGCACACATTTCTGGCCGATAACTTGCATTATTCAGGGACCCCACATGAGTGCGAGATCATAGCCCCCAACGCACAGCACAGGCCCCTTTGTTCCAAAGTCGGTACCAAGAAAGACAGGTATCGGACCCCAGCCCACAGGCAAAGCACTGAGAATTTACGTAGGTGGCTCCTCCACAGTCCTTGAGGGAAAAAGAATAACAGGCTGTGGTATCTATGTAGAGGACGCGCAGGGACGCGCTTTAGAAGAGATAGCTTTAAAGCTGCCTGGACACCTAGGTTCGCAGGCAGCCGAGTTAGCGGCCATTGCTTACATTGTCCAGTATCCCGATTCATTCCCGATCCCTGCAGACATATATTCGGACAGTTTGTACGTCTGCAACAACCTTACGGAATTCCTACCCCTGTGGGAATCAAGAGGATTTATTTCCGCGGACGGAAAACCTCTACCCTCAGCCCCACTACTAAAACAAATCCTCCAGACAGTTAAAGGCAGGAAAAAACGGCATCGTCAAGGTAAGAAGCCACCATCGTTCCTCCCCACCTGGTAATGTGAAAGCTGACGCCCTAGCGAAGGCAGGCTCAATTCATGGCCACTTTTGGCAACCCCCCGAGACTGCCCCAGTACACGCAGTTCACGTCTCACAGACCAACATCCAAGACCTAGCCCAGGAACAAAAGGAAGATGAAGCATTAAAGGAGATTTTAAAAGGAAACCTCCCAGCTCCCTATGAAAAGTTCAGAAATTCTTTGACGGTCCATGAGGGAATCGTTTTAAAAGATGGAGTTTATGTAGTCCCCACCCAGGACAGGAATGAGATCATTTGTAAGTTCCATGACGGACATGGACATCAAGGGATTGAATCCACCCTTGCCCACCTCAGACCCCTCTGCTGGTGGCCCAATTTGAAAACCGACGTGTCCCATTACGTTGAAAACTGTTTCATTTGTGCTCAAAACAACCCCGATAGGTATGCGAGAAAAGCCCAGCCCTGTAAATAGCCCGTGGACAAACCTTCACTTAGATTATATTGGTCCCCTTCCCCCCTGCAGAAATGGATACAAGTATGTGTTAGTGGTGATAGACTCATTTACAAAATGGGTCGAAGCGTTCCCATTGAGAACAAACACAGCCAAAACCACCGCAAAGGTCATAACCGAACAGATTTTTACAAGATGGGGACTCCCCCATAGTATTGAATCGGACCACGGTTCCCAATTTACGGGAAGGGTCATGAAAAATGTTATGGCAATATTTGGAATTAAACAAAAGTTCCACATTGCCTATCACCCGCAGTCCAGTGGCATTGTGGAGCACATGAATCGTACGCTAAAGGCCACCCTTAGGAAAATGGTGCAGCAGCACAACACAACATGGGACACAGTGCTCCCATTCACACTGATGTTTATTAGGACCACAGTGTCGAGCTCAACAGGATACACCCCCCATACCCTCATGACTGGACGACCCATGAAGGAAACCGAATACTTATTTGGACTTGATTTGGCCAGCCCCGCAGTCACCACCCTGACACATGAGTAAGCAGTCCAGCACATGGTAGAGAATATTAAAGCAGCACAGCTCGCTGCAGCTGTTCGACTAGGCACTAAACGAAAGCAGAGTAAGGCCTGCTTTTATAAAACAGTACACCCGACGGAGTATACAGTCAGACAGCAGGTAATGATCACCTTGTACAACCCTAGTTTGTTTCTCTCCCCTAAATTTACAGGACCCTATTCAATTTCAGACAAGGCAAGCCCCTCGGTTTATAAAATCATGTTTCCAAACGGAAAATCAGGATGGTTCCATGTAAATCAGCTCAAGGTTTATGGAAGGCAGTGCAGCCACTCGCACCATCTCTCATTGGGGATGGCAGACAATGAGGACCCACCCACTGACAACCCGAGTTCCCCCTCCCCCAGCAGCAGCAGCACGTCCACAGACACGACCTTGACCACGCCCCCAGAATCAAATTTCACCCTGGTGCTTGATTCGGCTGCTAGCGACAGCACCACTGAAGCCCCTGAGAGACCCGAACCACGATCCCTCGAACCAGGCCCCAGTCACTACAGGCCCAAACACCCCGACGACGATACGCTGAGCCCCTTTGAAACAATTTATCTGCCCAATCCGGAACCTGACCCGCCACCCGACAATAGCGACAGCCCCCTTCCAACCTCCCTATGGAACATGAAGCACTGGCACCGTGACAATTCCTGTCGCCTGGCGAGGAATGATGAAATGGACCCCCACATCTGCACGCAAACTCCATGAAAGAGTTTGGCACCCGGGAGATGGTGACAGCTCCGAGTCTGACTCCCACCATGGTAACCCCTTTGCAAATCTTTTTGAAATAGAATCTTGAGGTGTCCAGATGATGAGAGTCAGGAACCGATGGAGATTTACGGTGTCCTGTACCCTGATGGAACCTGCCCACTTTTCTTTCTTTAATTTGTTATTTCTAAATGTTGAATGTTTGTTTATTTTCCGTTCACTTTATTTCAAACCGAAAATGAGAAAACGACTCTCCAAAAAAGAAACAAACCGTGAACTTTGGTGGAAAGGGTCGTGCTACAAATCTGTTTCACACTGCTGGCATGAATCAATTTCGGTCCCATGAAATATTGCGAGGCAAGGCTAGTTTACGATGGCCTACTGATTACTTTGCCCTGACACCTTATTACTCTCCAATAAACAAATACAATTAATCAGGCAACGGTGTCAATCGGCAACATCTGGGCTCGCCTTCATTCATTTCATACCAAGTGTATGAAGAAAACATCACAACTTGACAGAAATAACTGCACACCAATGGCAAACTTGTAGAAAAAAGCAAATTCAATACATCCTGCTCCTTTCACGACCTGGCAAGGCTTTGGAAAAGAACCCGGAGTTACCTAACAGGTGCACTTTTATCGGAAGACAAATCAGTTTTCCTCACAGTAGTGTCAATGGCCCCTTAGATTTGGTTTATACCTTTTTTTCCTTTCAAAGAGCTAAAAATATATGGTCCTGATGCCAGTGCAGTCTGACCAGCTGAATGTGGGGATCAGCAACACCGCAACAAAACTGCTCTTATCAAAGTTAGAAATGATATCCTTATAACTGTGACAATCCCTCTTTACCTTTCTTGACTGCCTTTTTTCTGATTGATCACACCATTCCCCTTTAGTGTCTTTCCACTGTTCTCCAGCATCTTAAAGGAGAAAAGGGAGGTTGAGAGGCAGAGAGGTTTAGGGAGGATATTCCAGAACTTGTGACCTTGGTAGCTGAAAGTACGGCCGGCCACCAATGGTGGAGGGATTAAAACTTGGGATTCTCAAAGAGGCCAGGATTGGTTGAGCTGAAATATCTCGGAGGGTTGTGGTGCTGGAGGAGGTTACAAAGATAGGGAGAACGGGGGGCCATGGAGGGACTTGAAAACAAGAATGAAAATTTTAAAGTTGAGATGTTGCTTGACCAGGAGCCTATGTAGATCAGTGCGTGCGGGGGTGTTGGGTGAACAAGTCTTGGCGTAAGTAAAAACATGGGCAGCAGAGTTTTGGATGGCCACTTATCGTTTTATTCTTATCTATCTAATCGTACCCAATGTATCACCTGCAAAAGAATCTCTTTCTTATTCCTCAGCATTTGATGTGGTGTCCCATGTCTCTCGATTCCTCCATTGTTGCTAAATTGTTAGACTGCTTATCTTATCAGACAAGGTAGCACAGTGGCTAGCACTGTTGCTTCACAGCACCAGGGTCCCAGGTTCGCTTCCTGGCTTGGGTCACTGTCTGTGCAGTGTCTGCACGTTCTCCCTGTGTCTGCATGGGTTTCCTACAGGTGCTCCGGTTTCCCCCCTCAAGTCCCGAAAGACATCCTGTTAGAGATTTGGACATTCCGAATTCTCCCTCAGTGTACCCAAGCAGGTGCCAGAATGTGGCGACAGGGGCTTTTCACAGTAACTTCATTGCAGTATTAACGTAAGCCTACTTGTGACAATAAAGCTTATTATGCTGGCTGAGCAGAAATGTCCTTCAGTTAAACATTGGGAAGACTAAAGACATTGGGCTGGATTCCCCATTTCTGCGGCTAAGTGTCGACGCCAACGTACAATCTATGGTGCTCCACGACGGCCAAATCGGCGTGAATTCCTCACTGATTCCAGTACCAGTGAGCGGCTAGCACCGGCGCCATGTGGACCACCGGTGAATCGCGTGGGGAACGGCTGGAGGATTGCCGGGTCCCGGGACACGCATGCGCAGGACTGACAACTTCAGCATGCCTACACCCCCATCGGTCATGCTGGGAAATATGGCGCCGGCCGTGGTACCCGCCCACACCGACCCCACAGCTCATCCCCTGCCCAACCCCCACCACTCCACCCAGCCCTAGCAGCAGCCCCCCGACCAGCAGCACCGACCCTGGCCGAGTGTGGCAGCGCAGGACACTGTCCGCAGCTGACAGGCCAGGTTCCCGACCGCTGGGACCACACGTGGCCCACGCTGTCGGGAACTCGGCCCATCTGGTGCGGAGCATCGCGGATGGACCGGCTGATGACGCGCCAATGTGTTGCTACTGTGTGCGGCCCTATGACGCCAATTTGGAGGGGGTGGAGCATCGCCAACCGGCGCCTGCCCCAATTCCGGCGTCGGAAGCCACTCTCCGCCCCATCGCTGATTTTGTTCTTGGCCGACGGAAAATCCCACCCATTGTCTACTGTCTCCAATAAAAACTGCACTTCCCAACTACCACTCCCTGGCAATTATCAGATGCTGAACCAGACTGTTCGCGATCCTGCTCTCATATATGATGCTGAGACCAGCTTCTGAGCACACATTAGTACCATCATCAAGATAGCTTCTTTCCTCCTCCAGAACACCCCTTGATACCGCCCCTCTATCTGCTGCTGAAACCCTGATTCATGTCCTCATTACCACTAGACTTGATTATTCCAATAAACCCCTGGCCAGCATCCCGTATCGTACCCTTTATAAACTTGAGGTCACCCAAACCTCTGCAAACCATGTCCTTACTTATGCCAAGGGTCATTGGTCCAGTACCCCTGCACTCACTGATCTACATCGACTCCTGGTCAAGCAACATTTCAATTTAAAAATTCTCAATCCTGTCTTCAAGTCCCTCCCTAGTCTCAATTCGTCCAATCTTTGTAACCTCCTCCAGCACCACAACCCACTGAGATATTTGCACAAATCCAATTCGAGAATCCCAAGTTTCAATCTCTCCAGCTTGGTGGCCATGGTTTCAATTGTCCCAGTGCCCTGGAATTCTCTCCCTAAACCTCCCTGCCTCTCCACTTCTCTTTTCTTGATTTCAGATGCTCCTTAATACCTCCTTTTTTGCTGCACTTTTAGCCACCTGCCTAATATTGCTTCTTTGCTTGTTGTCCAATGTTGCTTTATAACGCCCCTGTGAAGCACCTGTGATGTTTTAAGTGCTATGTCAATACAAGTTGTTGTTTTTGCTGATGACACAGCATAGCACTTTATCATGTAGGGTTGTCAGCCCTCCTGGATTGCCCTGGAGTTTCTGTGAACTAAACAATGGCTCAAATCTTCCGGTCAGTGTCAGAATGGCTGAGTCCAATGCTGACTGGACAGAAAACTGCACACCGACCTGGATATATTTAAAAAGCTTCAACTTCCAATGCAACATCCAGAAAAACTCCCACAGTACAAGAATCCACGCAGAGAGCAATAAAGTGAATAAGTGCAGACGACGTGCCCTTTTTATGGCAGTGAGTGGGTGAATGAGCAGGGTCGTAGGGTGGTCGGGGGGCAGATAGGTGAGGTAGCAGGTGAGTACCGTGGCAGGTGACTAGGTTGGTAGGTGGTAGGCAAATGAAGTGGTAGGCGGGGAGGGTAGTAGGGTGCCTGGTGGGTAGGATGGCAGGTGGGGTGAAGTTGTAGGTAGTTAGGATGGCAGGTGAATAGGGTGGTAGGGTTGTCCAGGCTTGTAACACAGGCTTGTAATACATGGAGTCAAAGCTTGTAACAGAGGGAGCCCAGGCTTGTAACATAGGGACCCCAGACTTGTAACTCAAGGAATTCAGTGGTCAGGTGGTTTGTAAGTGGGTTCTGTTTAGAAAGTGGTATCTTATTGTTTTGAGCTAAGGCTGTGTGCTTTGCAAAATTTGAAACACAGTCACATCTATATTAAAAATGTATTCAAACAAAGGGTTAACATAAAGTTATGGCTCATAAACATGGAAAAGATTGGAATTCCTTAATAAAGAAATTGGGCTGATGGGAGTTTCTCGGTGTTCATTTTATTCAGTTACAACGTTTCTGCAATGAGTTACATGTGTTCCCCAGGGCATCGAAGCTGTATTTGAATGCATTTGACTGCAGATATACCAGAAAGATCAAATCCTTTGTTTACTGTGAGAGAGTTCCTTGAATGTAGCCTTATTTCTATTCCTGATTTATTAATTCATACTGATATCTTAGATGAGGGCAGTCTTCTTTACAAAGGTACTGATATAAACTAGCTCCCAGAAGTACAGCTAGCACAGGTTATTAAATGCAGAATCCTGATACAAGTACAGTATGCTTTTGGATGGCCATTGTTTTTCTTGTTCAGTATACTATACTTTGTCTACATGATACATGCACTTGGAAGTTCCTTGCAAAAAGGAAAGTTCATATTTTCACCATCGTACTACTTGTGTGACTAACGGGGTCCAGCTGCCCCTGGCATGAGACTGAGATGCACTGAGGTAATAGCCAAGTTCTTGTATATCCTGCAAATTTACAGTTCAGTCGCAATGGAATATTGATTGTCGTGTTATACAAAGGTAGAAAACTTGAAGACATTGGCAGCAGAGCTATGTGTGTGTGCTCTTCCCAAAAACAAATGTGAGACTCAGACTGGATCATATGACATACTTCCTTTCTAGGGATGTTGTCGTTGGTGGCACGGTAGCACAGTGGTTAGCACTGTCGCTTCACAGCTCCAGGATCCCAGGTTTGATTCCCAGCTTGGGTCACTGTCTGTGCGGAGTCTGCACGTTCTCTCCGTGCCTGCGTGCATTTCCTCCGGGTGCTCCGGTTTCCTCCCACAGTCCAAAGATGTGCAGGTTTTTTAGATTGGCTGTGCTAAAATTGCCCTTAGTGTCCCTTGTTTTGAGAATGGCCGACCGGGGGGGGGGGTTGGAGCGGGGTTGGGGTGGCGAGGGGCCAATTCATATGCGGTGATCTTTTCTGGGGCAGGCTCCCTGCCTTTGAGGTAATCCATTGGACTCTGCACACGTGGTTTTGAATCCATAGAATTTCCAACAGTGCAGAAGGAGGCCATTTGGTCCATCGAGTCATTACTAACCTTCTGAAGGAGCACCCTACCTAGGCCCACTCCCCCCATCCTATCCCCATAACTTCACCTAGACTGCACATCTTTGGACACTAAGGGCCAAGCTACCTAACCTGCAGAGTGAGGGAGGAAACTGGAGCAGCCAGAGGAAACCTATGAAGACATGGAGTGAAAGTTCAAACTCCACACAGACACCCATGGATAGAATTGAACCCGGGTCCCTGGCGCTGTGAGGCAGCAGTGCTAACCACTGTGACACCGTGACACCCCTATTGTCGTCAGCAGTATAAAAGCTCAGGAGGACTGGAAAGGTAAATCCCAAAAAAGTTTAATTTGACAATAAAAGTAAAGTCCATAACATGGTTTACAGCTGTAAGTTTCCAGTCCGGGCTGGCTTTTATTGGGCGATTTCCACAAGCCCCAGCTAGCGGGGGAGCTCGTATTCCATGAGTCCTACGGGGCGATCAGTTGGGGTATCCCTGTAGGTCTCGTGAGGATTATTACAATCATCCTTCTGTGTATTTCCAAGTGTTGACCTTGCACAGTGTCCAATGTTTCCTTGCCATAGTGTCCAATCCTGTGACATTGGAAGCATTGGGCTGAAGTTACTGGACATTGATCTCACCTTTGCTCAGCAGCACTGGCATGGTCGCTCTGCTGGCCAGTATGATTTTCCCTGGCTTGGGGTGTCACTGTGCCTTAGTTGCTTAACTGGGTGAGCCGTGGGTTGGCTCCCCTTAAGAAATTCCTATGCTGATCGTAGAGTCCTGATTGTCTAACTAGCTGGATTGCCTTTACCAGCATCAGGTCTTCCTTTGCTGGCGAGTCAGAGAATGCATTCTGTCTCTGATGAGTTCCAATTCTAAATCTTCATATCCGCAACCTTCTTCCAGCCTGTACAAATTGACAAGTAAACCAATGGGTTCTCCCAACTGTTGGACTCTGACTGGATTTAGCTCTTTCAAGTATTTTATTGCTTCTTAGATAAAAATAAATGTTGAATAGTTTTGATACCACTTCAAATTTAGCAGATGATTTATCAATTTCCTCTTCTGCAATAATACCATGCACACTCAGGCCTCCCGAGTAAAGCAGTGTTCACCTGCTCTTCTCCATACTTGTTACTTAAGCCGAGAGCGACGCCATATTTTTAACAATCTTTTCCTTCAATGTCCCCAATTTTGCGATTGGTCTGGGTCTTGGAATATTCCAAGTTGATTTGGAAGTATGGAAGTTCGATCAATGTTCATAATTTTAGAAGTGTATTGTCTGCTTTAAGAGCTCTCTTGATTTCAAGGTGGTGCCACAGTTCATAGATTATCATAGAATTTACAATGCAGAAGGAGGCCATTCGGCCCATCGAGTCTGCACCGGCTCTTGGAAAGAGCGCCCTACCCAAGGTCAACAACTCCACCCTATCCCCATAACCCAGTAACCCCGCCCAACACTAAGGGCAATTTTGGACACTAAGGGCAATTTATCATGGCCAATCCACCTAACCTGCACATCTTTGGAGACAAAGGAATCTTGTTGGTTTTTGCTAGCACATCAATAAAGACGATAGCACTCAGCGTGAAAATACTAACAATGGCTGCCTGGATCGGCTTCCTGCCCTTGTTCAGTGTTTTACTTTTTTGACTTGTGAGTCCTTTGAATTCTAGCTTCTGCTTGCCTTTTACCGAATTGAACAGTCGTGATGTTCCCAAAATATTGAATTAACTTTCTCTTTTTTCATTTATAATAGTTTTGCCATCACGTGTTCAGGTTCTGACTCGGGGATTGGTTTGAAGCAACAGGTTTCTCTCAAATGGCACTTCTGACTCTGAATTGCTTTAAAGATTTCTCAGGACCTGCTGTAGCCTGGAATTTTAAAAGATTTAGCTCACCGTTGCAAGTTCCGTTGACTCTGCATTCTGAAGCTGGACTTCCAAAGGAGATTCAATGGAGTCTTCTGTTGCAGTAAGGAATTTTAAATCACTCCCTTCAGCTTCCATGCTTTTCTTGGGAACTTTTTCCTGGCGATTATGTCTCTGCCTCTTCTTTTGGAGCTTCTTTTCATGTCAGAATGTTTTTATTGAATTTTTACTCAGCCTTCCAGCAATTCAGTTTGTTTCTGCATTTTAGCAATGTTTTGGGTTTTGTTCCACAAGCTGCCAATATGCTGGGGGGTGTTGGTTACATCTCGTTAGGTTTGACAACGTCTTTATAATCTTTAGCAGGTTAACTGTAAGCCTTCATTAACGACTGGAACTATTTACAAATATATAATAAAAGGTACAAGTTAAGACCTGTCTCCATTCTTAGGTCTACACGCAGCTTTAACCATGACCACATTGACTCTGGCATTTATTCTCTTACATGACTGTGTATCACGTGTCCTCTTGCATCACTGTGTGGGTGGTACTGTACTCATCCCACATTGACCCTATATGTGCCAGACCCTTATACTAAATTCCTGTTATGTTCAGCCTGTGTCGACTTTCATTCCCAAATACTAGGCAATTTTTATGGTTTGCTTGTCTGTTTCAGACACACCTGAATCAAGAATCCATAGCTCTCCGCACTGTTTAAACATTTTGAACTTCGATAGTAGGTCAACTACATCCCAGTGCAAACTAGGGGTTTTTTGGGGCATTTTGACAATATCCCTTTGACCTTCCTTCGCCTATAGTACCGGGAATGAGTGTTGCTGCAGCCACTGTCACACGCTTGTCCAAAGCTCCGCCTTTTATAGTTGCAACCTTCTCTGGCCCATGTTTAACGGCGATTGTTTGGTTGTTTTTCTTTGCTGGAGTCTTTGCGCTCTGTATTGACCAGGCCCACACCTTGGTAACTCTTCTTTTCTGACTGAGCTAACCTGGTGCCGATCCTCTCGACACACTCTCCTAAGTCACCACACAAGATCTGTCTGATTCCCAGTTCTTTATTTGGGCACTATCCTAGCACTGTTTCTTCAGAGCTTTACTGTGCAGTCACAAGGCTGCGGCTTCAACACTCTGTTGGGGTCTGACCAGAAGGTCGTGGGGCACCTTGTGTCATGTAGCACTATCTAAGGCTGTTCACTGTGTTGTACCGGTACTTAATCTTTTTGCCAGGCTGTTTGACCACCGCTGAGCACCATGTCATGTTGTTATTATGATATAGGCACCAATCCCTCATAAGAGATTGCGTAAACATGTGGTGGGTTTATTTAGACTAGGCACATGAGAACACATATACATGGGTAAAAAGCTTGAAGACACCAGCAGCAGAAGCAGAGATGTGTGCGTGAGCGCATGCGTGCTCCGGTCAAAAGCAAAAATGAGAGTAAGACCGGATCTTACTGTCATAAGACACACTTCCCTCCCAGTGATGTCATGCTGCTATCCCTTAAAGGCACATTACAGCATTGATGGTCTTGAAATGTCACATCATCAGAACAATGTACTTGGTCACTTGGAGACAAGTGATGCAGATTAAGGATAAACTAATGGTCCTTTTCTGGGCCTGCAGTTGCACTGACTTTGGTGAGTACAGCAATGGTTTCATTCTGCATTGAACCTGGGAAGATACCCTCTGGAATGGCATTCAAAATGTAAATATTGTTGTACAAAATATAATTAGATTATTTCCTATTATTTTCAATGTAATACAACTGAGTCTGTCAGTTAGGATGTGGATTTTCAAGGGCGAATTTTTAAAATATACACGTAAAACATATCAAAAATGTCAACAATAAGTATTGTGTGGCTATGTGACATGGTAAATATCTTTGTGGATTAAACTAACTGGATATCTACTGCATGACCAGTTTTAATCGAAAACCCAATGATGCTCAACAACGATTGGTGGGCCAAATTGCTTAAAATAATGTTCTCATCCGGATAAGCTATGGTACTTAAAGAGGAAATTCTTTAGATTTCTGACATCAGGGGAGATTTGAAAGAAGAGTGCTGTGACAAAGTGGAAGTTTGTAGCTCGGAATGTTTAAAATATTGGTGTTCAAGACAATGTACCAGTATTTATTAGGACTTGTGTATTCTAATGATAATTCGTTAATTTAAATGAGAAGAAATAGTTTTATAAATAAGTGGGATGAGTCAGATAGAAGTTAGAAGATTACTGATGTAGTCTAGAGATTGGAAGCTGCACCCTGCAGGGAAAGTAAAAAAAACAATTAAACTTCCTGATAGAAGGAGCTGCATCTTTATGCTCATTATCCACAATCTAAAGGGCAATTTTCCACTCCAGCTAATACTGTATGTAACATTGTAAATCAATCTATTTGCAACAATTACATTGACAATTGCATTATCTATGACTAATAGAAGCCCCGCTAATAAAGTAGTTATTATTAGCACATTGTTGGGGCGTTGCTCCTTGTGAGGATGGAGAGAGAGAGAGTGAAGGGGTTTAGTCAGCACATTAATTAGTTCCTGCCCTATGTGAGTGGATGCTTTTGATTATTAATTTTGGGACGACTCAAGAATCTTATTAGGCATCGCACATCAGATCCTTGCAACAGCCTTAAGTCGCAATCCATTATCCCTACAACCTTGTCGCGGTGATGTCACTAATGAACCATTGGTTTGAATTCTGCCCTCTGCCATGATGTTACCACTGATTATGTAGAGTGCTAATCCCACTCTCAGCATAATCACTACAAATTTACACATGAACTTCAAACTAGCTGTAATGGATTACTGAGCAAGAAGCAGCCATTCAACTGCTAATTAAGAAGTAAACCTGAGTTAAATAAGCAAGCTACCCTTTTTGACATCCATTGCTCGCTACAAAGGTGTGCTTTCAGAGCAGGGTTTAGCAGCACTTGTGATATTTGGCTAAACAGTGGTCACACACATCTGCCATTTATGTTGCTACTCCTGTGAATTCTGGAAGTAAAGGGAGTTATTGCCAATGTTGTCACACAGGAACTTTCAGGCTTAAATGCAACATTTCAATCTGTCTCCAACACTACAGAAGAGACTTCTTGTGACAGTAGAAATGTCTTTATCCTGCTACTTGAATGAGTTACCAAGCTGCGCACAGAGGTATTGAGAGGCAATCTTATAAGATAGTTAGGGCACGATTCTCCGGAAACATTTCCAAGTATGGTAGCGAGCGAGAATTGCCGTGGGCTTCCAGGTTCTCGGCCCAGCGAAACTAGCAACGCAATTCAACGTTAATTGGTCCAGTTAACGAGGCCTCATGGGTTCTTGCTGCAAATACCGCCTTGCCAGCTGATTCGCCGGGACCGCACTCGCCAGCCCACCGCTAACAAGGTCGAGCAGCACTTAAACTGCACTTGCTCAGCCAACCCCAGCCAGCTCGCAACAATGGCGCCAAGGAGACCAACCCCAAGATTTGGGGATGCTGACCTGGGGAGACTCCTGAACGCAGGGGAGACCAGGAGGGAAGACCTGTTCCCCCGAGGGCCCCGAGGGTGAGACACAAGGCAGCTGTTAGTTCCAACAGTATGACCACGTGGACTGGCCAGGAGTGCAGGAAGAAGGTCAACGACCTACACAGGGCAGCACGAGTAAGTAGGCAACAACAGCCCCCCCTCCCCCCAGGGAGCACCCACCCCCAACTCTCCAAGTGACCTCCAGCCCTCCTTCCCCATTCCCCTACCAGCCCCGCCTTCACACCTCCTCTCCCACCACTGAACCATGTGTGTGCCTAACGATGCGCTCTCTGTGTCTCCGCAGGAAAAACTCTCCCATAATCAGCGGGAGAGGGCCCAGACTGGTGGTGGGGTGCCAGACATAAGAATCCTCACCTCCTTTGAGGAGTGTGCCCCGGAGGTGACTGCAGTGGCCGAGGACAGGGCGGTCACCAATGCGGAGGCTGGCGGACACTGCAGAGGTGAGCGACCACCGGACCCCACCTGAAGGACCTGTCAAACGTGAGTTGTTATTGCTTTACTGACTGACCCATCACTCCCACTGACCACATGTCCATTCTCTCGCAGATCTTCCTGCTGACAGTGCCGGCCCATCCCCTCCTGACTCCGAGCAGAACATATCTGAGCAGAGCTCTGAGATGCCACCGTAGTCGCAGTACAGCTGACATTCCCACCCTCTACCAGCGCAGATACACACACCTCAATGGGAAATGTTAGTGGTCAGGTATCTGGGGCACAATCTGCTGAGCACCACACTGTGCTGATGTACATCAGGTGGAGGCAGGTACTCCCAGGCGAGACAGCAGTCGGAGGTTTGCTGGACCCCAGGACCCATCTGGTTCAGAGCCTGACGTTGAGCCTGTGGAAGTGGGTTACACGGAGCTGATGGAAATAATAGGAAGTGACCGGGATGTTCAGAGGGAGATGGCAGCGACACTCCAGCAGATCCATAGCCGCTTGGAGGAGTCCCAGAGGCTATGGGCACAGGAGATGGTGTCGGCAATGTGTGGCACCTAGGTCAACACTGCTAGGGTGGCGGCCACAGTGGAGAGCCTGATGCACAATGTCAGCACCATTAGTGGAGGTGTCCAAGACGTTGCGCAGTTGGTGGCAGCCATAGCTGAGGGTCTCGGCACAATGTCCAACTCGCTGGAAGATGTCACCCAACACCAGACTGACCTTGATGAGATTCTGCAGGACATGTCCCGCTCTCAGATGGGAATGGCCAAGGTGCTGCAAAGCATGTCCCAAGGGCATGACGCCATGGGCGCCGACACCATGGTGCAGATCATGGGGAAACACCAGGGCTGGCAGAGCCAGATGATGCAGGGGCATCCGGGACTCGAACCAGCTGACCCTCCATCCCAAGGTGAACCCCAGGGCTCTATGGGCACCACCTGGCAGGAGGGGGTGCAAGGTGCCAGGCCGGACCTGTCTCATGGAGTGGCGATTGTGACACCAGCTCCCCCGAGTTCCACTCCTCTGATGAGGCCGTAACTCGAAGTCAGCGGGGCAGGGTGGCACGGTTGTGCACATGCCACCAACAAGTGAGCCGGGGCTATCCAGCCCCAGAGGATGCCCACCAGGGACATCAAAGGCCACGGGACGTTTTTGGCCTCTCCCGCTATTCATCACCCTCGTTATGCCTGAGCAAGAGCACAATTAAGCCAGACAATCGCGCCCATAATTCAGGGAAGTAAAGATATATGTAGCATATTAATTTTAAAAAGAATCAGAGAAAGACTTACATTTATATGACACCTTTCATGGCCTTAGGATGCCCCAATGCACTCTCCAGCCAATGAAGCACTTTTTAAATATAGGCACTCATCCTGGAAGAGCAGTCATAGAGTCATAGATATTTACAGCATGGAAACAGGCCCTTCGGCCCAGCTTGTCCAAACCGCCCAGTTTCTATCACTAAGCTAGTCCCACTAGCCCGCATTTGGCCCATATCCCTCTATACCCACCCTGCCCATGTAACTGTCTAACTGTTTTTTAAAGGAAAAAATTGGGCCCGTCTCCACCACTGCCTCTGGCAGCTCGTTCCAGATGCTCACCACCCTCTGTGTGCAGAAATTTCCACTCTGGTCTCTTTTGTATCTCTCCCCTCTCAACTTAAACCGAAGCCCTCTAGCCCTAGACTCCGCTACCTTTGGGAAAAGAAGTTGACTATCTACCTTATCTATGCTCCTCATTATTATAAAGACCTCTATAAGATCACCCCTAAGCCTTGTACACGCCTCTCCTTATAACTCAGACCATCAAGTCCTGGCAGCATCCTCGTAAATCTCTTCTGCACTCTTTTTAGTTTAACAATATCCTTCCTATAATAGAAATGAAATGAAAATCGCTTATTGTCACAAGTAGGCTTCAAATGAAGTTACTGTGAAAAGCCCCTAGTCGCCACATTCCGGCGCCTGTTCGGGGAGGCTGGTATGGGAATTGAACCATGTTGCTGGCCTGCCTTGGTCTGCTTTAAAAGCCAGCTATTTAGCCCTGTGCTAAAGACCAGAACTGAACACAGTATTCCATGTGTGGTCTTACCAATGTCTTGTACAACTTTAACAAGATGTCCCAACTCCTGTATTCAAAATTCTGACCAATAAGACAGTAACTTCATTGAAGCCGACTTGTGACAATAAAGAACAAAGAAAAGTACAGCACAGGAACAGACCCTTCAGCCCTCCAAGCCTGCACCGACCATGCTGCCCGTCTGAACTAAAATCTTCTACACTTCCGGGGTCCGTATTCCTCTATTCCCATCCTATTCGTGTATTTGTCAAGTTGCCCCTTAAATGTCACTATCGTCCCTGCTTCCACCACCTCTTCCGGCAGTGAATTCCAGGCACCCACTACCCTCTGTATAAAAAACTTGCCTCGTACATCTCCTCTAAACCTTGCCCCTCGCACCTTAAACCTATGCCCCTAGTAATTGACCCCTCTACCCTGGGAAAAGGTCTCTGACTGTCCACCCTGTCTATGCCCCTCATGATTTTATAGACCTCTATCAGGTCGCCCCTCAACCTCCGTCGTTCCAGTGAGAACAAACTGAGTTTATTCAACCTCTCCTCATAGCTAATGCCCTCCATACCAGGCAACATTCTGGTAAATCTCTTCTGCACCCTCTCGAAAGCCTCCTTCTGGTAGTGTGGCGACCAGAATTGAACACTATACTCCCAAGTGTGGCCTAACTAAGGTTCTATACAACTGCAACATGACTTGCCAATTTTTATACTCAATGCCCCGGCCAATGAAGGTAAGCATGCCGTATGCTTTCTTGACTACCTTCTCCACCTGTGTTGCCTCTTTCAGTGACCTGTGGACTTGGTGCATCTAGATCTCTCTGACTGTCAATACTCTTGAGGGTTCACCATTCACTGTATGCTACCTGCATTAGACCTTCCAAAATGCATGACCTCACATTTGTCCCGATTAAACTCCATCTGTCATCTCTCTGCCCAAGTCTCCAAACGATCTAAATCCTGCTGTATCCTCTGATAATCCTCATCGCTATCAGCTATTCCACCAACCTTTGTGTCGCCTGCAAACTTACTAATCAGACCAGTTACATTTTCCTCCAAATCATTTATATATACTACAAACAGCAAAGGTCCCAGCACTGATCCCTGCGAACACCACTAGTCACAGCCCTCAAATTAGAAAAGCACCCTTCCATTGCTACTATCTGCCTTCTATGACCTAGCCAGTTCTGAATTCATCTTGCCAGCTCACCTCTGATCCTGTGTGGCTTCACCTTTTGTACTAGTCTACCATGAGGGACCTTGTCAAAGGCCTGACTGAAGTCCATATAGACAACATCCACTGCCCTAACTGCATCAATCATTTTTGTGACCTCCTCGAAAAACTCTATCAAGTGAGACACAACCTCCCCTTCACAAAACCGTGCTGCCTCTCACTAATACGTCCACTTGCTTCCAAATGGGAGTAGATCCTGTCTCGAAGAATTCTCTCCAGTAATTTCCCTACCACTGAAGTAAGGCTCACCGGCCTGTTGTTCCCTGGATTATCCTTGCTACCCTTCTTAAACAAAGGAACAACATTGGCTATTCTCCAGTCCTCCAAGACATCACCTGAAGACAGTGAGGATCCCAAGATTTCTGTCACGGCCTCAGCAATTTCCTCTCTTGCCTCCTTCAGTATTCTGGGGTAGATCCCATCAGGCCCTGGGGACTTATCCACCTTAATATTTTTCAAGACGCCCAACGCCTCGTCTTTTTGGATCTCAATGTGACCCAGGCTATCTACACACCCTTCTCCAGACTCAACATCTACCAATTCCTTCTCTTTGGTGAATACTGATGCATAGTATTCATTTAGTACCTCGCCCATTTCTTCTGGCTCCACACATAGATTCCCTCCCCTGTCCTTCAGTGGGCCAACCCATTCCCTGGCTACCCTCTTGCTTTTTATGTACATGTAAAAAGCCTTGGGATTTTCCTTAACCCTATTTGTCAATGACTTTTTGTGAGCCCTTTTAGCCCTCCTGACTCCTTGCTTAAGTTCTGTGGTAGTCACCACTGATGTATATATTGTATATATAGGATGTTGATATAGGTGCTTTACGGTAAGGCCCCTGTACTACAGGTATGGGGGTAGATCCCTGCCTGCTGGTTCCGCCCAGTAGGCGGGGTACAAATATGCGTGCTCCCAGTACAGCAGCCATTTTGTCAGCTGCTGTAGGAGGCCACACATCTCAGTGTAATAAAGCCTTGATTACATCCTTCTCTCGTCTTTGTGTAATTGATCGTGTATCAATTTATTACACTGAGATCTGTGGCCTCCTACAGCAGCTGACAAAATTCCAGAAGCACAGAAGCTCCAGATTCTGTACACGCGGCTGAGCTCCAACGTCTTTCCACTTGTCCAGGACACGCCGACCTACGCAGAGGCCATGGCGCTACTGAAGGCAAACTACGCTCAGCGGACTAACACACTCTACGCCAGGCACCTCCTCTCCACGCGGCGTCAACTTCCCGGTGAGTCGGTGGAAGATTTCTGCCGCGCCCTGCTCCCCCTAGTTAGAGACTGTGACTTCAGGCCGTTTCGGCCACGGAACACTCAAATTTGCTAATGAGAGACACATTTGTTACGGGCATAGGGTCTGACTACATCCGCCAGCGCCTCTTAGAGGGGCCACGCTTGACCTCGCGGCGACCAAAAAACTAGCGCTTTCACTTGCCAGGTCTGCGCGGAGTGCAAACCGTACTTCTACCGGCCAGACCATGCGCGCCTGGTGAAGGCCTCCCGCCCCTTTGAACGCCTCAGCGTGGACTTCAAAGGGCCCCTCCTGTCCACCAACCGCAACACGTACTTTCTCAGTGTAGTCGATGAATATTCTCGATTCCCCTTTGCCGTCCCATGCCCCGACATGATGTCTGCCACCATCATCAAAGCCCTCAACACCAACTTCGCTCTGTTCAGCTTCCCTGCCTACGTCCACAGCGACCGGGGATCCTCATTCATGAGTGATGAGCTGCGCCAGTACCTGCTCAACAGGGGCATTGCCTCGAGAAGGACGACCAGCTACAAACCCAGGGGAAACGGGCAGGTGGAGAGGGAGAATGGGACAGTCAGGAGGGCCGTCCAGCTGGCCCTACGGTCCAGAAATCTCCCGGCCTCCTGCTGGCAGGAGGTCCTCCCCGTCGCACTTCACTCCATTCGGTCGCTCCTGTGCACCGCGACTAATGAAACCCCCCATGAACGTCTCTTTGCCTTCCCCAGGAAGTCGACCTCCGGGGTTTCGCTCCCAACGTGGCTGGCAGCTCCAGGACCCTTCCTCCTCCGTAGACACGTCCGACTCCACAAGGCGGACCCGTTGGTTGAGAGGGTACAGCTACTTCATGCCAACTCGCAGTACGCCTACGTAGCGTACCCCGACGATCGCCAAGACACAGTCTCCCTCAGGGACCTGGCACCAGCTGGTTCCACACACAAACCCCCCTGCCCCGCCGCCACCCTCCCCTCCCTTGGCGCACCCCACCGCAGCCCCCGCTCCGGGACAATCCGTCCTCCCCTTGCTCACACCCGGGAATGGAGAGGATTTTGACACGTTCCCGGAGTCACCGAAGACTAAGCCGCCGCTGGAGTCGCCACCAGCACTGCGGCGCGCTGAACGACAGATCAAAGCACCGGACCGCCTGAATTTGTAATATTATCTGTACTTTTAAAACACAACTTTCTGTATATAGTTCTCCACCACCCCCGCCGGACTCATTTTTTTAACAGGGGGTGAATGTGGTAGTCACCACTGATGTATATATTTTATATAGAGGATGTTAATATAGGTGCTTTACGGTAAGGCCCCTGTACTACAGGTACGGGGGTAGATCCCTGCCTGCTGGCTCCGCGCAGTAGGCGGAGTATAAATATGTGCGCTCCCAGTACAGCAGCCATTTCGTCAGCTGCTGTAGGCGGCCACACATCTTAGTGTAATAAAGCCTTGATTACATCCTACTCTCGTCTTTGTGTAATTGATCGTGCATCAAGTTCCTTCCTACTTTCCTTATATTCCACACAGGCTTCGGCTGTTCCCAGCCTTCTGGCCCTGACAAATGCCTCCTTTTTCTTTTTGACTTGGCCTACAATATCTCTTTTTATCCAAGGATCCTGAAATTTGCTGTATTTATCCTTCTTCCTGACAGGAACATGCCGGTCCTGAATTCCTTTCAACTGATATTTGAAAGCCTCCCACATGTCAGATGTTGATTTACCCTCAAACATCCACCCCCAATCTAGGTTTTTCAATTCCCGCCTAATATTATTATAATTTGCCTTCCCCTAATTTAGCACATTCAGCCTAGGACCATTCTTATCCATAAGCGACTATTATTATTATTAAAACCTAGCGTGCTGAATGCCTTCTTCACCACCCTGTCCACCTGCGACTCCACCTTCAAGCAGCTATGAACCTGTACCCCTAGATCTTTTTGTTCTGTAACTCTCCCCAACTCCCTATCTTGGTGTCATCTGCAAACTTACTAACCATGTCTCCTCCATTCACATCAAAACCATTAATATATATAACAAATAACAGTGGACCCAGCACCGATCCCTGAGGCACACCGCTGGTCACAGGCCTCCACAACCACCCTTTGGCTTCGATCACCAAGCCAAATTTGTATCCAATTGGCTACCTCACACTGGATTCTGTGAGATTTACATTTTGCAACAACCCACCATGCGGTACCTTGTCAAAGGCCTTGCTAAAGTCCATGCAGACAACGTCGACTGCACTGCCCTCATCTACCTTCTTGGTTACCCCTTCCAAAAACTCAATCAAATTCGTGAGACATGGCTTTCCCCTTACAAAGCCATGCTGACTTTCCCTAATTAGCCCTTGCCTGTCTAAATGCCTGTAGATCCTGTCCCTCAGAATACCTTCTAACAATTTACCCCAAATAAGGCTATCCGGTCTGTAGTTCCCAGACTTATCCCTACAGCCCTTCTTAAACAAGGGCACAACATTTGCTACCCTCCAATCTTCAGGCACCTCTCCTGTGGCTGTCGGTGATTCAAATATCTCAGCTAGGGGCCGGCAATTTCCTCCTTAGCCTCCCACAACGTCCTGGGATAAATTTCATCAGATCCTGGGGATTTATCTATCTTGATACGCTTTAATACCTCCTTCTCTGTAATATGTACACTCTGATGTGTTAAGTAAATTGGTTCAACGTTGACTGCAACTGGATGGTGAAACTAGAAACAGGCTTCTGACACAGGAGATGGTCCAACACTGTTTTATTGAACTTCCTGATTGCTGTACATAGACTGCTGTGAGTTGATACTGTATCAATCTAACTGATAACCTCCTGCTGGCTTGACCAGACTAACTCTCTACCTCATGGTGATAGTGCTCACCAGCTTGTGCACTCTTACTATCTCAGTAGCTGTGTCCTGTAGAGAGAGGGAGAGTCTGAATGCCCTGTGCGCTTTATAATGGTGGTGTCCTGTCTGATGATTGGTTGTTATGTGTCGTGTGTGTTCATTGGTTATCCTGTGTCAATCACTGCCTGTCTGCATCTCATTATATACGAGTGGATATTATGACACACTCCTCAAGACATCACTTTTTATTTCCCCAATTTCCCGAACATTCATGCCTTTCGCAACAGTAAATACTGACAAGAAATATTCAATTAGGACCTCTCCCATCCCTTGTGGATCTGCACATAGATGACCTTGTTTATCCTTAAGAGGCCCTACCCTCTCCCTCGTCACCCTTTTACCCTTTATGTATCTGTAAAAGCTCTTTTGATTTTCCTTTGCCTTATCTGCCAAGACAATCTCATGTCCCCTATTTGCCCTCCTGATTTCTCTCTTAACTCTACCCTGACAAGCCCTACACTCTACAAGGGATCCACTTGTAGAGATTTTAAAAAAAAGCTAAAATATACAATTGAATCTGTGGATAGATATATTAAGATTGGCCAAATGTTATGCTTCACCTGTAACTCCTCCAGTACCATGTCCGAAAAGCCCATTGGCAACCATGGGCTTCCATTGGATTGGAACAATAACCGGTGCTACACTCCTCAACCAGCAGAAATACTTTTTCTCTATCTACCCGATCTGTCCTCCCCAATATTGTGAAAGCTTCAGCCAAATCACACCATGACTTACAAATCCAAGGGAATAAATGTCCGAGTAACATTCCGGGAAATCCATGCTGCGTTCCCTCCTTCCAAAGGAATTGTGGTCAGAACTGCTCACAATCCTGTTGATGCAGTATGACTAGGGCTTTGTACAACTGAACATGACTGAATTGAACCCTTTGTATTCCCATTCTCTGGATATAAAGATCAACATTCCATTCGCCTTTTTGATTATTTTCCGTGCTGATCACGACATTTAAAGGATTTGTGGAGCCCCAGATCTCTTTGGACCTACACTGCTTCACGTCCTTTATTAAAAGAGCTACCCCACCTCCTTTGCCTTTCTTCCCGGCCGTCCAAAATGTCCAATACCCTCGCGTATTCAGCCGTGGTCAATTTGCAACCCTGGCCCATCCGTTCACAGCAGCAGGAATCTCCGGTTCTGCTGCAGTGAATAGGAGATTTAACTGAGCACATTCTCCATCTTCGCTGCAATGGTAGCAGGGCAGACTCGCAACGGAGAATCCTGGCCAATGTCTGTGTGATGGATATGATATAATACTCACTTATTTGTATTCTGCTACCAATTTATCCATCTTGTTCCAAAGGCGGTGTGCATTCTGATTAATTCTGTTATTTTACCATTTCTCCCGACTCTAAATTTCTTTGCTGCTCTCTTATCGTTGTATGTTATGCCCCTTCCTGGCACAGTCTGATTATCATTGCCCACATTGCCACACTACAGTCTACCTGATTCTTGTTCTTACTTGTTAATTTTCCAAATCCCCCCTCACATGAACCCAACTTGAATGGCTCCCTGCACCATGATGCTGTGGTCAATTTGCTCATCCTCTCCCTTGTTCTCGTCCACACGAGATGTAAGAACATCAAGCCTGTTGGATAATTGCAAGGGCCGAGGCTCCTCCATTTCTATCTCCTGGACCCCAAATCGACCTCAAATCACAATCACACACCCCTGTCATGGGCCAAATCCAAGGCACCTCACCTCAGGGATGTGACTGTCTCCTGGAACAAAGACCTAAATTTTCCCCGAGTCAGCGAGTCTCTGTGCCTTAGCCAAAATGACGTCAGAGCCCACATTCCAGAATCCCAACTCCCACGCCCAGCACACACCATTTGTGCTGAGACGGGCAAAGGGATAAATGGAGGCAGGACATATTTCACACATCTGCAGTTCAGGGGGTCCAGTACATTTAAAGGTGCAGCTGCCTTACTCAGATGCAATCTTTGTCACCCTGGATTCTGAAACATGACAACTGGCATTTCGACATTTGAGGATCAGGGGCCGGGATTCTCTGAGCCTCCGTGCCGAAATCGCGCTTGGCGCAGGGGCGGAGAATGGGTCCGACACCGGGACACGGTACCAGTTGGGGGCCATTGAAAGAGGCCCCCGCAGCGATCTTCCGCGGCCGACTGGCCAAGTTCCCGCCGGCGTGGTTCTAACATGGTTCCACCGCGGGAGCTCGCCGGCTGCGGTGGCCGTCCTGGTGGGGGTGGGGGGATCAGTCTCCGGGGGGGGGGGGCCTCCACGACGGCCAGGCCTGCGATCGGGGACCACCGATCTGTGGCCATGCACGATCTGGGGCGGGCCTACATTCCTCTGCGCCGACCCGCTGTGTGGCTCAGCCATGTTGTGCGGGGCCGACGTAGAAGCGGCCGCCGGGCGCATGTGCAGACCCGCGGCCGTCAGCGCAGGGCCGCGTACGGCAGCTGGAGAAGCGTGGAGCACTCCGGTGCCATGCTGGCCCCCTGTGGGCCACGGAATCGCTGGGCCAAGAGGTCCGTTGACGCCGGCATGAAACACTCCGGTGTTTACGCCGGCATCAACACTGATCCGCTTTCTTGGAGAATCCCGGCCAGAATTCTTTAGAGCTCATGTACACATTTGGAGAGTTCAAGGTATCCTTCTGGAGAGGTCAAGTATCCTTTTGAGAGGTTCAGGTATTCCTTTGGGATTATTATCAGTAGATGTTAATGGGCGGGATCTCCGTCCAGACACACCAAGATCGGGAAATGCGATTGGGCAGAGAATCGTGCGGAGGCAAAAATTGTGATCGGCGCCAGGCGCCCGGCAGAATGCCATGCGCCGGTGCCTTGATGATGGTGTCAATGCATTCTACTCCATGCATACAGTAAACACCTTTGGCATATCATTAACGGGCCTGACCCGGTATTCTTCGGGGCTCCTGAGATGCTTCACCTCCGCCAGGGCGATTTACTGATGGCGAGTTTCACTTCTGGTTTAAAAATCGGGAAAATGTTCCGTGCCTGCTGAGGTAGAGAGAGAAGATAGGACATATTCCCAGAGGCGCGACCGTGGGCTGCCGATCTGGCCGCTGGCATGGCTGGCTGGGGGGGTGGGGCGTCTACCAGGGCCAGGGGGTGGGCAGGGGATGGGCTGTGGTCTCGGGGTGACCCCCAGGGACCAGGGTGTCCAGGCATGTACTGCCTTTGCCGTGGCCTGCAAGGCAGCCATCTTGCTGCACACCCCACTGTGGCACATGGTTGCGTAGTGCAAAATTGGCCGTATGCATGCACCCACACCACCACCCCCCCCCCCCCCCCACCCGCAAACCTAACTCCTCCCTCCCCCTACCGCTACCCCACCAACATCCCCAACCAGACGCCATCCTCCGGCAGGGCATCATGCGGCCCAGACAATGGCAAAGCCCACGGTAGCTCCTAAAGGAGGGAGCTGGACCGGGGTCGCAGAGCACACCGGTGACATGGGTAGCACCAGTCACCTGCCGGCAGGGACGGGTGCCGGTCACCGACGGGGCCAGGGCTGCGGTGCGGAGGGCAGAGTGCCACGGGGAATGGCCAGGGATGGGGGAGAGGTAACATGTGTGGGCAGGGGCCGCAGTGCAGGCTGGAGCCACCATGTAGCCTGGTGGACCTGGGGCACGGGGGTATGCATCGTGCTACAGACAATGGACTTCGGAATTCAACTAGAAATGGTGGCCTTCACCCTGGCCACTGCAGCCCTGGGGGATGCACTGAGGCTGTAAGAGAATGAGCTGCTCACGCAGGGTTCTGCAGCAGTAGAGCCTGCCCCAAAGGAACACGAGACAGCCGGTGATGATGGAGACCCGGCCGTCCAAAGGCCGAGGAGGAAGTGGGAAGGAGGCACCGCATGAAACCTCATGTGTACCTGTCATTTAAGGATCTGCCGTACTGGGCATGCTATCAAACACTCTGGCTGAGCTGGAGTGCGACATAACTGCTGGACATCATGCACATCTGCACCCGACATCCGAGCAGTGTGAATGACGCCTTCATCCCGGCACACTCAATGGTTCCCGACACCTTCGAGGCGCACCCCCCTGGTGAGGCGTTGGCTCCTGGACGACAGGGGTTACCCGCTGCAGTCATGGCTGATGACACCTATCCAGAGGCCACAGACCGAAGCAGAGACCCACCCACTAAAACGACCCCCATGCAGAGACCAGCTTTGGCATCCTGAAGATGCGGGGAGGCAGTGGTATTGTCGCTGGACGAGCAATCCAGAGACCCAGGGTAATGCTCTAGGGATCCAGGTTCGAATCCCATGATGGCAGATGGTGAATTTGAATTCAATATAAAATCTGGAATTAAAAGTCTAATACTGACCATGAAACCAATGTTGTGAAAACCCATCTGGTTCATTATGTCCTTTCGGGAAGGAAATCTGCCATCCTTATCCGTTCTGCCCTATATGTGACTCTAGAGCCACAACAATGTGGTTGACTCTTAATTGCCCTCAGGGATGGGCACTAAATGCTGGATCAGCCAGTGACGTCCACATCTCTGAACGAATAGAAAAAAAGGTGCCTGGACCACTCTGGAGTGGCCGTCCAATTTGGCGCTAGGAGAGTCTTCCACACTGTGGCCTGCTGAGACCTCGACAACATCGCGCAGCAAAGGTGGGGGATGAACGCCAGGCCCCGTCCTGCAAGGAGAATGCGGAGGAGGTCCAGGACGGGTAGGGCATGGGGCCTGGGTAGGCACAGGTGGCCCTCCAATGTGCGCGCCAGGGCTGCAACACACGGGATGCTCTAATCGCCTCCAGGTTCACCGACTAGAGGCCTGGCCAGCGGAACGGACATCCCAACCCACCATCTCACCCCCACCACCCTCTTCCGTGACCGCCCATCCTACTCTTACCCCCCGCACCACCTCGATTTCTACCAATGGGTGGGAGCCCAAGGTCGGCAGTAACTGCAGGTCTGATCCATGGGATGGAGGATGATGACGGCCCGCTCTGCGATGGGCTCCGGTGCTCCACTTTGTTTGACAACATCTGACTCCATCACCAAGGCAGCTTTTTCCACCGTCCACCTGAGTAATGCCTGCATGCGAGCTGGCCATTCCATCACACGGTCCCACCGAACCGTTGGCAGAGGTGGGGACGGGGTGTGGGGTGGGGGGGTTGGGCGCGAGGGAAGGGGAGGAGCGGGGTACCGGGACGATGTGCAGGGTCCAACCTGGGGTCCCCTGCCAGTGACCACCTCCGCCCATTTCCTCGACCATAACATCATTCTATGCACTGCACCCGTGCCATCTTAACTGGTGTCTACCTTTCTGGCCTTCCGGCCTAACGCTATGTCTAGGTGGATCCCCAGGCGGTACATCAGGAGTGGAGGCAGCCTACTGTGAATCGCACCCTGTGACATGGGTCCCCTTTTGGCGGCCGTCCTCTGGAGCGACCAGGCCTGATTGGCCCTGGCTGTTGCCTGGGTGTCCAAAATAGTATGGTGCCAGCCTGTTCTGCACACTGCCCATGGGATGAGCCAGAGAGAGGGGAGGGCGGAGTACGAGATGCTGTGGGGTTCCAGCACTTTCCCTGGGGGAGCCACCAGCACAGGCCCCATCACCTCCTCCTCCCTCGAGGTGCCTGACGACCCCGGGCCACTCTGTGGGATGGGGGTTAGACTTGTGCAAACTGGGGCTCCCCCACCACCTGGCACCACCAGTCCTGGAGGCCCGCTCTCATGTCAATACTCGCAGCCAGGGAGCACAGGCACTGGGCCCCCTCCCTCTGGGACTGGCTCAGGTCAGCCAGTGCCCAGGCAGTGCTGATGATGCCTGGTGGCTCTGGTACAAGCTGCCTGTGACAGATCTGCCCTGTCCTGTGCCTCGGCCACCGCTTGCGCAGAGTGCCCCAGGCCTTGGACATCCTGACACATGGCCGATACCTTTATCCCCAAGTCCTCCACTGCAGACGCCACCCGTTCAGTGTTTACGTGGGTGGCTCACATTATCGGCAACGCCTTCTGCCCCTGCAAGAGGTTGGACTCCTCCAACTGCACCTGCAGGCGCTGGATGGTTGCTGACAACCCCTCATGCAGTCCCCGACTCTGTGTCTGCATCTCCATTCTCGATGGGACCGCCCTTTCCAGAAGCCCCAGACCCGTCTGGATGGCAGCTAGTCCCTGTGATCGGGACGCTTTCCGACCGTCCACCCGCCTGAGGGTTGCTACCTCCACCTGATGTACCGCAGCACGTGTGTACTGAGCACCAGATAGTGCCCCAGGAGCCTCTTCACTAATGTGCCCAACCGAGGTGAGTGTCTCTGGGATGGTGGAGGGTGTTGGAGACAGATGTGATGGGACGTCAGTATCGTCCCTGGATTTGTCAGCCATTTCCTACAAGTTCCCCTCTAATCCACACATCATCCTGACTTGGAAATTTTTCGCTGCTCCTTCACTGCTCCGGAGTCAAAGGGCGGGATTATCCTTTCTGGGGACTAAGTCCCCATGCCGGCGGGAAAACCGGCGCCAACCACTCCGGCATCAAGAGCCCCCGAAATTGAGGAATTCTCCAAATTGTCTGGGGCTAGGTTGATGCCGGAGTGGTTGTCGCCGCTCCAGCCGGCGGCGAACGGCCGGCGCGAGTTCGCGCCTGTGCGGAACGGCCAGCGTGATCTCGCGCATGTGCGGAGTTCTCTTCTCCGTGCCGGCCCCCGGGCAATATGTCGGAGCCCTATAACGGCCCCGCGCGGAGGAAAGAAGGCCCCGCGGAAACAGCCTGCCCGCAGGATCAGTAGGCCCCGATCATGGGCCAGGCCACCGTGGGGCCCCCCCCAGGGGTCGGATCCCCCCGTGCCCCCCCAAGGACTGCCCCCGCACACTTACCTGCCGGGTCCCGCCGTGCGTGAGGTGAGTAATTCACACCGGCGGGACTGGCCTAAACTGGACGGCCGCTCGGCCCATCGGGGCCCGGAGAATCACCGGGGGGGGGGGCTGCTGTCAACGGCCCCCGACCGGCGTGGCGGGAATCCCGCCGGCCCCTGAAAAACGGCACCGGAGAATAGGGCAGCCAACGTCGGGGTGGGATTCTCGCCTCCCCCCGGGGATTCTGCGGCGCAGGGTCGGAGAATCCCGGCCAAAGTCTTTGAACTTGCTCCCTGGTCTGTAGGCGTTTGGATGGTGGCTCACCATCACCTTCTCAAGGGCAAGTCGGATGGACAATAGATGCTGGCCTCGCCAGTGACATCCACAACCTGTGAATGAATAAATAAAATAAAAGTAAACATGGACAATTCTTCAAATGAATTTAAAATACTACTTAAAATGAGATAAATGGTAAAGTGCATTTTATAGTATTTTAAGTACAGCCTAGTAAAACAAATAAAAATGACTAATCTTTTAAACAGTTTAAACTGCTTTTATATGTTTGCTTTTAATTAATGACAAGTGGTTTGAATTGTTGACACTGTTTTTCATGGCCTTGTGGATTCCGTCAAGTTTTTTAAGTGTGTTTACACTACTGAGTGCAATGCTTTTTCAGTATGGACAGCTGTTCAGAATTTGTCTTGTGACTTTAAAATGCTTTCAGGAGCATTGAGTTGTTAACACAGTTGTTTGCAGCCTTTTGGGGATGGTTGGGTGGGAGGGGTTGGGGTGTGGGGAATATTGCACCAATTTAGCTCTGAATGCATTTTGTATAAAAAGAGGTTTACCAATACCAGATTCTGTTGTAAATCACCTCCATCCTAGTCCGAAGCCTACAATTAAAAATTCTAGGCAGAATGGGCAAGTTCAGTGCATCTAGTCCGAGTGTTATACGATAGGGTCAGTGTCAGAGGTATCCATGAAAGGCATTTTTGTTACATTTTTGTTTTCATTATTTACACTGGAGGGTCTGAGGGGATGTACATACCTGTTGTGTTAAGTCGGGGTGTTAATGTTAATTTATTATTTATGTACAGAGGGGAGGGGGGTATGGAGGGTTGCTTTTCTCGACTGTGTTTGTACTTAACCCTGTTGGGTTCCTTTTTCATTTTGTTATTGATATTTTATGAAAACCTTAATAAAAATTATTTGTAAAAAAAAAAAGTCTACTATTATCTGTAGATTCTTTTCGCCCTTTAGTATTTCTACACTATTCAAAGTATTTACACTTCCCTTGGTATTTTGCATTGTGAAAAACACTACATTTTCTGCATTAATTCTCACCTGCCTTTGTGAGGCAGTAGTGCTAACCACTATGCCAATGTAGCAATCAAGATGCCATCGGATAATCCTGCCACGTTCATCAACCGGAAGTGATTCCATTCCCTCGTACAGAAGCCGTTTGTGGCCGCCAAAACTTTATTAAGCATATGTGCACAAGGTTTTCTGGAAGCTGCCATGACTCCTATGTCCTGCCCCAGTCAAGTCTGCCACATATGTTTACATCTCTAGGCAGATTGGGTGATCACTCCTTGGAGATGAGGATCTTTTTCTGAAGGCCTAGCTATGACACATATCGGGAGACCTGGCAATGATACTGACTCAACCTAAAACATCTGAGTTAATGCTGCAATGAGCCATTAAATGTAATGAAATGAAAGCTGTGCTCCTGCTGGTCCCCAACTGGAGGGGAAGATCATCAAATATTTTTCATAGATCATTGAATTTATAGTGCAGAAGGAGCCCATTCAGCCCATCGAGTCTGCCCTGGCCCTTGGAAAGAGCACCCTATTTAACCCCATGCTTCCACCCGTAACCCAGCAACCTCACCTACTCTTTTTGGACACTAAGGGGCAATTTATCATGGCCAATCCACCTAACCTGCACATCTTTGGACTGTGGAAGGAAACCGGAGCACTCGGAGGAAACCCACGCACACACTGGGAGAAAGTGCAAACTCAACACAGGCAGTTACCCGAGGCCGGAATTGAACCAGGGTCCCTGGAGCTGTGAGGCAGCAGTGCTAACCACTGTGCCACCATGCCGCCCATGTATGTTGGTATTTGATAAATGCATCTTTCCGCTACCAGATGCTTGGCTATAAACTGCAACCAAAAGGATCTTTTTCTTCTCGAGATCTATCTTAGTCTAAATTGTGATTCCAGGTGTTCATTTACCTATAAGAAAATTACACAGGAGTTTCAATGTTATCTGTTGACGAGAAAGAAAGCATGCGTATTTATGAATCCATAGAATTCCTACAGTGCAGAAGGAGGCCATTCGGCCCATTGTGTGTGCACTGTCCCTCTGAAAGAGCACCTATGTAGACCCTCTCCCTGTCCCATCCACGTAGCCCCACCTAACCTGCACACATTTGGACACGAGGGGGCATTTTTAGCATGGCAATTCAACCAACTTGCACATCTTTGGAAACCGGAGCACCCGGAGGAAACCTACACAGACACGCGGAGAAAGTACAAACTCCACACAGTCACCAAAGGCTGGAATTGATTTTGTGTTCAGGCCTCCGGAGTGGGATTTGAACCCACAAAGTTCTAATTGCAAGGTCAAAACACGTCCACTAAGATAATATTTTCATCACTATTTCTACATTACTCACAGTATGTCTAGTTTGCCACTTTTCTTTGTGTTTTGATATGAAATATCATCCACTTGTCTGTACTCATTCTCCGCTTTGAACAATTTTACTAATTTGTGCCTTCTGTGGCTGAAGCTGTTGATCTGACACAGAATATGTCAATGAGGCTGTGATTAATAACTCTAAAAGTATAAAAGCTCTGACACAGCCTCAGACATCAAGGCCCGTATTTTTGTGCAGTCATGTAGACACCCGCCTTATCCAAAATGGCGCCAGGGCCCTGGATCAATTTCTTACAGTTCATATTTTCGCTGATTTGTTTGAATTCAGTGCTAAGTTCAAACAAACCCAATTTTCACTGGAGCTGAGAATTAGTTTCCCTTCAGTCCGGATGAAATGATCAATCGAACACCAAGTCACTTTAACGTACGTTTATTCACGGCCGGAGCTACACCACTGTATCTCGGGGACGTACAGCAGCAAACCAAAGTTAATACATCCGACAGTAGTTTATATACAATATATGACACTGTTTCTTTTCTGAGGACGGCCCCCTTAGAGGAGGCCTACATTACGTCATTCTGTTGCTCTCAGCTAAGTTATAGTTATCTTTAGAATTAGGAACCATTCCCAAGGCTGTATCTTGTTACTGCAAACTGTCTAGTGCAAAAGCAGAAGCGATTACAAAGCCTTGACATCCCAGTTTACACAAAGCTCTATTTGACATTCCATTTTCCCATCGAGCTCTATTCTATCTTGAGCCAAACTCTCAGAGCTAGGTCCATTTCCTGCAGTGTGGGACTTATGATTTTTCAGAGGATATGTGAATGCTCATAAAAGGCAGTTAAGGCCTATGTAACTGCCAGGGTTTCAAGTTACTTAAATCTCCTGCCCTTTATATTTTGCAAAAAAAACTTGCCTGTTGTGTATCTAAGTTGAAAACAATCGGTACAGGCAGCTTCATTAGATGTTTGTTAACATAACCTTAAGGGCTTTAATTATAGTATTATTAATGTTTGACCGCTTCCATGACCTATCATTATCACAGTGGAGGGTTGTAGGTTCACAGTTTGATTGGCAGTTCCATGAGACTATTAAAGAATCAGCTGTCTTTGATGTGGGGCTATGAATATAAATGTTTGTTTTTTAAGGGATTAATTCCTTGAGGGGATTTAAATATATTGACTGGACTTTTAGCAATGATTTTCTTATGTAGCAAAGTCCATAATCAATATTGAGAACTTTATTTTATTTAATATCAGCATAGTTCCTGAGGTCTGAGTTTATAATGGGTAAGGTATGGAGTGTGCAAGGAAAAAGGGAAATGGTTGGTGGGCATGGTTTGACATAAATTGGCACTGAATTGGAATGGGGAATATAAGGGCCATGGGAATAAATGGGGGGTCATGTGTTGGCATGAACTGGCACTAAGTTTGCATAGGGGCCATGGGGGAATGGAATGGCAAGAGTTGGCATTGATGGGCATGGGGAGTGGGTGAGTGATATCAGGATATGAAGGGTGAGCGCGATAGACGGCCTAATATTAAATAAAGCAACTGGGACAAAGTCCCAGAGCCCCTTTCAACCGTGAGGGGGGGGGGGGGGGGGGGGGGGGGGAGAGGGGGGGGAGGGGGGGGAGAGTAAAGTTCCACATTTCCAATTCCCTTTGTACGAAGAGGTGCTTCCCAACATCATCCCTGAATGACCTAACCCCAATTTAAAGGTTTTGTCTCCTTTTTCTAATTTAATTCTTACTATGTTTCCCTTTAACGTAGTATACCTTCCTATGGCATTTCACTGAAATGCTGGGCTAAAGTTGACAGCAGTCCATGTAAGAAGACATCAGAGTAGGTCAGTCAAAGCAGTGAGGGGTGGAGTGGGGGGGGGGGGGGGGGGGGAGGGGGGTTCAAGAGCATTTAATAGGAGGAGAGAGGGGTAAAGGTGGAGAGGTTTAGGAAGTAACTCCCAAAGCTTTGAGCCAAGACAGCTGGAGAAGCATCTGTCAATGGTGGGGTGAGGGAAATCGGAGGTGCTGACGAAGCCAGAATTGGAGGAACATAATTGTCGGGAGGAAGAGGTTACAGAGATAGGGAGTGGCGAAGCATGGAGGGCTTGAAAACAAGGGTGAGAATATAATGGGAACTGCAGAACAAGTGGAATATACACTGCGGCGTTTCTCGTCTGCACAATAATTGGCAGTCAGTGTGTCTTTAAAAAGATTTCCCATTTGAACTTGTTACATTTTGTTATCTGATAGATGTCCCTCTTTCGGGTTATTCTGATTTGATTATACAAACCCAGTGATAGTACAATAAGTGTGATAAAAAGATTGCTAGCCAATGTTCCTTTGATGGTATTTGCCCGATTCTGACAAGTGGATTGATAAATTGGCCGCCATTTTAATTTATACCTTTCACTTCTTTACAAAAGATTGGCTGTAATTAAATCACATTGGACAACACATAGTTATGAATCTGATAAACAGTGTTACTGCTCAGTGTCAGCACGGCTTGGCTGAGTGCCACAGTCTTAAAACCCAACTATGATCTCACTCCTAAAGATTTAATATAAGAATCAGTAATATGATCAGCATTCCTGGGGAATTTTCAATATTGTTGAAGTGTCACTTTCCTATAAAGTATATTGAAATAAATATGATGCCCGAGACCTCAGCTGTGACTCAGTTGGCCGCACTCTTGCCTCTGAATCAGAAGGTTGACGTCCCATTCAAGAGGCTTGAACACATAATCTAAGCTGACTCCAGTGTAGTATTGTGAGAAGGCCACATTGTCAAAGATCTCCCCCAGCTGGCCTAAAAACCGTGACCAGAGTAGAAAGCAGCCTCTAAGTGGCCATTACTAAGTCACTCAATTGGGGCAAAGGCGCACAAACTGGCTCAGGCCTTGCCTGTGCCCCCGCCCCCACTTGCATATGATCACTGCCAGATTGGGGGTGGGCAGATAGGTGGAGGGAAGGACAACTGAAGAAGTTCAACAACCCCCACCACATATCCACCAGTGGGAGCGCAGAATTCTGACCCAGACCTTTCTTTATTTCTGATGGTACTTCTGCCTGGAGGAATCTGATTCACATGGACAGTTGAAATGACCAATCCTGTAAATCTTTGGCACTTTAGTAGGAGCAGATGGATGGAAAGGTTTTGAGCTGTGGCCAATTGGATTCAGCATTGCTGCTTGTCAACTGTTGACTGGGGTGTGTTCCCTTGCATGTCTGACTAAAGGTTGAAGAGGCATCCCTGGAACACCCTCCGACTCTGATAGGACTCAGAGGAGAGCTTAAAGAATTTGGAATCGGTCTTATGCCAGATGTTTCGACAGCTGCAGACATGGAACATCAAAATATTGGCAAACGACTGTATCAAACAGCGTTCACACATTCTCCGAGGGTTCAGCATTGAACACTTAGAATTTTAACTCTTTCACAACGAGTAAGATTTAAAGGCAGCCCTGAATTAATGCTGAAATAATCAAACATTTTTAAGGTTCATTGGAATAAAGGTTCATGTGCTCTTATATCCATGACAACAGCAACTTGCATTCAGGTAGGTAGGGGCGGGATTCTCCAATCCCACGGCAAATTGTCCACGCTGTCGTAAACGGCATCGCGTTTTATGATGGCGTGAACGAGTCGCTCCTGGACTAATTCTGGCCCCTACAGGGGCCAGCACGGCGCTGGAACGGTTCGCGCCACTCCAGCTGCCCGATCCCGGCGTGAACTGTGCGCCATGGGATCCACGCATGCGCAGTTGCGCCGGCGCCAACGAGGGTATGCGCAGTGGCCTCCTTCAACGCGCTGGCCCCGACGCAACATGGCGCAGGACTACAGGGGCCGGCGCGTAGGAAAGGAGGCCCCCAGCCACAGAGGCCGGCCGGCCGGCCGATCGGTGGACCCCGATCGCGTGCCAGGCCACATCGGAGGCCTCCCCCTGGGGTCGGACCCCCCCCCCCCACCCCCCCCCCCCCCCCCCCCCCCCCCCCCCCCGGTCAAGCCGCCACCCAATCCTTCCACGCCGAGGTCCCGCCAACCCAGAGCAGGTTAGAACGGCACTGGCGGGACTCGGCTCTTTTTTTATGGCCGCTCAGCCATCCAGGTCAGAGAATCGCATAAAGCGGCCTGCGACCGGCGCCGCGCCAACCACGGCAGCGCCAATGGCACCGATTCTCCGCTCTGCAGAGAATCGCATGCCGGCATCGGGGCGGCGTGGCCCGTTCGCGGGGATTCTCCAGCCGGCCCAGGGCTGGGAGAATCCAGCCCAGGGTGTCTAAAGTAGTAAAACATCCCAAGGCCTTCCACAGGAGTGTAATCAGACAAAATGTTGGCATTGAGTAACATGGAACATTCGCACAAATGACACAAAGCTTGGTCAAAGAAGTAGTGGGCAGCACGGTAGCATTGTGGATAGCACAATTGCTTCACAGCTCCAGGGTCCCAGGTTCGATTCCGGCTAGGGTCACTGTCTGTGCGGAGTCCTGCACATCCTCCCCGTGTGTGCGTGGGTTTCCTCCGGGTGCTCCAGTTTCCTCCCACAGTCCAAAGATGTGCAGGTTAGGTGGATTGGCCATGATAAATTGCCCTCGTGTCCAAAATTGCCCTTAGTGTTGGGTGGGGTTACTGGGTCATGGGGATAGGGTGGAGGTGTTGACCTTGGGCAGGGTGCTCTTTCCAAGAGCCGGTGCAGACTCGATGGGCCAAATGGCCTCCTTCTGCACAGTAAATTCTATGTAGGTTTTAAGGCAGAGGAGATAGAGATGGAATTCTCGAGCTTAGGACCTACTCATCTGAAGGCACAGCTGTTAATGCTGAACTGAAGGGAATTGGGGGACGCACAATAAGCCAGAATTGAAGGAACATTAGAGTTCCCAAAGTTTCATAAAGCCTTGCTCTAGGAGAGTGCCAGTGTGATTTTAGTTGAGCTGGCGTTACCTCAGGAACCATTTCAAGATGCTTTTCCTTACTCAAAGAAATAAATAGATTTGCTGTTTCCAACCATGAATATCAATTCTATCACATGGCCTGCCATCCACAGCAAAGTGCTATAATCAGCCTTAGCTCAGTGGTAGCACTCTCTGAGTCAAAACGGCTGTGGGCTTAAGTCCCGCTCCATGCTTTAGCACCTCTATAGTGCACTACGAAGGGAACCCTGCAGTGTTGGAGCTGCTGTCTTACAGATTGAGCATTAAACTGAGACCCTGCCTGCTCTCCCAAATGCCGATAAAATATTCCGCAACACAATTTTGAAAAAGAGCAGACAAGTTATCCCCAGTATCCCTGGATTATTCATGCTTCAATCAACGTCACTAAAAAACGGATAATAGATTCAGGCATCTCGTTGCTTACCTCACTGCATCTAATTTGTGGGGCCTTGCTGTGCGGAATTTGGCTGTTAATAATAATAATCTTTATTAGTATCACAAGTAGGCTTACATTAACACTGCAATGAAGTTACTGTGAAAATCCCTTAGTCTCCACACTCCGGCACCTGTTTGGGTAAAGAGGGAGAATTCATAGTGAAGCCACAGTGCTACCACCGTGCTACCGTGCCACCCTAAAGTTTCCTTTATTATAACTGTGACTTTACTTTCAAAATGACTGGATGTGGGGTTGAGGGGGTGACTCTGGGCGCGAGGTTATAAAGCACTTTGTGATATCCCAAAGTTTCGAGAACCGCTTCATAAGTAAGTTATTTCTTGGATACGAAACGTACTGTTTTACATGACATACAAATTCCTTCCTGTCAATAGTTTAGAGACAGTCCGCTCTGTATTTTTACGAGCACTGCAATTAGTTTTAGACCTCATTTGATAGATTTGTTTTAAAGGGTTCCCATTCGATAATTTTTCAAAGTATCGTACTAAATTCTTTTGTCTTCCTACTGGGGTTCTTATGTTGGGCAGGAGCCTTGTGGATCATGAATAATTTCTACTTTCTTCTCAAAACATTGCATACAAGAGGCTGGATTCTCCGTTTGCCGACGCTAAAATCGTGAAACGCGATAGGGCGGAGAATAGCTTCCGACGCCGGAATCACGGTAGATGCCGGTTTCACGTCAAATCGGGATGAACCGGCACCCCTCTAAATGCGTAAATGACTCGGGCTGAAAGTACAGTCGGCATATCATTAGAGAGCCTGACGCCCGATGCTTCCGGACCTCCGCAATTCACCGCCTTCGATGGGCCGTTTTCCCGATGGCATCGTTCACTTGTGGTTATAAAAATCGAGAACCTGGCGTCCTGGGTGCTGAGCGAGAGGGAAGAGATAGGAAATGCCGTGGAGTGACTGGGCTGGCGGTTCAGACATCGGCCATGCTGGCTGCGCTGGGGAAGGCGGGCCCAGCCAGGCCTGGGAGAGGGGGTGGGCAGGCCGAACAGCCGGGGTGCCCCCCACAGAACTGGGGCAGTGCCCAGGTCCCGACCGCCATTACAGCGGACATCTTGCTGACCACCCACCTCGGCCCCTGGTTCCACACAGTGACACCGGCCGTATGCCGCACCCCACCCCCGATCACCCCACGCAACTGGCCGCCACCCACCGGGGAACCACCCAGGGCCACACCCACGGCAGCCCCCAGTGAGGGCAGTGCCAGCCACCGGTACCCCTCGCAGCAGGGACGGGCGACAGGACTGGGGCACCGACGGGGCCAGGGTGTTGTGGGGGCATGAGTGGGTGGGGCCCGCAGTGCCAACCGTGGCCACCATGTAGCCCATGGAAACTGATTGGGCACGGGTGTATGCACCATGCTAACATGTTGGCCTTTCACGCCCTGCAGAGAATGGCATTTGTACATCAACCCGCGATGCTGGCCGCTGTGACGATGGCCGCAAGATGCCCTGCGGCAGCAGAAGAGCGGCCACAGAGGGGCAGGTGGTGGCCGCACAGGCTGGAGGGTGGGCCACCTAACAGGCCGAGGAGGAGGAGGTGCCATGGAGGCCCCGCATGGGGACCGACGTGTACCGCAACTGCATGTCGTTCGAGGACCTCTGGACCGGGCATGCAGACGGAGACTGCGGATGAGCAGAGGGACTGTGCGACACATCTGCCAGATGATGGAACACCTGGCACCGCGGGGGTATGGGGGAGTACACCCGCTCCCGGTGACCGTCAAGGTGATGGTCGCCCTGAACTTCTCTGCAACAGGGTTGTTCCAGTTGCCAAGTGGGAACCTGTCCGGGATTTCGCAGACTTCGGCGCACAGGTGCATTTGTGCCGACACAGAGGCCCTGTATGCCCAGGCGGACCAGTACATACAGTACCGTGTGGACCGTGCTCACCAGAATGTCCAAGCAGCGGGGTTCACTGCCGTCGCTGGGATGCCCTGTGTCCAGTGGGTGATCGATGGGATGCATGTCGCCCTACGGCCACCTGCGGATAACAGGCCGCCATACACAAACAGGAAGGGGTACCACTCAATGAACATCCAGCTGCTGTGCGCCTAACAGATGCGCATCATGCATGTCTGCGCCCGATACCGGCAATGTGTACAATTCATTCATACTGATACACTCGGTGATCCCCGACATGTTTGAGGGGCAACCCCTCTGGCTGCTGGGCGACAGGGGTTACCCGTTGTGGTCGTGGCTGATGACGCGTATCCAGAGGCCATTGACCGACGGGGAGATCCGCTACAACGATGCCCATACAGCGACCAGGGGTGTGGTCGAGTGGTGCTTCGGAGTCTTGAAGATGTGCTTCAGGTGCCTGGACCGCTCTGGAGGGGCCTCCAGTACGAGTCTAAGAGGATCGCCCGCGTTATTGTGGTCTGCTGCGCCCTCCACAATATAGCCCAGCAGAGGGGCGATGTGCTTGAGGAGGAGGATGAGGAGGACGGGCAGGCCTCGTCTGATCAGGAGGATGCGATAGAGGGGGACAATGAGCGGGACATGGGGCTCGGGCAGGCAGGGGAGGCCGCGCAACACCATCACCAGGGTCTTGCGCACGGGACGCCCTCAACACCTCACGTTTCACACCAACTGGGGGGGGTGGAGGGGGTTGCTGGCCAGGGACACGGACACCACCACCCAGACTCACACCCCCTCACCTCCCACACCACCAAACCACCTACATGCACGCCCCCTCCACGACACATACCTGCGGCGCGACGAGCTTGGGCACTGGGTTGGCAGTGACAGCGGGTCTGGTCCATGGGATGGAGGATGATGCCAGCCCGCTGTGCGATGAGCTCCGTGCTCCACATCATTAGGCAATGTCCGACTCATGCCCACAATAGCACCTCCCACCTGGGTGATCTCTACAAGCGATCATTACACAGTCCCGTTGAATCCCTGGGGTGGGGGTGTTGGGGACGGTTGAGGCAGGGGGAAGGTGGGGGGGAGCACAGTCCACCCAGGGGGCCTGCACTGATTCCCCACGACCCACACCCCTGGCCAGCACTGACCGGCCCACCCCCACACCCATCAGAGGCAGGTTTCAACGGTGTTAACAGGTGTTTATTGTGAACAGATATGTACAGTCTGTGCCCTAGCCCTTATAACTAAACTGTGTCCTGCACCCGGGCCAACTAAACTGGTGTCTAACTTTCTGGCCTTACGGGCCCTCACACTACACCTAGAGGCCCTCTCTGGTCTCGACCAGGGTCTGTACGTTCGCATCCATGGAGCACAGGGAGTGGCCATCTCCCTCTGTGACTGTGCCACCACCCTGACGGTCTGTGCCGCATCAGCCAGTAATTGGGCCACATCCCTCGGGACTGGGACACCTCGCTCTGGGTCTGGGACACCTCCCTCTGGGACTGGGACACCACCCTCTGGGACTGGGACACCTCCCTCTGGGACTGGGACACCTCCCTCTGGGACTGGGACACCTCCCTCGGGACTGGGACACCTCCCTCTGGGACTGGGACACCTCCCTCTGGGACTGGGACACCTCCCTCTGGGACTGGGCCACATCCCTCAGGACTGGGACACCTCCCTCTGGGACTGGGACACCACCCTCTGGGACTGGGCCACGCCGACCAGCGCCTGGCAATGCCGCCGATGCTCTAGGCCATGGCCTGCTGAGACTGGGCCATGCTAAGGAGCGCGTTGTGATGTCCAGGTGCCTGTGGCACATGGCTGCCTGTGAGAGGGCAGCCCTGTCCTGGGCCTCAGCCCCGCCTGCACAGAATGCCCCAGGCCTTGTACACGCTGACCCATATCCGACACCGTTGCCCCCATTGCCGCCACTGCAGACGCCACCCGTGCGGTGTCGGCCTGGGTGGCACACATGACCGACACCACCCCCTGCTCCTGCACGTGGATGGACTCCTCCACCTGGGCCCGCAAGTGCTGGAAATCGTCTTTCATCGCCTCTTGTAGTCCCTGGCTCTCTGACTGCACCTGCACTGTGGTTGGGACTGGATGTTCCAGGAGCCCGGGACCCGTCTGGGTGGCAGCTGGTTCCTGGGGCTGGCCTGCCTTCTGCCGTCCGGTCCCTCGGCTGCTCCTACCTCCACCTGCTGTATCGGATGCGATGTGTGGGGCGCACCAGATAGTGTCCCAGGAGCCCCTTCACTACTGTGCCCAACCGAGGTGATAGTCTCTGAGATGGTGTTGGAGACAGCAGTGACAGAAAGTCAGTTTCCTCCTCCGACCCGAACTCCAGGGTCTCCAGAGCCTCGGGCAGAGGACTGGTGTTCAGGCTGCTCTCCCCGTCAGTGCTCTGCCATCCGGGGGGCACCGGCTCTGGCACTGGCGGGGGGCCCCGGATCCACCGGCCCCATCTCCGGCAGGTCTTGTAGAACACAAGGAGACACGTATGGTTAGGTGGGGGTGGGGGGGTGGGAGGGGGTTTGGAGGGGTGATGAAGGGGGTAAGGGTGAAGGGGTGAGGGCTGGGCGGGGGCGGGGGTGGTGGGAGGGGGTGCCCACACATGTGTCATGGGGATCTGCAACTGAGGAGGGTCTCACTTGCTCGCCCGTCGCGGTGACCTTCCTTTCCTCTGGGCTGCTGACCATGTCCAGTGCCCTCTGCTCGGGAACGGTGAGGGGCCGCAGGTCTGGCGCTCCCCCCCTGGTCTTCTTCCTGGCGCAGCCTTATCCTGGGAGGGGGAGCAAACACAAACAACAACGCTGTTTGACGTTCCAACGCATGCAGCTTAGGACTTGGGTATATGATGACATCAGTGGCCAGGGCACACGGCCATTGCGGCTGGCACGGGTGCTGGCTTGTGGGGCAGGGTGGGGGTTTGTCTGTCCCCTTGGGGGCGGGGCCGGGTTACAGGTGTGTGGGGGGGGGGGCGGGGTTAGTGCCAGGGGCACAGAGCATCCAACTCACCCTGGTCGCCCTGAGGAGGCCATGCAGTTTCTTCCCGCTCTGGATGCCAGTCCGGACGACATTGCCCACGGTGCTGACCACATCTGGCACCTGTGCCCCGGCACGGCGAACAGCGGCGCCTGGCGGCCTTCCTCCCGGGCCAGGGTTAAGGGTCATCCGCCTCTCCTCCACGGTGCCCAGCTCAGCGTCCCTGAACCGTGGCGCTGCTCTTCTTCCAGCCACCTTGACTGGGACGGTGTGTGTGGGGGGAAGGATCGTTTGAGTGCGGCTGGGGCGTGTGAGCCTCATGTGCACCAATCACGTACCTGGCGAGTCCGACGCGGTTTTGCATGGAACCGGTTGTGTTCCACGTGGCAACGGTGCTCGTCTGTTTAGAGTTGCTGAATCAGTGCACCTGTTGCGCCGTTGTTGCCGTCGTAAAACACCGCTGTTTCCACGCCGACGTCAGCACTTAGTCTCAGAATCGGAGAATTTCGCCCCAGATCTGCATCTGTTCATTGTGTAAATGTCTGACAAGGTCAGCATTCATCGCTAATTGTGAGCTGCCGCCAGAAAGCGGCTCCTACCCCACTGGCAAGGTTGGCTTGCCAGCCGAGCTACTTCAGAGAAGTCACCACATTGGTGTGGCACCGGAGTCACACACAGCTCAGAATGGAGAAGGAAGGCAGGGGTCGGGATTCGGCGGCCCTGCGTCGGAGCGGCGTGGCGGGAATCGTGCGCCCCCCCCCCCCGATTCTCCAACCTGCCGCGGACTCGGAGAATCCCGCCCAGGTTTTCCCCAAAGGACCTGAATTAACCCATTGGGCTTTTACAACAACCCAGTAGCTTCAGGATTTTACTGAAGACAACCAGACTTTTATTTTCATATTTTTAAAACTGAAATCGAATTTGCAATCTGTCACTGTGGGATTTGAACTCATTATTTTATCACACAATCACTTTACAACATCGTAGCTGATGCCAGTAACAGTGAAGCAGCAAAAGCAAAAGAGAGAGAGGAAAAACAAATATGGTTCCAGCTTGTTTTACGAGGACCATCCAGTATAGAATACAGAAGTACTGTGGTCAGGCTGTGTAAAGCTCAGGTATGTCCGCAGTTGGAGTCTTGTCAAATTTAAATCCCCAGACATGGTGAAGGATAACAAGGTAACATGCCACAAGCAGTCTAAATTCACCAGAATAAAACCAAGCCTTAGGTGTCTTAGTTATCAAAACTGGCTGCAAATACTACAGAAACACAGGCTTAGAGGGATATGATTGACTGTGTTACATCGACGAAGGGACGTGATGTTGCCCAGTTTGATGTCTATAGCCTGTGCTTTAAAAATGCATTGGCAAAGTGTTAGGTTCCAAAGGTTTTTCTTTTCCGAGTGTCTTCTCACACTGGATCCGAGTAAAGAGAACCTCACAAGTTCCTGAGGGAAGTGACCATTTCCAGATAGGGAGTGTGAATTGCTAGCTGATTAGAATTGAGCGCAATTATAGCCTGAAGCTGCGTTTGATTGCCTTAAGGAGCTGCAACATGTATTTTCCAGCTGTCTTTCTGTATCAACTACAGTGTTTATTCCTGTTTTTACTTCTCCCAAGAAACTGTATGGTTGGTGGTGACTGGGTGTGGGGGTGAGGGGGTGGCTGGATGTAGGAGTGGAGGGGGTGACTGGGTGTGGGGGTGAGGGGGTGGCTGGATGTGGGGGTGGAGGGGGTGACTGTGTGCAGGATTGGGGGGGTGACTGGGTGTGGGATGGAGGGGGTGACTGGGTGTGGGGTTGAGGGAGTGGCTGGGTGTGGGGGTGAGGAGGTGACTGGGTGTGGGATTGAGGGGGTGACTGGGTGTGGGGGTGACCGGGTGTGGGATTAAGGGGGTGACGCTGTGTGAGGTTGAGGGGGTGCTGGGTGTGAGGTTGAGGGGGCGAGTGGGTGTGGGGGTGACTGTGTGTGGGGGTGAGGGGGTGGCTGCGTGTGGGGGTGAGGGGGTGACTGGGTGTGGGGGTGACTGGGTGTGGGCTGAGGGGGAGACTGGGTGTGAGGTTGAGGGGGTGACTGGGTGTGGGCTGAGGGGGAGACTGGGTGTGAGGTTGAGGGGGTGACTGGGTGTGGGGGTGAGCGGGTGACTGGATGTGGGGGTTGATGCACTATCAATTACGACGAGACGAGAGAGTCATCGCGGCTTTATTAAGCAGAGATGTGTTGCCTCCTGCAGCTGCTACTAGAAATGGCAGCAGCTCGGTGAGCACACACATTTATACTCCTCCTACTGGGCGGAACCAGCAGGCAGGGATCTACCCCCGTTACCGTATTACCTCTAATACACGTATTATACAAACAGTGGTGACTACCACATTCACCCCCTGTTAAAAAAGAGTCCAGCGGGGGTTTCGTTAGTCGCAGTGCAGAGTAGCGATCAGATGGAGTGGAGCGCGTCGGGGAGGACTTCCTGCCAACGGGAGACCAGGAGATTTTTAGACCGCAGGGCCAGCAGGACGGCCTTCCAGACCGTCCCATTCTCCCTCTTCACCTGCCCGTTTCCCCGGGGGTTGTAGCTGGTCGTTCTGCTCGAGGCAACGGCCTTGCTGAGAGGAACTGAGGCAGCTCATCGCTCATAAAGGAGGATCCCCGGTCGCTGTGCACATAAGCGGGGAACCGAACAGGGTGAAGATGCTGTTGAGTGCTTTCATGTCCATGGCAGACGTCATAACGGGGCATGGGATGGCGAAGGGGAATCTGAAGTATTCATCGACCATGTTCAGGAAGTACGTGTTTCGGTCGGTGGAGGGGAGGGGCCCTTAGAAGTCCATGCTGAGACGTTCAAAGGGGCGGGAGGCCTTCACCAGGTGCGCGCGATCTGGCCGGTAGAAGTGCGGTTTGCACTCTGCGCAGACCTGGCAGTCGCTGGTGACAGCCCTGGCCTCCGCAATGGAGTAGGGCAGGTTGCGGGCCTTTATGAAGTGAAAGAACTCAGCCTGGCACACCGCAGCGAAATGGCCCAGGCTTGGGGTTTGCTGGGGGCGGCTGGGGGCAGCCGCTGGTGGGGTCCACGATGTCCATGAGAGCGCTGTGCGGTCGGGGGCGTACGATTGTACGTTACGGGAGGCAACAGTCAGTGAGTTTGCGAGTTGCCTGGTTGCCGCAAGGTCGGGTGTATCCCCTTCTAATAGGCGCTGGCGGACATACGCTGACCCCATGCCCGTAACAAAAGTGTCCCGGATTAAAAGTTCAGTATGTTCGACTGCCGAAACTGCCTGACAATCACAGTTCCTCGCCAGGATGTGCAGAGCACGCTAGAAATCGTCTAAAGACTCACCAGGGAGTTGCTGTCTCGTGGACAGGAGGTGCCTGGCGTACAGTTTGTTGAATGTCCTTTCAGGAGTACCATTGCTTCCGTGTAAGTAGGCGCATCCCGGTTACGGGGGAAAATATTGGAGCTCACCCATGAGTAGAGGACCTGGAGTTTCTGTTCTTCCGAGGATTGGTCCGTCGCGGATCGGAGGTAGCTCTCGAAACAAGCGAGCCAGTGGTCGAAGGCCGAAGCGGCGTTGGCTGTTTGTGGGTGCAGCTGTAGGCGATCAGGCTTGATGCGTAGTTCCATTGTTATAATATCTCTGCTTAATAAATTGATGCACATTTATACTCCACCTACTGGGCGGAACCAGCAGGCAGGGATCTACCCCAGTACCTGTAATACAGGAGCCTGACCGTATTACCTCTAATATACATATTATACAAACAGTGGCGACTACCACAGGGGTGAAGGGGTGACTGGCTGTGGGGCTGAGGGGGTGACTGGGTGAGCGGGTGGCTGGGTGTGGGGATGAGGGGGTGACTGGGTGTGAGGGAAAGGGTGTAGCTGGGTATGGGGTAAGGGGGTGACTGGGTGTGGGGGTGACTGGGTGTGGGGGTGAGGGGCTGGCTGGGTGTGGGGGTGAGGGGCTGGCTGGGTATGGGATTGAGGGGGTGACTGGGTGTGGGGTTGAGGGGGTGACTGTGGGGGTGAGGGGGTGACTGTGTGGGATTGGGGGGGTGACTGGATGTGGGGGTGAGGGGGTGGTTTTGTCTGGGGTTGAGAGAGTGACTGAGTGTGGGGGTGACTGGGTGAGGGGGTGACTGAGTGTGGGGTTGAGGGGGTGACTGGGTAAGGGGTTGAGGGGGTGACCGGGTGTGTAGGCGACTGGGTGTGGGGGTGACTGGGTGAGGGAGTGACTGGGTGTGGGGGTGAGGGGGTGGCTGGGTGTGGGGTTGAGGGGGTGACTGGGTGTGGGGGTGGCTGGGTGTGGGGTTGGGGGGTGACTGGATGTGGGGGTGAGGGAGTCACTGGGTGAGGGGGTGACTGGGTGTGGGGGTGGCTGGGTTAGGGAGTGACTGGGTGAGGGAGTGACTGGGTGAGGGGGTGACTGGGTGTAGGGTTGAGGGGGCGACTGGGTGTGGTGCTGAGGGGGTGACTAGGTGTGGGGTTGAGGGGGTGACTGGGTGAGAGGATGACTGGGTGTGGGGTTGGGGGGTGACTGGATGTGGGGGTGAGGGAGTCACTGGGTGAGGGGGTGACTGGGTGTGGGGGTGGCTGGGTTAGGGAGTGACTGGGTGAGGGGGTGACTGGGTGAGGGGGTGACTGGGTGTAGGGTTGAGGGGGCGACTGGGTGTGGGGATGAGGGGGTGACTGGGTGTGGGGTTGAGGGGGTGACTGGGTGAGGGGATGACTGGGTGTGGGGTTGGGGGGTGACTGGATGTGGGGGTGAGGAAGTCACTGGGTGAGGGGGTGACTGGGTGTGGGGTTGGGGGGGTGACTGGATGTGGGGGTGAGGGAGTGACTGGCTGTGGGGGTGAGGGGGCGACTGGGTGAGGGGGTGACTGGGTGTGGGGTTGAGGGGGTGACGGGGTGGCTGGGTGAGTGGTTGACTGGGTGTGGGGGTGAGGGCTGACTGGGTAAGGGGGTGACTGTGTGCGGGATTGGGGGGGTGACTGGGTGTGGGGGTGAGGGGGAGACTGGGTGTGGGGTTGAGGGGGTGACTGGGTGTGGGGTTCAGGTGGTGACTGGGTGGGGGGTTGAGGGGGTGACTGGGTGTAGGGTTGAGGGGGCGACTGGGTGTGGTGCTGAGGGGGTGACTAGGTGTGGGGTTGAGGGGGTGACTGGGTGAGGGGATGACTGGGTGTGGGGTTGGGGGGTGACTGGATGTGGGGGTGAGGGAGTGACTGGGTGAGGGGGTGACTGGGTGTGGGGTTGGGGGGGTGACTGGATGTGGGGGTGAGGGAGTGACTGGCTGTGGGGGTGAGGGGGCGACTGGATGAGGGGGTGACTGGGTATGGGGTGACGGGGTGGCTGGGTGAGGGGTTGACTGGGTGTGGGGGTGAGGGCTGACTGGGTAAGGGGGTGACTGTGTGCGGGATTGGGGGGGTGACTGGGTGTGGGGGTGAGGGGGTGACTGGGTGTGGGGTTGAGGGGTGACTGGGTGTAGGGTTGAGGGGGCGACTGGGTGTGATGTTGAGGGGGTGACTGGGTGAGGGGAAGCGGGGTGACTGGGTGCGGTGCTGAAGGGGTGACTAGGTGTGGGGTTGAGGGGGCGACTGGGTGTGATGTTGAGGGGGTGACTGGGTGAGGGGAAGCGGGGTGACTGGGTGCGGTGCTGAAGGGGTGACTAGGTGTGGGGTTGAGGGGGCGACTGGGTGTGATGTTGAGGGGGTGACTGGGTGAGGGGAAGCGGGGTGACTGGGTGCGGTGCTGAAGGGGTGACTAGGTGTGGGGTTGAGGGGGTGACTGGGTGAGGGGCTGAGGGGGTGACTGGGTATGGGGGTGAAGGGGTGACTGGGTGTTGGGTTGAGGGCGCGACTGGATGCAGGGTGTGGGGTTGAGGGGGTGACTGGGTGTGGGGGTGACTGGGTGTGGGGTTGAGAGGGCGACTGGGTGTGATGTTGAGGGGTGACTGGGTGTGGGGTTGAGGGGGTGACTGGGTGTGGGGTTGAGGGGGTGACTGTGTGCGGGATTGGGGGGGTGACTGGGTGTGGGGTTGAGGGGGTGACTGGGTGTGGGGGTGAGGGGGTGACTGTGTGCGGGATTGGGGGGGTGACTGGGTGTGGGGTTGAGGGGGTGACTGGGTGTGGGGTTGAGGGGGTGACTGGAACCTCCGGAACCTCAGGAACCCCAGAGGAAGACAAAGAAGAAGTCCGACAAAGATGAAGACAGCCTTCGTGTTCACATGGATCTTAGCGGGATCCCTTCAGTTGCGCGCGGACGCTACTCCCCTGACCCCCTACCATACAAGCCGTGAATGATTCCAACCCCTGCAATACACGGAACCCCGAGATAACTAGCCCCGCGACAGCTAGCAATACCCCGACCTGGTATGATAAGTTTATCACCTGGTACTCACTCTCATATGTAGTCAAAGCACTCTTAGTGCTGGCGATACTTTGCCGTGTCGTGCAAACGTTTAGAGTTAGGAAATGGCGAAAGAGAGCATATCGCTCTCGCACCCCGGTATACAGATTTAGGTCCCACATTTTCAGATTTCACCAGACCCCCGAACCCATTGGGACGGATTAAAGTGCATCCATTTTTCTTTATGTATTCTGTGGATTAAAGAGATGTAAACCTCTGTGTCTGACTGCCAGGCCAGAGAAATTTGTGTGTTGCTATTTTGTACAGTTTAAGATGTTGTAGATTTTTGGATTGTTTGAATGAGGATAGTTTATTGAGAATAGTTAGAGGTTCCAGTTTTTTTACTTTTCTGTAATGCATGTAATGCATAGCGCCCTGTAGAGTTTTATGATAATGAATGTATTTAAAAGGGTTTAGGTAAAATTGTGTTGCATAGGATAGGACAGTGTAGAGCCTAAGTATGGGTGCCCCATTTGGTCTGAGGATGAAGACGACATAGTAATGTGATCCTTCAAGCTTTGAGTTGAGGGTCACAAGGAGGGCGTGTAGCCATCTGGGATGGCCACGTCCCGATTACAAAACGGACACTTGCAAAGAATGCAGGGAAAATTGGACAATACTGAGAAACAAGCAGGTGCAAGGTCTGTCTGTTGATTAGAGCCTTGGCTCTCAGACAGGACAGAAACTGCTAAGCCATCTACATACTAATGATCCATCTCCGGGGACAAAAGGGAAACATTTAGATAAACGGTGTTAAGGCAGACACCCCGGCGCCAGAGGAGTTTCAAACAAAGCAAACCAACGGCCACCTAGGACACGCCCAGCAACCAGGGAACCTACCCCTCTATTGGAGGAAGATCGATAAAAATGATTGGGAAAGGCCCAATTAATTGAGGCCAAGTTCAAGGCCCGCCCAAAAGCACGCGAAGCCCTTTTAGGTATAAAAGGTATTGCCGAAGAGAGACTCTTCCTTCTTTGGCCTTGGCTCTCAGCGAAGAGAGGCCAGCCTAGCAGCTACGCCAGACCAAGTAGGTTCCAAGCCAACGCACGCTACGAGATAGACGCTCCTAGTTGCTATCCTGTAAACGGCTCAACCCAGCAGCCTCAAAACCAAGCAACGGCCATTGCTCCTCTGACTGAGTGGGCACCCGAAGCTAAGTATAGGCTTTCATAATAGTGATAGTTTAGGTTGTAGAGTTTTATGCATGAGTAGATTTGACTGTGTGTAAATAAATGAGCATTGCTTTTGAACTTACTAACTGGTGAATCGAGTCTTTGATCAGTATTCGGTTCTGAACCTTGTGGCGGTGTTGAATGATACCTGGCGACTCTTGAGCAAACGTAATTAAACAGAGCCAAATTAAGAGACAACACCAAAGAGAGCAACAATACAAAACACATATATTTACATTTCAACAATATCCTACTCCTCAATCCTAACCACGACCTAAGTAGCTTTTCTGACCAGCAGCATAATTTGTAAAACTTTGCCATGGGAATACCATCTGATCAGTTGCTTTTTTCTAATGTGTGTTTGGCATTCAATTGTGGCTTTGTATACATGCAATCTTGCCAATGTTTTATACTTTGTGAAATATTTAGTTTTGAGGATACGTTCTGACTACTTATGGAAATGACTGTTTTTTGTCTATAACTTACTTCCATCAACCAACACACCTCCATCTCCATTTCTGAACCTTTTCCTTATACCTGTAAATTGAACCCTTTCTCACAGCAGGTCCAGGTTGTCTGCAACAATCGTTTTCTCAACCTAATGAAATACGATGGTGTGACAACCATTGATATGAATCGAGGGATTGTTAGGACATGAGATGTTCCCATCAGAAACTGTGGCAGGAATAGGCCCTGTCATATGTTTCGTATCTGAAGATTTGAAGCACTAGAGAAGTAGTGGATAGTTCTTTCTGAGAGCTGTGCAATTGCAATGATAGGCCAAGTAGCTTCCTTCAGTGCTGTGAAATTCTACACTTCCCACATGCAAATCGGTTTTGTGAAGGGGAAACCGTGCCTCACTAACATGATCGAGTTTTTTGAGGAGGTGACAAAGGTGACTGATCAGGGGAGGGTGGTGGATGTCGTTTGTATGGACTTCAGTAAAGCCTTTGACAAGGTGCCTCATGGCAGACTGGTACAAAAGGTGAAGTCACAAGGGATCAGAGATGAGGTGGTAAGATGGATACAGAACTGGCTTGGGCACATAGGGCAAAGGGTAGCAGTAGAAGGATGTTTCTCTGAATGGAATGTTGTGACTAGTTGTGTTCCACAGGGATCTGTGCTAGGGCCTCTGTTGTTTGTAATATACATAAACGATTTGGAGGAAAATGTAGCTGGTCTGATTTGTAAATTCACCAATGTTGGCGGAGTGGCAGATAGTGTTGAGGATTATCAGAAGATACAGCAGGATTGGATTGGATTGGATTGGATTTCACCGAGGTACAGTGAAAAGTATTTTTCTGCGAGCAGCTCAACAGATCATTAAGTACATTAAGAAGAAAAGGGAATAAAAGAAAATACATAATAGGGCAACACAACATATAAGAGAGAGAGGTTAGTAATAATGTTAGTTTTAGAGTTAATTTTTAAAAGATTAGAACGAGTATAGGTTAAGTAAAAAGTGGATCTGTTTGGGAGAGCTCGCAGAGAGTTGCCTCGCTCCGGCGCCATGTTAACTATTGTGCCTAGATAGTTTGGAGACTTGGGCAGAGAAATGGCAAATGGAGTATAATCCAGACAAATGTGACGTAATGCATTTTGGTAAGTCTAACATAGAGGGGAAATATACCGTAAATGGCAAAACACTTAGGAATATAGACAGTCAGAGAGATCTGGGCATAGAGATCCACAGATTTTTGAAAGTGGCAACACAAGTGGACAAGGTAGTCAAGAAAGCATATGGAATGCTTGCCTTCATTGGACGGGGCATCGAGTATAAAAAACTGGATAGTCATGCTGCAGTTGTTTAGAACCTTGGTAAGGCCGTACTTGGAATATTGTGCACAATTCTGGTCGCCACACTACCAGAAGGATGTGGAGACTTTGGAGAAGGTGCAGAGGAGGTTTACCAGGATGTTGCCTGGTCTGGAGGTGTTAGCTATGCGGAGAGGCTGAATAGACTCGGGCTGTTTTCATTAGAACAACAGATGTTGAGGGGCGACCTGATAGAGGTCTACAAGATTAAGAGGGGCATGGATAGAGTGGATGGGCAGGCACTCTTTGCCAGGGTGGAGGGGTCAGTCACCAGGGGGCTTAGGTTTAAGGTCCGTGGGGCAAAGTTTAGAGTAGACGTCTGAGGCATGTTTTTTACAGAGAGGGTGCGGAGTGCCTGGAACGTCAGGGGAGGTTGTGGAAGCAGATACATTAACAGCGTTCAAAAGGCATCTTGACAAATACGTGGATAGGATTGGTACAGAGGGCAGTGCTGAGGGTTTTGGCCAAGGTTGGTATAATAACAGGTACAGGGTTGGAGCCAAAGGGCCTGTTCCTGTGCTGTATTGTTCTTTGCTCTTTATCATCTCAGGTGTACTGCTACTGATCAAATACATTACTTCCCAACATGTTAAGTGAGGATGGAAATTATTGCCTGTATCCTCAACTATCTTTCCCCTGCCTTACTATCTTTGAATAAGGTAACATGTCTGAAGATCTGACCAATTAGCATAGTTTCAAAATATACAGTTAATTTTAGGGATTGTGGTTATGCTTCCAAGAAGATAAATGAAGTGATTGACAAAACATCCGGACTCTAATGAAATCTCTATATTCCTGGAGAAATTGGCTTTACTCAAGCCTTAATAAAATATTTATAAAGTTCGGGGCGCCTCAGCCCTGGTGCTGAGCTTCTGGAGGCCATTCCCTAGATTTGCTCCTGCAATGCCGCTGATGCTGGCAATAACACAAAGGAAGAAAGGACATGACTGGAAAAGCAGAATACTCTGTTCTGTGTGCGGGATTGGGGGCTGACTGGGTGTGGGGGTGACTGTGTGCGGGATTGGGGGGGTGACTGTGTGTGGGGTTGAGGGGGTGACTGGGTGTGGGGTTGAGGGGGTGACTGGGTGCGGGATTGGGGGCTGACTGGGTGTGGGGGTGACTGTGTGCGGGATTGGGGGGGTGACTGTGTGTGGGGTTGAGGGGGTGACTGGGTGTGGGGTTGAGGGGGTGACTGGGTGTGGGGGTGAGGGGGTGACTGTGTGCTGGATTGGGGGGGTGACTGGGTGTGGGGTTGACGGGGTGACTGGGTGTGGGGTTGAGGGGGTGACTGGGTGTGGGGTTGAGGGGGTGAGTGGGTGTGGGGGTGAGGGGGTGACTGGATGTGGGGTTGACGGGGTGACTGGATGTGGGGTTGAGGGGGTGACTGGGTGAGGGGAAGCGGGGTGACTGGGTGTGGGGTTGAGGGGGTGACTGGGTGTGGGGGTGAGGGGGTGACTGGGTGTGGGGGTGAGGGGGTGACTGGGTGTGGGGATGAGGGGGTGACTGGATGTGGGGTTGAGGGGGTGACTGGGTGTGGGGATGAGGGGGTGACTGGGTGTGGGGATGAGGGGGTGACTGGATGTGGGGTTGAGGGGGTGACTGGGTGTGGGGTTGAGGGGGTGACTGGGTTTGGGGGTGAGGGGGTGACTGGGTGTGGGGATGACGGGGTGACTGGATGTGGGGTTGAGGGGGTGACTGGGTGTGGGGTTGAGGGGGTGACTGGGTGTGGGGGTGAGGGGGTGACTGGGTGTGGGGGTGAGGGGGTGACTGGGTGTGGGGATGACGGGGTGACTGGATGTGGGGTTGAGGGGGTGACTGGGTGTGGGGTTGAGGGGGTGACTGGGTGTGGGGGTGAGCGGGTGACTGGGTGTGGGGATGAGGGGGTGACTGGATGTGGGGTTGACGGGGTGACTGGGTGTGGGGTTGACGGGGTGACTGGGTGTGGGGTTGAGGGGGTGACTGGGTGTGGGGTTGAGGGGGTGACTGGGTGTGGGGTTGAGGGGGTGACTGGGTGGGGGGTTGACGGGGTGACTGGGTGTGGGGGTGAGGGAGTGACTGGGTGTGGGGTTGAGGGGTGACAGGGTGTGGGGGTGACTGGGTGACTGGGTGTGGGGTTGAGGGTGTGACTGGGTGTGGGGATGAGGGGGTGACTGGGTGTGGGGTTGAGGGGGTGACTGGGTGTGGGGTTGACGGGGTGACTGGGTGTGGGGGTGAGGGGGTGACTGGGTGTGGGGTTGACGGGGTGACTGGGTGTGGGGGTGAGGGGGTGACTGGGTGTGGGGATGAGGGGGTGACTGGGTGTGGGGTTGACGGGGTGACTGGGTGTGGGGGTGAGGGGGTGACTGGGTGTGGGGATGAGGGGGTGACTGGATGGGGAAGCTTGATGAATCCAAAGGTCACAATTTCAAGTTATCTAAGGCCAAGGCCATATTGGTTATAAGGCAATGGCTCTCTTCCCATCGAATAGTGGATCTTTGGAAAAGGCAGCCTGTTCAGGCTGCTCTCTCTCCCTCTTGCTATCTAAAGCTCTGACAAAACTACTTGGCCATCTGTCCTAATCGCTCCATATGTGGCTCGGTGTCAAATTCTGCTCAATAACATTCCTGTGAAGCCTTTGAATGTTTCAGATGAGAGCTGGCCCTTTACCTGGCTGGGAAGGAACAGCAAGCTGGTACTTAATAACATTCTTCAAGGCTAGAATTGTCTTCTGGATTCCTTCTTGTGGGGTTGGAGACACATGTTTAGATTATTTTTCCCCAGTTGGAATTTTCATGTTTTTTCGCCTCTCCCAAGAGATGAGATGGCTTTTGGACGGTGTGCGGAATGGATGTATTCTGATGCACAAACGTCACATTTGTGTGACAGGTTTGATAAGACGGGAGGTCTTTTCCTGGCTGTCATTGTTGTTCACTTGCCTGTGTTCGTGTTTACTGTTTCAGCATTGAATTCAAACAAGCAGAGGCCGATTAACAATTTGTGGGCATTCGCTCAGCTTCATTTTTGGGGCATCCCCATTTGGACAGAGGGCGGAATGGATTTATTGAGGAAGCAGGGGCGTCATTCTCCGACCCCCCGCCGGGGGCTGCCGCGAATCCCGCACCGGCGGTGTGCGAGGTTTTCTGTTTAATTTATTATAGCCTCAGTTACGTTCACTACTCATTTTGTGTTCATTGATGGCACATTAGGGCTCACCCGTGCGTTGAGTATTTGCTGCTTTTGGAGGTCGGTGACGTCTTCGGTGGAGGATCCGAGGTAAACTTCGAAGCAGCTTAGCCAGTGCTCGACAGTTGCAGTGGCGTCGGCTGCCCGTGGGTCCAGCTCCAGGCGATCAGGCTTGAGCAATGAATTCATCTTAGAAGTTTAACTTATTAAATTGAACATAGAACATACAGTGCAGAAGGAGGCCATTCGGTCCATCGAGTCTGCACCGACCCACTTAAGCCCTCATTTCCACCCTATCCCCCATAACCCAACAACACCTCCTTGCTCCACCCCCACCCCTCCCACACTCTCTCCCCCCACCCCTCACACACACCCTCTCTCCCCCCACCCTCGCACACACTCTCTCTCCCCCACCCCTCGCACACACTCTCTCCCCCCCACCCCTCACACACACCCTCTCTCCCCCCACCCTCGTGCACACTCTCTCCCCCCACCCCTCGCACACACTCTCTCTCCCCCCACCCCTCGCACACCCTCTCTCCCCCACCCCTCACACACACCCTCTCTCCCCACCCACCCCTCACACACACTCTCTTTTCCCCCCACCCTCGCACTGACCCTCCCCCCACCCCTTGCACAACGCTCTCTCCCCCCCACCCCTCACACACACTCTCTTTTCCCCCATCCTCGCACTGATTCTCCCCCCACCCCTCGCACAACACTCTCTCCCCACCACCCCTCGCACACATCTCTCTCCCCCACCCCTCGCACACACTCTCTCCCCCCCACCCCTCGCACAACACTCTCTCCCCCACCCCTCGCACACACTCTCTCCCCCCACCCCTCACACACACTCTCTTTTCCCCCACCCCCGCACTGATTCTCCCCCCCACCCCTCACACAACCTCTCTCCCCCCACCCTCGCACACACCCTCTCTCCCCCCCCACCCCTCCCACACTCTCTCCCACCACCCCTCACACACACCCTCTCTCCCCCCACCCTCGCACACACTCTCTCTCCCCCACCCCTCGCACACACTCTCTCCCCCCCACCCCTCACACACACCCTCTCTCCCCCCACCCTCGCGCACACTCTCTCCCCCCACCCCTCGCACACACTCTCTCTCCCCCCACCCCTCGCACACCCTCTCTCCCCCACCCCTCACACACACCCTCTCTCCCCACCCACCCCTCACACACACTCTCTTTTCCCCCCCACCCTCGCACTGACCCTCCCCCCACCCCTTGCACAACGCTCTCTCCCCCCCACCCCTCACACACACTCTCTCCCCCCCACCCCTCACACACACTCTCTTTTCCCCCACCCTCGCACTGATTCTCCCCCCCACCCCTCGCACAACACTCTCTCCCCACCACCCCTCGCACACATGTCTCTCCCCCACCCCTCGCACACACTCTCTCCCCCCCACCCCTCGCACAACACTCTCTCCCCCCACCCCTCGCACACACTCTCTCCCCCCACCCCTCACACACTATCTCTCCCCCCATCCCCCGCACACACTCTCTCTCCCCCCCACCTCTCGCACACACACTCTCTCCCCCCTCATCCCCCGCAGACACTCTCTTCTCCCCCACCCCTCACACACACTCTCACCCCCCACCCCTCGCACTCTCTCTCTCCCCCCACCCTTCGCACACACTCTCACCCCCCACCCCTCGCACACTATCTCTCCCCCATCCCCCGCACACACTCTCTCCCCCCCACCTCTCACACACACTCTCTCTCCCCCATCCCCCGCACACACTCTCTCCCCCCCCCACCCCTCGCACACACTCTCTCTCTCCCACACCCCTCGCATACTCTCTCTCCCCATCCTCCGCACACACTCTCTCCCCCCCAACCCTCGCACACACTCGCTCGTCTCCCCACCCTTGCACACACTCTCTCTCCCCCGCACCCTTCGCACACATCTCTCTCCCCCCCACCCTCACACACTCTCTCTTCCCCCACCCCTCACACACACTCGCTCCCCCCCACCCCTCACACACACCCTCTCTCTCCCCACCCTCGCACACACTCTCCCTCCCCCCACCCCTCGCACACACACTCTCCCCCCACCCCTCACACACACCCTCTCTCCCCCACCCCTCACACACCCTCTCTCCCCTCACCCTCGCACGCACTGTCTCTCTCCTCCCACTCCTCACACACACTCTCTCTCCCCCACCCCTCGCACACAATCTCTCCCCTCACCCCTCGCACACACTCTCTCCCCCCACCCCTCACACACACCCTCTCTCCCCCCACCCTCGCACACACCCTCTCTCCCCCCACCCCTCGCACACTCTCTCCCCCCACCCCTCACACACACCCTCTCTCCCCCCGCCCTCGCATACACTCTCTCTCCCCCCACCCCTCGCAAACCCTCTCTCCCCCCAACCCTCACACACACCCTCTCTCCCCCCACCCTCGCACACACTGTCTCTCTCCCCCCACTCCTCACACACCCTCTCTCCCCCCCCCACCCCTCACACACACTCTCTTTTCCCCCCACCCTCGCACTGACCCTCCCCCCACCCCTTGCACAACACTCTCTCCCCCCCACCCCTCACACACACTCTATCCCCCCCACCCCTCACACACACTCTCTTTTCCCCCCACCCTCGCACTGACTCTCCCCCCCACCCCTCGCACAACACTCTCTCCCCACCACCCCTCGCACAACACTCTCTTCCCCACCCCTCGCACACACTCTCTCCCCCCCACCCCTCGCACAACACTCTCTCCCCACACCCCTCGCACACACTCTCTCTCCCCCACACCCCTCGCACACATCTGGAATGGCCACGTCAATTACAAAATGGACACTTGCAAAGAATGCAGGAAAAATTGGACAATACTGAGAAACAAGCAGGTGCAAGGTCTGTCTGTTGATTAGAACCTTGGATCTCAGACAGGACAGAAACTGCTAAGCCATCTACATACTAATGAGCCATCTCCGGGGACAAAAGGGAAACATTTAGATAAACAATGTTAAGGCAGACTCCCCGGCGCCAGAGAAGACTCAAACAAAGCAAACCAACGGCCACCTAGGACACGCCAAGCAACCAGGGAAGCCACCCCTCTATTGGAGGATGATCGATACGAATGATTGGGAAAGGCCCAATTAATTGAGGCCAATTTCAAGACCCGCCCTCCCCAAGAGACAATCTTTCTTCTTTGGCCTTCGCTCTCAGCGAAGAGAGCCTAGCAGCTATGCCAGACCAAGTAAGTTCCAAATCAACGAACGCTACGAGATAGACGCTCCTAGTTGCTATCCTGTAAACAGCTCAACCCAGCAGCCTCAGAACCGAGCAACGGCCATTGTTCCTCTGACTGAGTGGGCACCTGAAGCTAAGTATAGGCTTTCGTAATAGTGATAGTTTAGGTTGTAGAGTTTTATGCATGAGTAGATTTGACTGTGTGTAAATAAATGAGCATTGCGTTTTAACTTACTAACTGTTGTATCAAGTCTTTGACCAGTATTCGGTTCTGAACCTTGTAGCGATGTCGAAAGATACCTGGCGACTCTTGAGCAAACGTAATTAAACAGAGTCAAATTAAGAGACAACACCAAAGAGAGCAAAATTTACTGGCGACTCTGGTGGGACTCGAACCCACAACCTTTGAATTAGAAGTCCAATTGGAAACAGAAAAAACCACAAGCGTAAGAACAGTACTGATCAAGCCTCTGAGATTCGGAAGTGTGTTAATGCATGCGTACTAACAGGGATATAAGGTAAACCTAGAGATTTTGTTGCGTAAATCTGTCGGGAGGGGGGTGAGAGAGTGTGTGTGAGGGGTGGGGGAGAGAGAGTGTGTGCGAGGGTGGGGAGGCCGGAAATTGGCGTAAGCCGCACCCGTGTTTACATCACCACTTTATCACCCCCTGTTCCAAATTCAGTAGAGAACCTGGATAGATAAAATGGCAATGAAGGCGATGGAACGCCTTATGAACCAGGAATTCGAGGTCGCAGCGACCAGTAGAGTAGGACAGTGTACCGTTTGGGAAGATGAGATCAGGAAATATCTCAAAGGGAAAGGATGGCCCCTTTGGAGTGAATTCTGAGATAATGAGGAAACAGGTCCCGGGAGTATAGGACATACTTGGTGGGAGAACCTGTCAGAGATCCACAAGAAGAGCTTAGGGAAAGCTCGCAAGCCGATGGCAATCGTGTCCTGTTTGGCACAATTGCGAGGCACAGAGGAGATCGTCAGGATGCTCCGTAGAGAGATAGAGGAGAGAGACAGTAGTAGTGAGATAGACGTGAGCGAGTTAGAGAAGGAGAATAGAGATTTAAAAGAGCAGTTAGCAGCAAGGGACAGAGAGGTGGATGATGCCAAGCGGGCACATCAGTCTTGTCTCGTGCATTTGAACAGTTTTCAGACACAATACGATAAGGCCTACCAGAACACGCAATGTGCGGTCTTGGTAAGACAGGAGACAGAACAGCAAGTTGAGAAATTGCAGAAACAGTGCAATGATCTGAAAGCAGCCCTACGAGCACTCCATACTTCGACGACGGAACAAAGGCAGAGCTCCGTAGACCAGTCAAAGTGCCGGATGCAAATTGCAGAATTGCAATCACTGCTTTCCGTTCAAAATGGGTTTCAAAGCACATTTGGACCACAATTTGGACCGACTGGCAGGAATTGAACGAGACTGCCCATAGATACGTACATGGGACATATACGCTGGAAAAACCCCAGATAAGGAAAACGCCCCAACCCCCAACCGAACAGGCAGAACACACCCCCATGAATCCTGTAACCACATACCGCAGGGCCACAGCAGAAGGAGAAGCAGATTTCCTTTATACAACCCCGTTAACCGTGACCCAATTACGGGACGCATGTGGAAAAATTTCACCGTTCCTTCCCACTTCAGACCCCCACCAATCTTTCGCGAAAGTCAAACAGCAGGCTGCCATGTACGCCCTGGATGAAAAGGAGCAAGTGAAGCTCATAGTTTTAAGCCTCGACACTTCAGTCGTGGCAGCCCTTCCCGACCCGCAGAATGTAGGAGGGGGCACACTCCAAGAGATGCGCACAGCGATCCTTGATGCGATCAGCTTTAACAGAGGAGACCCCGTAGAAGGCCAAAATAAGTGTAGGCAAAAGAAGACAGAGCACCCCACAGCATTTGCTGGACGCTTGTGGATTCATTTCACCGCAGTTTTTGGAGAGTTAGCCCGCGCTCATTTGTCCCCAGATAATGAAATGAAATGAAATGAAAATCGCTTATTGTCACAAGTAGGCTTCAAATGAAGTTACTGTGAAGTCGCCACATTCCGGCGCCTGTTCGGGGAGGCTGTTACGGGAATAATATGGCCAAATGTACCCGAATTCTAGTCTCCCACACCACAGAAGCAGGACGAAAAGCTCGCGCAAATTATGACCCCTTAGATGAGGCCCACAATGAACAATGGGTTTTGAAGAGATTGTCCCGCGCCTGGGAGCAATCAATTGCAGGCAAAACCGCATTTATAACACCCGATGAAGAGCAGGCAGAGATGAACCCAGTTAAAGCGCATTAGAACCCCGCATGGGTAAATGAGGGCAGGAACAGCCCACCCCAGCACAAAGCTCAGGAATGTTACAACTATGAACAGCTGGGACACTTTGCACGAGAGTGCAACGTGCCCCAAAAGCAGCAGAGAAGCCAACAGACAGGCACCCTAAACAGGAATAGGGCAAAGTCGATCCATAGCGTTAGCGCCCGTTCAGAGAATGCAGACATGAACGGCACCGACTGACGGTGTTCGGGCTCCCCAACTTGGGTCTGCGACACCCCTTGGGACAAGTCCGGTAGACTGGTAGTGGCAGGCAAAGTTCGGGGACAACCCGTAGAATTTCTTTGGGACACAGGAGGGTCCCGAACCACACTCAATTCCTCCATGATGTTTCAGCGAGACACGTGGCCCACAACAGACACCATCACACTCAGCGGTTTTACAGGCCATTTACAACAGGGACACATCATAGCCCCTATAGCAATACAAATAAGGAACATCACAACTAAGCACCCCGTAGTTTTGGTTGATCTGCCCCATACAGCAGAACATATCCTTGGGATCGATTTCATGAGCTCCCATAACCTTTCTTTTGACCCAGTTAGCAAGTGTGTTTGGAAAATGGCAAAGGCAGCATGAGCCCCCGCCACGCTCACAGTAGGAGAGTACGTAAATAGGATTAGCTCAGTAGGAGACTTCTGGTTCGACCCTCGAGCCATTAGTGCAGACAAACAGGTTAGGGGTATCCTGCAGGAACATAAAGCAACATTTGCACAGCACAAGCACGACTGTGGCAAATTGGCTGGCTTTGTGAACATTACAGGTCCCGACCCTAAACCCCAGAAGCAGTACGGATTTCCCCAGGAAGCAGAGGGAGAAATCTCCAAAGTAATAGAGAGTTTGTTGGATCAAGGCGTACTCAGATCAGTAGCCTTCACAAACAATGCACCAATTTGGCCCGTCAGGAAACCAGATAGATCATGGCGACTGACCATTGATTACCGGGAACTGAACAAAGTAACCCCAGTAGCAGCCCCCGCCATAGCCACGAGTCCTGAGACCATGCTCAAACAGGGACTCCAGTCAAATTTATTTTCGGTCTTGGACATTAGTAATGGCTTCTGGTCCATTCCATTGACTAAAGCGTGCCAGTACAAATTCGCCTTTACATTCCAAGGGCAAAATACACGTGGACATGCCTTCCACAAGGCTTCCACAACTCCCCCTCCATTTTCCACCAACAGCTGGCAAATGGTTTAGCAAAATTCTCCCGCCCCGATTGTCTGGTCCAGTATGTAGACGACTTGTTACTACAGACAGACACAAAGGGAGAGCACATTTTACTTCTCGCCGACCTCCTAGCACTCCTAAAAGAAATTGGTTGTAAAGTCAACCCCAAGAAGGCCCAGATTCTGAAAGAAAAAATGATTTACTTGGGAACAGTGATCACTCATGGTAAACGCGAGATCGAGCAAAAGAGAATTGACTCGATCGTCAAATTGCCCCTTCCCCACAATGTCTCAGCCCTCCTGTCATTTCTAGGACTGGTTGGCTACTGCCGAAACCATATTGACGGTTTCGCCACTAAAGCAGCACCCCTTTCCGAACTTCTCTAGAAGCAGGCACCTTGGGAATGGCTTCCACAGCACACGGATGCCGTGGATGCTTTAAAAAGAGCCCTCAGCACAGCCCCCACATTACAGGTCCCAGATCCACTTTCCCCATACGCAATCGAAGTTGCAAGCACCGACCGAACCCATTCGGCCGTACTCTTCCAGGAACGCCATGACCAATTACGCCCTGTAGCATACGCCTCACGTGTGTTAGACCCCGTAGAGCAAGGATTTTCTGCCTGTGAAAGGCACCTGCTCGCAGTTTTTTGGGCAGTACAATACTTCGCATACATTACAGGACCCAACCCCATCACCATCCTCACAGAACATACCCCGACACAGCTATTGTTAGACGGCCGACTTAAGGATGGCACAGTCAGCCAAATCCACGCAGCCCGTTGAACCCTTCTTTTACAGGGACGGGACATCACAGTAAAACGAAACAAGACCCACACCTTCCTTGCCGATAATTTGCAGTATGCAGGCACCCCTCATGAATGTGAGATCATCACCACTAAACACAACACAGGCCCATTTATTCCCAAAACACCCCCCAGGAAAACAGGTACTACACCCCAGAGACCCCAGCCCACAGACACGTGCGCACCCCTGAAGATTTATGTGGATGGCTCCTCCACAGTGTTACATGGAAAGAGAATTACCGGTTGCGGTATTTACGTGGAGGGACGCGCCCTAGATGAGATTGTATTAAAGTTGGCAGGACACTGAGGCTCGCAGACAGCAGAGCTGGCAGCAATCACTTACATTGTAGACCACCCCGACTCATTCCCGACCCCAGCAGACATCTATTCAGACAGCTTGCATGTATGTACTAGTTTGACGGAATTCCTACCACTCTGGGAAACGAGAGGATTTGTTTCTGCGGCCGGTAAACCCCTACCCTCAGCCCCATTACTCCGCCATATCTTAGAGACAGCGAAGGATAGGACATACGGAATAATTAAGGTTCGCAGTCATCACCGTTCTCCCCGCCCCGGTAACGTCAAAGCAGACGCCGTAGCGAAGGCAGGCTCCAGGCATGGTTATTTTTGGAACCCCCCCCCCGAAAGCACCCCTGTACACGCAGTTCAGGTCTCACAGACTAACATTCAGGATCTAGCGAAGGCCCAGAAAGAGGACGAGAAACTCAGGGAAGTTTTAAAGGGTACCTTCCCAGCCCCGTATGATAAATACAAAAATGCAATAACCACACATGACGGTGTGATTATAAAGGATGGCATTTATATAGTTCCCAGCCAGGACCGGAACCAGATCATTTGTCAGTTCCATGATAATCATGGACACCAAGGTATTGAATCCACCCTAGCCCACCTCAGATCGCTCTGTTGGTGGCCTGATTTAAAAACCGATGTAACGCTTAATCTGTGCCCAGAACAATACGAACAGATATGCCAAAAAGGCTCAACTTAGTCATACCCGCCCCGTTAATGGACCCTGGACAAATCTCCAGATAGATTATATAGGACCCCTACACTCGTGCAGAAATGATTACAAGTATGTGTTGGTGGTCAGAGACACCTTCACAAAATGGGTGGAAGCATTTCCGTCGTGAACTAATATGGCCAAGACAACGGCTCAAATATTAACACACCACATCTTCACAAATGGGGCCTCCCTCGCAGTACAGAGTCCGATCAAGGCTCCCATTTCACCGGATGTGTAATGAAAAACGTCCTCACGATTTTCGGCATCGACAAAAGTTCCATATCGCATACCACCCCCAGTCAAGTGGTATTGTAGAGAGGAAGAATAGGACATTGAAAGCCACCCTCAGGAAAATGGTACAGCAAAATAATAGCACCTGAGATTCAGTACTCCCATTTGCTTTGATGTTTTTAAGAAACACGGTATCTACATCCACAGGTTACACCCCCCACACCCTCATGACCGGATGCCCCATGAAAGGCACTGAGTATTTATTAGGACTGGATTTGGCCAGCCCCGCAGTCACAGCCCTCACACATGAAAATGCAATTCAACAACTGCTCCACACATAAAGGCAGCCCAACTCGCAGCAGCAGTGAGACTTGGAACCAGGAAGAAACAGAGCAAGGCTTGTTTCAACAAAACAGTACACGCCACTGAGTTTACAGTAGGGCAACAAGTTATGCTTTTCCTTTACAACCCCAGTTCATTCCTTTCCCCAAAATTTTCCGGACCGTACTCCATTTCGGACAGAGTCAGCCCCTCAGTATACAAAATAACCTATCCCAATGTTAAGTCTGCGTGGTTTCATATAAACCAGCTCAAGGCTTACGGCTCGCAGAATAACCACACACACCACATCCTGCTCGCAGCAGCAGACGATCACGCCCCACCCACAGATGACGTTTTCCTACCCTCCCCCAACCAGTCCAGCCCGTACTCAGACACGACTTCAACTCCACCCCCAGAGGCACGACTCTGCCTCTCCCTTCCCTCGACCAGCAGCGACAGCGACAGTGATAGCGATCACAATGACGACAGCCACAGCACACCACATTATGATTACACCCCTGCGCCAGGCCCCACTCCCAGCGAATCCGAGCATGATTCCACTGACCCCTTTGAGATTACATATATCAAAGCCCCTGACCCAGACCCACAGCCTGATGATTACGGATTGAAGCATAGTAGCTCCAACCTCGATACACGATTCTGGCACCGAGACAATTCGTTCAAGCTCATCCGGAATGATGAGATGGACCCCAATTCGCCCCAAGCAGCTTTATCACGGTTACTACAGACAAGAGTTTGGCAGCCTGGAGAAGATGATGACTTAAAGTCTGACTCCCAACAAACGAATCCCTTTGCGACCCTGTTCGCTATTGAGCAGTGAAGTGTCCAAATGATGAACAAAAAAGGAATCGATGGAGAGGTACGGTGTCCTTTCTGATGGAACCTGCACCATGTTTGTTGAATGTTTGTTCATTAATGTTAACGTTAAGTGTTGTTCGTAAACTCGAAAGTTTTCACGGCCCCACGTCACCACTCCTTTGACGCCCAATGCCTGTTCATGGAACAAGTTTGTCCCCAGACAATAGTTCAGAGGAACTAGTTTGTCAACAGAAACCAGTTTAAAGGTACAAGTTTGTCGCCAGACAACCATTCAGAGGAACTAGTCTGTCGACAGAACACGACTCATAGCTACTCTCCTGATTCGAGAGGAAGCCCCCACGACGACCACATTCTTACCCTAATTGCCAGTTGCTCAAGCAGTGGAGAAAGGGCATTGGTCCCCGCCCTGCCTGAGGACTCCCTCCTCTGGTCAACTACGCTCGGGTAGAGCACATAAGGCTTTGATCACCGTCCTACCCGGGGATTCCACCCATTTCTTACCCGCCGCGGCCCTTACGCACCCCATTTTGGCTTGTTACATTCAAAATTCTTTCGTTTGGTTTTGGCAATCCTTAGGTTGCTTCCCTATGCTATTTACATCCTCAAACACTGGGATGGTAGATCACACAGGCTGCGAGACGGCTCGCAGTACGGCAGTATTTTTCTTAGATGTCTTGTCCAAATATTTGGTTTAAAAAAAAAGAAATGAGGGAGTCACAGATGGTGACCAATTATAAAGTGAAATTGGCAATAAAGGACAGACAGACAGACATACGAGATCTTAAGCAAGATAATAACAGAAATTATGCTTGTGTTCACAGAACTCCGGAACCTCAGGAACCCCAGAGGAAGACAAAGAAGAAGTCCGACAAAGATGAAGACAGCCTTCGTGTTCACATGGATCTTAGCGGGATCCCTTCAGTTGCGCGCGGACGCTACTCCCCTGACCCCCTACCATACAAGCCGTGAATGATTCCAACCCCTGCAATACACGGAACCCCGAGATAACTAGCCCCGCGACAGCTAGCAATACCCCGACCTGGTATGATAAGTTTATCACCTGGTACTCACTCTCATATGTAGTCAAAGCACTCTTAGTGCTGGCGATACTTTGCCGTGTCGTGCAAACGTTTAGAGTTAGGAAATGGCGAAAGAGAGCATATCGCTCTCGCACCCCGGTATACAGATTTAGGTCCCACATTTTCAGATTTCACCAGACCCCCGAACCCATTGGGACGGATTAAAGTGCATCCATTTTTCTTTATGTATTCTGTGGATTAAAGAGATGTAAACCTCTGTGTCTGACTGCCAGGCCAGAGAAATTTGTGTGTTGCTATTTTGTACAGTTTAAGATGTTGTAGATTTTTGGATTGTTTGAATGAGGATAGTTTATTGAGAATAGTTAGAGGTTCCAGTTTTTTTACTTTTCTGTAATGCATGTAATGCATAGCGCCCTGTAGAGTTTTATGATAATGAATGTATTTAAAAGGGTTTAGGTAAAATTGTGTTGCATAGGATAGGACAGTGTAGAGCCTAAGTATGGGTGCCCCATTTGGTCTGAGGATGAAGACGACATAGTAATGTGATCCTTCAAGCTTTGAGTTGAGGGTCACAAGGAGGGCGTGTAGCCATCTGGGATGGCCACGTCCCGATTACAAAACGGACACTTGCAAAGAATGCAGGGAAAATTGGACAATACTGAGAAACAAGCAGGTGCAAGGTCTGTCTGTTGATTAGAGCCTTGGCTCTCAGACAGGACAGAAACTGCTAAGCCATCTACATACTAATGATCCATCTCCGGGGACAAAAGGGAAACATTTAGATAAACGGTGTTAAGGCAGACACCCCGGCGCCAGAGGAGTTTCAAACAAAGCAAACCAACGGCCACCTAGGACACGCCCAGCAACCAGGGAACCTACCCCTCTATTGGAGGAAGATCGATAAAAATGATTGGGAAAGGCCCAATTAATTGAGGCCAAGTTCAAGGCCCGCCCAAAAGCACGCGAAGCCCTTTTAGGTATAAAAGGTATTGCCGAAGAGAGACTCTTCCTTCTTTGGCCTTGGCTCTCAGCGAAGAGAGGCCAGCCTAGCAGCTACGCCAGACCAAGTAGGTTCCAAGCCAACGCACGCTACGAGATAGACGCTCCTAGTTGCTATCCTGTAAACGGCTCAACCCAGCAGCCTCAAAACCAAGCAACGGCCATTGCTCCTCTGACTGAGTGGGCACCCGAAGCTAAGTATAGGCTTTCATAATAGTGATAGTTTAGGTTGTAGAGTTTTATGCATGAGTAGATTTGACTGTGTGTAAATAAATGAGCATTGCTTTTGAACTTACTAACTGGTGAATCGAGTCTTTGATCAGTATTCGGTTCTGAACCTTGTGGCGGTGTTGAATGATACCTGGCGACTCTTGAGCAAACGTAATTAAACAGAGCCAAATTAAGAGACAACACCAAAGAGAGCAACAATACAAAACACATATATTTACATTTCAACAATATCCTACTCCTCAATCCTAACCACGACCTAAGTAGCTTTTCTGACCAGCAGCATAATTTGTAAAACTTTGCCATGGGAATACCATCTGATCAGTTGCTTTTTTCTAATGTGTGTTTGGCATTCAATTGTGGCTTTGTATACATGCAATCTTGCCAATGTTTTATACTTTGTGAAATATTTAGTTTTGAGGATACGTTCTGACTACTTATGGAAATGACTGTTTTTTGTCTATAACTTACTTCCATCAACCAACACACCTCCATCTCCATTTCTGAACCTTTTCCTTATACCTGTAAATTGAACCCTTTCTCACAGCAGGTCCAGGTTGTCTGCAACAATCGTTTTCTCAACCTAATGAAATACGATGGTGTGACAACCATTGATATGAATCGAGGGATTGTTAGGACATGAGATGTTCCCATCAGAAACTGTGGCAGGAATAGGCCCTGTCATATGTTTCGTATCTGAAGATTTGAAGCACTAGAGAAGTAGTGGATAGTTCTTTCTGAGAGCTGTGCAATTGCAATGATAGGCCAAGTAGCTTCCTTCAGTGCTGTGAAATTCTACACTTCCCACATGCAAATCGGTTTTGTGAAGGGGAAACCGTGCCTCACTAACATGATCGAGTTTTTTGAGGAGGTGACAAAGGTGACTGATCAGGGGAGGGTGGTGGATGTCGTTTGTATGGACTTCAGTAAAGCCTTTGACAAGGTGCCTCATGGCAGACTGGTACAAAAGGTGAAGTCACAAGGGATCAGAGATGAGGTGGTAAGATGGATACAGAACTGGCTTGGGCACATAGGGCAAAGGGTAGCAGTAGAAGGATGTTTCTCTGAATGGAATGTTGTGACTAGTTGTGTTCCACAGGGATCTGTGCTAGGGCCTCTGTTGTTTGTAATATACATAAACGATTTGGAGGAAAATGTAGCTGGTCTGATTTGTAAATTCACCAATGTTGGCGGAGTGGCAGATAGTGTTGAGGATTATCAGAAGATACAGCAGGATTGGATTGGATTGGATTGGATTTCACCGAGGTACAGTGAAAAGTATTTTTCTGCGAGCAGCTCAACAGATCATTAAGTACATTAAGAAGAAAAGGGAATAAAAGAAAATACATAATAGGGCAACACAACATATAAGAGAGAGAGGTTAGTAATAATGTTAGTTTTAGAGTTAATTTTTAAAAGATTAGAACGAGTATAGGTTAAGTAAAAAGTGGATCTGTTTGGGAGAGCTCGCAGAGAGTTGCCTCGCTCCGGCGCCATGTTAACTATTGTGCCTAGATAGTTTGGAGACTTGGGCAGAGAAATGGCAAATGGAGTATAATCCAGACAAATGTGACGTAATGCATTTTGGTAAGTCTAACATAGAGGGGAAATATACCGTAAATGGCAAAACACTTAGGAATATAGACAGTCAGAGAGATCTGGGCATAGAGATCCACAGATTTTTGAAAGTGGCAACACAAGTGGACAAGGTAGTCAAGAAAGCATATGGAATGCTTGCCTTCATTGGACGGGGCATCGAGTATAAAAAACTGGATAGTCATGCTGCAGTTGTTTAGAACCTTGGTAAGGCCGTACTTGGAATATTGTGCACAATTCTGGTCGCCACACTACCAGAAGGATGTGGAGACTTTGGAGAAGGTGCAGAGGAGGTTTACCAGGATGTTGCCTGGTCTGGAGGTGTTAGCTATGCGGAGAGGCTGAATAGACTCGGGCTGTTTTCATTAGAACAACAGATGTTGAGGGGCGACCTGATAGAGGTCTACAAGATTAAGAGGGGCATGGATAGAGTGGATGGGCAGGCACTCTTTGCCAGGGTGGAGGGGTCAGTCACCAGGGGGCTTAGGTTTAAGGTCCGTGGGGCAAAGTTTAGAGTAGACGTCTGAGGCATGTTTTTTACAGAGAGGGTGCGGAGTGCCTGGAACGTCAGGGGAGGTTGTGGAAGCAGATACATTAACAGCGTTCAAAAGGCATCTTGACAAATACGTGGATAGGATTGGTACAGAGGGCAGTGCTGAGGGTTTTGGCCAAGGTTGGTATAATAACAGGTACAGGGTTGGAGCCAAAGGGCCTGTTCCTGTGCTGTATTGTTCTTTGCTCTTTATCATCTCAGGTGTACTGCTACTGATCAAATACATTACTTCCCAACATGTTAAGTGAGGATGGAAATTATTGCCTGTATCCTCAACTATCTTTCCCCTGCCTTACTATCTTTGAATAAGGTAACATGTCTGAAGATCTGACCAATTAGCATAGTTTCAAAATATACAGTTAATTTTAGGGATTGTGGTTATGCTTCCAAGAAGATAAATGAAGTGATTGACAAAACATCCGGACTCTAATGAAATCTCTATATTCCTGGAGAAATTGGCTTTACTCAAGCCTTAATAAAATATTTATAAAGTTCGGGGCGCCTCAGCCCTGGTGCTGAGCTTCTGGAGGCCATTCCCTAGATTTGCTCCTGCAATGCCGCTGATGCTGGCAATAACACAAAGGAAGAAAGGACATGACTGGAAAAGCAGAATACTCTGTTCTTTCTGAGGGAACGCAGGCCTAAAATGGACTGACTTGGTCTCGCCTCAGCGCTAGGGTGAGGGATTTACCTGCAGAATGTGCTTCTCTCTCCCGATGAGCTGGGGGTACCCTCCTGTACGCCACATCTGACTGTTCTGGCAGCTGTCCCTTGAACACTTACAGTCACCAACATCATCACAAAGCCAGGTGGCACTGCCCTGAGTGGGTACGTTATCAGGATTCGCTCACTGTTGAAGGAGCCTGGATACAAACGGGTCTCTCATACACTCACGCATGCTCACTCTCTCACATTCACTCTCTCACTCCCACGCAATTAGCCTTTTACTACTGGGGCAGTGAAGGATGGAGCACCGGGTAAAGCAGGGGGAAATGGGGAGTGAAGGGGGTGGGGTGAAGGATGGGTGACTTGGGAGTGAAAGAGGGGGGTTACAGGGGAGGGAACGGGGGTGCAGTGTAGTGGGAAGGATGTGGGTGCGGGACGGAATGGGGTGAAACTGGGGGAATGGGCATGAGGGTGGAATGGGTGATGAGGGAGGATGAGTGATGAGGGAGGGAGGATGGGTGATGAGGGAGGGGGGATGAGTGAGGAGGGAGGGAGGATGAGGGACGGACGATGCGTGATGAGGGAGGATGGGTGATGAGTGAGGATGGGTGAGGAGGGAGGGACGATGGGTGATGAGGGAGGGAGGATGGGTGATGAGGGAGGATGAGTGATGAGGGAGGATGAGTGATGAGGGAGGGTGAGTGGTGAGGGAGGATGAGTGATGAGGGAGGGAAGATGAGTGATGAGGGTGGATGGGTGATGGGGGAGGGTGGATGAGTGATGAGGGAGGATGAATGGTGAGGGAGGATGGGTGATGAGGGAGGGACGATGGGTGTTGAGGGAGGATGAGTAATGAGGGAGGATGAGTGACGAGGGAGGATGGGTGATGAGGGAAGGGGATGAGTGATGAGGGAGGATGCGTGATGAGGGAGGATGGGTGATGAGGGAGGGTGGATGGCTGATGAGGGAGGGTGGATGGGCGATGAGGGAGGATGAGTGATGAGGGAGGATGAGTGATGAGGGAGGATGGGTGCTGAGGGAGGGAGGATGGGTAATGAGGGAGGGGGGATGGGTGATGAGGGAGGATGACTGATGAGGGAGGATGGGTGATGAGGAAGGATGAGTGATGAGGGAGGATGGGTGATGAGGGAGGATGAGTGATGAGGGATGGAGGGAGATAATAATGGGGAGGGGGTGGGGGGTAGAGGGAGTTAAACATCTGCAATCCTGCTTCCTGCCACCCGGGGATGGGATTTACAGGTGCACACCCCCAATTCCAGATCCGTCCTCGTAAGCCGCTCGGGCTCGCGCTTTATCAGATTCCAATTCCTGAACACTGGGCCCCAACCGCCACTGTGCATGGCACAATGACAACTTCCTACACTGCGGGCTGGGTCTCCCCCTGATTCCACACTGCTGCTCCTCACTGCACTGGCACAGAGGGCCGCAGGCCACATGGCTAATGTCATTCCGACTGGTGATTGTGTCAGCAAGGAACTGCCTCCTCCTCTGTGATCGGCTCAGGGCAGGATTCTCCGACCCCCCCGCCCCCGCCGGTTGCCGAATTCTCCGGCACCGGAGATTCGGCGGGGGCGGGAATTGCGCCGAGCCGGTTGGCGGGCCCCCCCTGGCGATTCTCCGGCCCTGATGGGCCGAAGTCCCGCTGCTGGGGCGGGATTCTCCGACCCCCCCCGCCGGGTCGGAGAATTGCCGGGGGCTGGCATGAATCCCGCCCCCGCCGGTTGCCGAATTCTCCGGCACCGGATATTCGGCGGGGGCGGGAATCGCGCCGCGCCGGCTGGTGGGGCACCAAAGGCCTTTCCCACCAGCTGGCGGGGCGGAAATCAGTCCGGCGCGGGCCTAGCCCCTCAAGGTTAGGGCTTGGCTGCTCAAGATGCGGAGGATTCCGCACATTTGGGGCGGCGCGATGCCGGACGGATTTGTGCCGTTTTTGGCACCGGTCGGCGGACATCGCGCCGATTGCGGAGAATTTTGCCAGCAGAGTGATGAAAATCCTGGAAGGGATGTCAAAGTAGTTCTGTCCCCGACTGGCTGTGAGAGACGCGCTCATCATTTTGGGGACCCCTGTGGTTCGGGGCCCCGGGGCCCTGAGCCCGGACACGGTGTGTATTTGTGGAAATCTGCCCTGAAGTCCCAATTGCTTACTTAAAATTGCTTTTGCAGAAAAATACACATCTAGAGACCAATTCTAGTTTAAATGAATTGAGAACTGGGAGAGAATCAGTCTGGAGCATTGTATTTCATTGTCACATTGTGCTCCTAAAGTGATATTGATTTACTCTCGAAACTCAAATCGTAATAACACAGGAAATCTACAGGCTCGATCCCAATGTTGAAAAGGAAGTAAGAGTAAAGTCATATTTGTCAGCCCAGAGCTCCATTTTACATGGCTGATTGCCCACCTCATGGGCGCCATTCTCCGACCCCCCCCAGCGGGTCGGAGAATGGCCGTTGGCCGCCGTGAATTCCGCCCCCGCCGCCCGCCGAAGTCTCGGAAGGGAGAAAAGTCGGCGGGGCGTTAATGGTGCCGCAGACGTCGGAGAATGGCACGGGTGGGCGCAAGGCAGCCGATTTTGGGCCTGCCGATATTCTCCCGTCCGGATGGGCCGAAGTCCCGTCGACGTGATGACCGGTCACGTCGACGTAAATCAAACCTCCTTTTAATCGGCGTCAACCTGTGCTCCAGGTTTACGCCGACCAGCGTGGAGGTGGGTGACAGCCTGGGGGATTGGCCGCTGGGCAGGCGATGGCATGGCTGCAGTCTGAATGTGTGGGGGAGAGGTGTGTGTAGGGTTGTGTGTGTGTGTGTGCGACAGGGGGGGTGGTTAGAGTGGGCTGGGCTCCGGGGGAGTGCCGGGAGGGGGGTCAGTGCCGGGGAGGGGGATGGGGGGGGGTCCGTGCCGGGGAGGAGGATGGGGTCCGTGCCGGGGAGGGGGATGGGGGGCCGGGGTTCGTGCCGGGGAGGGGGGCCGTGCCGGGGAGGGGGTCCGTGCCGGGGAGGGGGATGGGGGGGTCCGTGCCGGGGAGGGGGTGGGGGGACGGGATCCGTGCCGGGGAGGGGGATGGGGTCCGTGCCGGGGAGGGGGATGGGGGGACGGGGTCCGTGCCGGGGAGGGGGATGGGGTCCGTGCCGGGGAGGGGGATCCGTGCCGTGGAGGGGGATGGGGGGGTCCGTGCCGGGGAGGGGGATGGGGGGACGGGGTCCGTGCCGGGGAGGGGGATGGGGGGTCCGTGCCGGGGAGGGAGATGGGGGGGTCCGTGCCGGGGAGGGGGATGGGGGGACGGGGTCCGTGCCGGGGAGGGGGATGGGGGTGTCCGTGTCGGGGAGGGGGATGGGGGGACGGGGTCCGTGCCGGGGAGGGGGATGGGGGGACGGGGTCCGTGCCGAGGAGGGGGATGGGGTCCGTGCCGGGGAGGGGGATGGGGGGACGGGGTCCGTGCCGGGGAAGGGGATGGGGGGGTCCGTGCCGGGGAGGAGGATGGTGTCCGTGCCGGGGAGGAGGATGGGGGGACGGGGTCCGTGCCGGGGAGGAGGATGGGGTCAGTGCCGTGGAGGAGGATGGGGTACTGAAGCAAGGAAATCTTAAAAATCTGTCCCTCTTCCATATTCTCTTGTTTAAATTCTGTTTTTCAAAATGGACCATTGCTGATCTGATATAATGGCTACAGCATGTCACATGCTGGTAGTTCCAACCACCATCGCTCTCAAGACTGGCCTTCAGACAGTTTCGGTGACAAGGAACAAAATCCTGCAAGACAGCCACTGATATTGGACTTGGGACTCACTGGACACTCCACACACGTAAATTTACAGCAATAACCTCTTTGATTTTGTGAGAGGAAGCTAGGAAGTTAACTTTTATTTTTGCAACTGAATGAGACGCTGTGAAATATATTGATGGCAGCGAATGCAGCTTGTTGATTCGAGTGTTTGCTCCTGCACTGGACTGGTTCATTCTATCCTGTTCTGGCCTGTGCTGCAGTGATGTAATTGGCTAATTTTTCCATCTCCATTTTTGCTCAATTCAAGTCTCACACATTGCACTATTGACCATCTTTAACTTCATTCTGACAAGAGGTAAGCTTGGATTTCAATTCAGCAAATATCCATGCAGGCATGTTTTTACAAGTTAAAGAGCAGTGACCAATTTGTGCATTTGTGTGGCTTGCGTTCTGTGAGGAAAGGGTGGGCAGGGCGTGTTTTTTTTGGGGGGGGGAGCAGAAATGAAGGTGAGCACGGGACCGCACAAATTCAAATGTGCTTCTGCTGCGGGCAACCAGCGATGGACAATAAAGCCTGGCCTTGCCATCAAGCCAGGCACCTCGAGAATCAATATTTTTAGAAACTGAAGAAAAGTCATGAGAAACTCTTGCGGCGTGGGCCATAATCTGGAACAGATACAAACGCAATACAAAACTATGTTAACAGCTGACTTAAACACGTATCAGATAAATCCCCATGTTCATGCAGATACTATGGCAGACAATCTGGCCCAGCTTGTTTACTCTGCGGTCTACAGACAGAGCCAGTACCATTCATTTCAGTAACTGGACACCCAGCACAAATGGCTTTAACGGCAGCTGTCTGGGAAGAGTCCGGAATCAAAGTATGTCTTTAGGGTGAAGCAAAAAAGACAGAATATATTCAGCTCCTTCCAACAAACATTAATTGAAAGCCATTATATTAGGTCATGTGTTGAGAAAAGGTTCAGGTCACTAATTTAGGCAAGACACTTCTTTTTTAGTAATTTATACTTTGCAGCATTACGGCATGAAATAGTATTAACTCCTCCAGCTTCAAAGATACCACACCTGGAGAAACTATTTCTTATTAAATTGTAATACTGGAACCTTAAAGAAAAATTATAACTTTTGACGTTCATTAGCTTTTTCCTTAGTTTGCAACCAGGAGTCGATTGTCGCTCTCTGATTCTCTCTGCAACTTGTCATACCATCCCCACAATGGAGTCCATCCCCACCCATCTCAGATTGTTTTGTTCTTTCATTCTTAATCCTATAGACCCCACAGCCCCATCTCCTTTCAGCCCGCCGTTGGTTGCCATGCCTTTAGCTGCCTGCACATCTTGTGGGAATTTCCTCCCTAAACTTTCCCTCCTCTCCACCAAGAATACCCTTCAAACCTATTTCTTTGACCTAAGTCATCCCACCTAATCCATTCAGCCTTGGCTCTGCATCCATTTTTCTTAAAGTGTACTTTGGCATCTGCACTATATAATTGGACATTATTTGACATTTTAAACAAAAAGAAATGTCCAGCTCAGTTCATGCAAAATAGCTGTTATCAAGTGCTCATCGTTGAAAGGACTAACCATGAAAGTTCCTGTGACCTTTTGAATTAAATTGAAGGCAGTGTTAAAATATTTTCGCAATTCACACACGCACTGTTAAAAGAAACAAGGCTCTTGTAATGAATTAGCCCCGGCAATTAAATGTAATTTCAGAGAATCATGGGGTCTGCAACCAGCACATTTTTCGACGTTCAAGGGGCAGAGTTTTAACATGTGTATATCTATTCGTTAGACATGTGGGGTGATGGTTGCTAATGGCCAAAGCGGCAGAGCCAAAGGGTTTTTAAATTGTGCAGTAAATTAGTTAATGTATCCCCAGCTAAAAGACGATTGAAAACTTTTTATCACATCATCCTGAGATCGACATAATGCAATTTTTGACTTTCAACTGTCCTGGGTGAAACGTCTGCATTTTTTCCTTGCAGTTATGTCACATGAAAAAAAATTTGCGGACAGCGTGGGCAAAATGTCTGCAAGGTTCCCATGAAATCAAATTGCATTCCTTCAGTCATCATGAGTCAGAATCTGGTGCTTCCAAGACATGTGCCAGGAACTTGAGAGTTAAATCTCAGCTACACTCCGGAGTGGTACTGTCAGAGATGTTGGGCGAGATTTTCTTGCCCCTCCCGCTGGCCGATCTTCTGGTACCACCGAGGGTAGCAACTACCGCACCCGCTGCCCACCCCATAGCAGGTCCCACCCCCCGACCCCGTGGCAGGTCCCCCCTGGCATGCTTGGCAAGCTATGCAAAACGTCCTAGATATCCCGCCGGCAACCAATGGTGAGTCAACTGTGCTGCTGGCAAACAAGCCACAGGACATGGGTGTGGGGAATAGATTGGATAGGACAGGAAATAGGAGCAGAAGTAGGCAATTCAGCCCTTCGAGCCTGTTCCACCATTCAATCAGATCATGGCTGATTTCTTCCTGATCTTCAATCCATCTCCCCTCCTGTTGCCCAAATCCCTTTAACCCATTTGTTAAAATCAGAAATATATCTATCTCCTTCTTGAAACCATTTAATGACTCAGATTCCACCGCACTATGGGACAGCGAGTTTCACAAATTTACCACCCCCTGTGAGTAGTTCCTCCTCATCTCAGTCCTAAATCCAGCCTGTTGTCATGTTGTCTTTCAGATGAAACATTAAACTGTCATGTGAATATCCCTTTAAGAAAGGTTTTGCCTTTTCACATGGCTTGGTAGTACGGCTTCAGTGGTGTCATTTTGTGGGTGGAGCTGGGCTGTGGCTGTCAGGTGAGAGGTTTCAGTTTTGTTTAGTTGCTTTGGACTGCAGAAGGAAACATAAGTGTTTTCCCTCTTTTTCTCTGTTTTCATTTAAAAAGCTGTTCCAGTGAAAAAAGCACATTGGGCGTGGCAAACTGCCTTGGTAATTTTAAAGATAGAATTGCTTACCGTAAGTAGTTTGAAACTGCTGGTTGAAACCGGATCAGGATCTCAGGGAAAGGACCGGTCCCATTCAAGTGAGAATACAGTGTGCTGGGCCAACACCCCTGAAAGGGGTTTTGGTTTATTGGATTTTGTTATTGAATTGGAACAGCTAAAGGAGGAATTCATTAAGTGTTATTATATATAGATTACTGTCGCTGTTGTGTTGTCTTTATGTTTGTAATTGATAAAAATGTCTTGCTGTGTTTCTACATATATGTTAACTACATTCGTAGAATAAATCTTGTTTTGATTAAACCGCCTACAAAGTCTGATGAATCACACCTGAAGAAAAGGCTTTTGTGCTCATCTGAGCCAAATTCAGCTTAAATTATAGGTCAGGTGAACTTCATCGTACACTTTGGAGTTTCTAAGACCTGGCCCATAACAAATTGGAGGCTCAGCGGAAAAATGTCTATCTTTCGTGATTGGGTTGGCTTAGTGAACTTATTGATAGTGAGGGGTGAGCATCTTTGTGTTTGCTTTTCAGGTGTTGTATTCCAGCAGTTTAAATAGGGAGTGTCTTGTGGACAATGGCTCTTTCAGTGGCACAGACATTTTTGGAGTGGAGAAGGTCATGCACGGTATCTCACAAACGGTGAATAAAACAAGGCTTTCAGAATTGGCAAAAATATTGCAGTTGACATTGCCAGACAAAGTACGGAAAGACGAGGTAATTGTGGTGGTAGCTAAGCATTTAAAATTGCCTGAGACACAGTCAGAATCATTTGAACTGGCAAGAATTCAATTACAGATGAAACAGCTTGAACATGAAAAAGAATTAAAGCTGCTTGAATGACAGAACAGGGCACAAGAAAAGGAGAGCGAGGAAAAGGAGAAGGAAAGAATAGCCCTAGGAGAACAAAAAGAGAGAAAGGGAGTACAGATCAGGGAAAAAGTAAAGGAGAGAGAAGAAAGGGAAAAAGAAAAGGAGAGAGAAGAAAGGGAAAAAGACAAAGAGAGAGACTTTGAACTTCAGAAACTTGTCATGAAAAATGAACATCAGTTAAAATGGTCGGAGGTAAAGAGAAAAGTACAGTCTGAGGATAGTGATGGTGATAGCGAGAAAGAGCAAGAGCTTCGTAGTCGAAGGCTTGGTGGGGATTTATTTAAATATGTCCAATCATTGCCAAGGTTTGATGAGAAGAATGTAGAAGCATTTTTCATTTCACTTGAGAAGGTGGCTAAACAAATGAAATGGCAATAAAACATGTGGGTTTTGCAGATTCAAACAAAGTTGGTAGATAGAGCCAGTGAAGTGTTTGCATCGCTATCAGAGTAGTTATCTGGGATGTATGAGAAGGTGAAAAAAATCCACCTTAGGTGCATATGAACTAGTGCCTGAAGCCTACAGACAAAGGTTTAGAAACAAACAGAATCATTTTAATAGGTAGGTAAGGTCTATGAAAATAGACCAAACATATGAAGGTCTTAGAGAAATTATACTTTTGAAGGAGTTTAAAAATGCAATTCCTGATGTAGTGAGAACTCATGTGGAAGGGCAGAGAGTTAAAACTGCGAGATTAGCAGCAGAAATGGCAGGTGATTATGAATTAGTTCATAAATCAAAGCTCGGTTTCCGACATCAGTTTCAGCCTGTGAGGGATAGAAACTGGGTATATGAGAAATACTCAAGTGGTAAAGGTAAAGGTGATCTGATGGGAGATGATAATGAGAGTGTACCTCAGATTAAAAAAAATCCAGGAGGGTGGAAGAAAAATGAAAAGCTTCAGATGTTTTTACTGTAATAAACGAGGCCATGTAAAGTCACAGTGTTGGGAGTTTAAGAAAAGCACTGGGAAGACTGATGTGGTAATACAGGATAAGCCAGTGGGGTTTGTTGAAGTGGAAAAGGAAAGCCCAATTGAAGCGAACAACATGCAAAAGAAAGTACAGCCTGATCAAGAGGTGATTGATAAGAATGTGCCAGATCTCTGCAAATAATTTACTTGCGTGGGTAAAGTTTATTCACGTGCGCCAGGAGGAGGAGGTAAAGAAGTAAAAAATTTAAGAGATATGGGAGCTAGTCAATCCTTGATGGTAAGAGATGAGGAGTTATGTAGTTTGGGAAGAATATTGCCAGTAAAGGTGGTAATATGTAGAATTCAGGGTGAGAAGAATAGTGTTCCATTATATAAGGTGAGGTTGGAGAGTCCAGTGGAGGGGTGAAATGGTAGTAGGAGTAATAGAAGAACTCTCTTGTCCAGAAATACAGTTTATCTTGGGTAATGATATAGCTGGATCACAGGTGGGAGTGATGCCTACTGTGATTGCTAAACCAGTTGAAAATCAAACAATTGAATTGTCAAAGGACGAATATCCTGGGATTTTTCCTGACTGTGTAGTAACAAGGTTGCAAAGTCACAGGTTAAGACAAGAGGAGAAATGAAAGAATGAAGATAATGTTTATGTTCAATTATCAGAACCGATTTTTGATCACATTGTTGGAAAAGAACAAGAAATGGTGGAGGATGGGATGGATACTTTTATTTCAGGAAAGTTGGCAGACTTACAACAGAAAAATATAGAAATGTTTCTATCAGAAAGCATACATGGAAGAGAAATCTGAGCGGATAACAAAATGTTATTACCTTAAAAATGATGTCTTAATGAGAAAATGGAGACCTTTACATATGCAGGCGGATGAAAAGAGGGCAGAAGTTCATCAAGTGGTATTGCCGATAGGGTATAGAAAGGAGGTGTTGCGAGTAGCACTTGAGGTACCAGTAGGAGTAATAGAGAAACTACCAGTAGGAGGTCATTTGGGAGTAAGGAAAACTCAAGCTAAAATACAAAAACATTTTAATTGGTCTGGACTACATAAAGATGTAGTTAAATTTTGTCAATCATGTCACACATGTCTCACATGTTAGGGAAACATCAAGCAGTGATAAAACCAGCGCCCTTAATAACCATTCCAGCATTTGAGGAATCTTTTACAAGGGTCTTAATTGATTGCGTAGGACCACTTCCTCAAACGAAACGTGTGAATCAATATCTTTGGACTATAATGGATGTGTCAACTAGGTTTCCAGAGGCCATTCCAGTACGCAATATTACTGCTAAAAAGATTGGGAAGAGTAACATAAATTTTTTACTAGATATGGACTACCCACAGAAATACACTCGGATCAAGGATCAGATTTTACCTCAAGGTTATTCAAGGAAGTTATGAATAGCTTAGGAATAAAACAATTTAAATCAACTGCATACCATCCAGAATCGCAGGGAGCATTAGAACGGTGGCATCAGACATTAAAGACAATGTTGATGGCTTATTGTCAAGATTATCCAGAGGATTGGGATAAAGGAATTCCATTCGTACTGTTTCCAATTAGGGATGCACCTAATGAGTCAACCAATTTCAGTCCCTTTGAACTAATTTTTGGTCATGAGGTAAGAGGACCACTTAAATTGATTAAGGAGAAGTTGGTGAGTAAGCAGTCTGAAACTACACTGTTAGATTACATGTCAAATTTTAGGGAACGATTAAATAGAGCAGGTTAATTGGCTAGACAACATTTAAAAGTTGCACGGCATATGATGAAACAGGAAGCGGCAAGAGAGCGAAAGTTCGTAGTTTTGCTAGTGGAGATAAAGGGGGCGATTCTCCAAAATGGAGCCCAAGTGTTTGCGCTGTTGTGAACGCCGTCGCGTTTCACGACGGCACGAAACGGGCACGGTGACGACCGATAATGGCCCCCACAGGAGTTTCTAAGCCCTGGCCCATAACAAAACAAAGGTTCCATTTACCCTCTGAGTTGGAATTAAAAGTCCCAAGACATGCAGCACTAGTCCCAAGTGATTGCACTTCAGAAAGGATTTAATTGGCTCCAAAGCTCTTTGAGACATCCTAAAATCGTAAAAATCATGAAAATCATGAAGTCGTCAGGGTTGTCGTCTCTATCCTCAGGCAGCGAGTTACAGATTCCCACCACCGTCTGGGTGAAAGGGTATTTCCTGGACTGGTTTTTTTGCTCAGCTTTAAAAAAAAATGTGTCCAATAGTAATTTTTATTCACTAATCAAAATATAATTAGTCACATCTGGGGTGAAATTCTCCCCCAACGGCGCGATGTCCGCCGACTGGCGCCAAAACGGCGCCAATCAGACGGGCATCGCGCCGGCCCAAAGGTGCGGAATGCTCCGCATCGTTGGGGGCCGAGCCCCAACATTGAGGGGCTAGGCCGGCGCCGGAGGGATTTCCGCCCCGCCAGCTGGCGGAAATGGCGTTTGTTGCCCCGCCAGCTGGCGGAAATGGCGTTTGGTGCCCCACCAGCTGGCGCGGAAATGCGGCGCATGCGCGGGAGCGTCAGCGGCCGCCGACAGTTTCCCGCGCATGCGCAGTGGGGAGCGTCTCTTCCGCCTCCGCCATGGTGGAGGCCGTGGCGGAGGCGGAAGGGAAAGAGTGCCTCCACGGCACAGGCCCGCCCACGGATCGGTGGGCCCCGATCACGGGCCAGGCCACCGTGGGGTCACCCCCCGGGGTCAGATCGCCCTGCGCCCCCCCCAGGACCCCGGAGCCCGCCCACGCCGCCTGGTCCCGCCGGTAAATACCAGCTTTGATTTACGCCGGCGGGACAGGCAATTTCTGGGCGGGGCTTCGGCCCATTCGGGCCGGAGAATCGAGCGGGGGGTCCCGCCAACCGGCGCGGCCCGATTCCCGCCCCCGCCCAATCTCCGGTACCGGAGACTTCGGCGGGGGTGGGGGCGGGATTCATGGCGGCCAACGGCCATTCTCCGACCCGGCGGGGGGTCGGAGAATGACGCCCGAGAATTCCCAATTAACCACACGCGGCCAACGGCTATTGTATTGGCCAACAACACCAAATAAACAAACCACATTAACATATTGGATTTCAATTATAATCCATTGTTCAATTAGTCCAGTTTGTAAATAGGGCAAATCAAATCTCTTCTGCCATACTGCGAGCCCATAGAACACTGATCAGATAGAGAACAGGATGAAGAAAAGAGCTCATTCTCCAGGTCGCAATGTTTCACATTAATCCAAAGGTTTGAGAATTGGATTCATCAACAAAACACTTCAATGAGGGGTGACAGAGGGAAATATCGGAATACAAAAATAGTACAGTCCAAAACTAGGAACCATAAACATGAGGGCCGGTTTGGCTCAGTGGGCGAGAAAGCTGGTTTGTAATGCAGCACAAGGCCAGCAGCGCGGGTTCAATTCCCGTACCGGCCACCCTGAACAGGTGCTGGAACGTGGCGACTATGGGCTTTTCACAGTAGCTTCATACTTGTAACAATAAAGGATTATTATTATAAGAACAATAAGGTTTATTGTTAATCCTTTATTAACAATAAAGGATTATTATTATAAGAACACCACTAATAAATCCTAAAAGGAAGTCAGGGGAAACAATCTTTACCCAGAGGATGGTAAAAATTAGAAATTTACTATCAGATGGGGTATTTGAGGCAAATAGCAAATTTAAGCAGAAGCAAACTAAGTGCATGAAAGAGAAAGGAATAGAAAGATGTCCTAGATGTCTCAGTCAATGGCGAGATAGCAGTACAGCTGACCTGGAAGAAACCTGCCCAGGCAGACTTTTTTAAAAATTCTTTCATATTTAAATTTCTTTCATCTTCATCTGGGCTCCTTGGTACAGATTGTTGGTGGTCGCATTGATAAAATAACTGCGAGATATCTTTAAGAGAATGGGTGAAACAGAGAATCCTGTCAGTCAATACGGCAGTCTCCTTTGTGGGGACTCAACTTCATTCCTTGGAGATCCTGTCGCACGGTATGTTGAATATCCTGGTCCATTCAGGGAGATGGATTTAGACAGGGAGTGTTCATGCACCCGGTCTTTTGAGGGGAGTTGGGGATGAATTCCACGCCAAATTTGAGACCCTTGTCACCCAAGAAGCAACCGCTCACCCGAGGGAGCGCCTCGAAGGTGCTGGAAACCAACGAGTGCACCAGGATGTATGTGCCGTGCACATTGCCTGGGTATCGGGCGCAGACGTGCATGAAGTGCAGCTGGTGGTCACACACCAACTGCACATTCAGGGAGTGTAACCGCAGCTGCAGCTGCAGCCAGTTTGATAGTGAGCATTTCTGGCAGTACTCCAAAATTCATTCTCTGCAGGAGGAGAAAAGACATGTCAGCAAGATGAAATTCCCTTTCCCATCCAAATCTAACAGCCTACATGGTAACCCCGAGTTGTACTTCAGCTTCACCCTCCACATGTACCCTCCAAACCCACCCCCACCTAATAGCTGCTCTCACCAATATGTTGATGTCGACACTACACCCCTGCCCCCATCAGTGAGTGACACCTGGCCTGTGATGTGGGGAGCCTCTATCCTCACCACCTGTCCCTGGTAACAGGGGTACCATAGCGGTGGCTGCCGCTACTCATGTCAGTGATAGGTCCTGTCCTGTTTATCGGTAGAGATCTACTGTGGGTAAACTCAATGGATAGGCCGCATGTTATCCTACCAGCAGAGTGGCACCTGGTTGTGCAGTGGAGAGGGTCACAATGTGCCACCAAACGCCTCCAAGCTTAATGGCTTATGTGCTGGCAGGCCCTGCAGGTGGGGTGAGGCAGGGAAGTGTGTGTCTGCTGGGAGCTGCAGAGTAATGTGGGTCCTGGGTGTTGTGGTAAACCACTGTTGCACCTCTATTAGGTGATGTATGGTAAGACCTGTACTACAGGTTCGTTAATAGTCCCTGCCTGCTGGCTCCGTCCAGTAAGCGGAGTATAAATATGTGTGTCCTCCATGCTGCAGACATTTCGCCAGCTGCTGTGGGAGGCCACACATCTTAGAGCAATAAAGCCTCAGTTGCACCCAACTCAAGTCTTTGTGCAATTGATTGTGCATCAATTTATTGCTCTAAGATTTTCAAAAGATGGACCTCCGCATCAAACTGGATCGCCTGCAGCTGGATCCGCATTCAAGCGACGCCAAAAAGGACTTTCAACACTGGCTAGCTTGCTTCGAGGCATACATCAACTCGGCTCCCAGCCCTGTCTCGGAGGCTCAGAAGATACAGACCCTGTACTCGAGGTTGAGCTCTATCGTCTTTCCGCTAATCCAAGACGCGCCGAACTACGCCGAAGCCATGACGCTTCTCAAGGAGAATTACGCTCAGAAGACGAACACGCTGTTCGCCAGGCACGTACTCGCCACTCGCTCTCAACTCCCTGGTGAGTCCATAGAAGACTTCTGACGGGCCCTAATCCCACTCGTCCGGGACTGTGACCGTCGGTCCGTTACGGCCACTGAACATTCAAACCTCCTTATGTGGGACGCCTTTGTTACGGGGATTGAGTCGGACCTCATACGCCAGCGACTGTTAGAGGGGGCCACGCTCGACCTAGCGGAGACAAAGAAACTAGCGCTCTCCATGACGGTCGACTCGCGCAACGTTCAGGCCTACACCCCCAGCCGCGCGGCCCACCCCTTCCTACGCATCGTGGACCCCACAGAAGGCCACCCCAGCGGGGGCCTTACCCAGCCAATATGCCTGCGTCACGCGCCAGCCAACTAACGCCGGGGGTCCCCGATGTTATTTCTGCGGCCAGCAGAAACATCCCCGCCAATGCTGCCCGGCCCGCGCTGCCCTTTGTAAGGCTTGCAGGAAGAAGGGGCACTTCGCCGTGGTGTGCCAGGCCCGTGCAGTCGCCGCTATTGTCCCCACCCCCCTCGTTTACGGACAATGGGCGCCGCCATCTTCTCTCCCTCAGACCACGCGTGGCCAGTGGACGCCGCCATCTTCCCCCTCGCGCAACACGTGCGGCCCATGGGCGCCGCCATCTTGTTCAACCCCTGCCACATGAGGCCTATGGACGCTGCAATTTTGTACTCCTCTAGATCTTTAGCCACCATTTTATCCTCCTCGAGATCTTCAGGTGCCACCATCTTGTCTCCCCCACGGCACATGGGCACCGCCAGGGTTCCAGGACCCGTGCCCCGCGGGTTCCCTGTCATCCTACACCAGCGACGACCGACCACGACTTGCCTCAGTGACCATCGACCAGTCACGTCCGCACAACCTGGCGACCGCATCGACCAGCGTGAAAGTCAACGGACACGTGACCTCGTGCCTGCTGGACTCCGCGGAGGAGCACCGAGAGCTTCATCCACCCGGATACGGTAAGGCGCTGTTCCCTCACAGTACACCCCGCCAATCAAAGAATCTCCCTGGCCTCCGGATCCCATTCCGTGGCGATCCGGGGGTACTGTACGGTCACACTCACGGTCCAGTGCATAGAATTCAGTGGCTTCCGCCTCTACGTCCTCCCTAACCTCTGCGCTGCCCTACTGCACGGCCTTGATTTCCAGTGTAACCTCCAGAGCCTAACCCTGAAATTCGGCGGGCCACTACCACCCATTACTGTGTGCGGCCTAGCGACCCTAAAGGTCGATCCGCCTTCCCTCTTCGCAAATCTAACCCTGGATTGCAAACCTGTCGCCACCAGGAGCAGACGGTACAACACCCAGGGCAGGACCTTCATCAGGTCCGAGGTCCAGCGGCTGCTTCGGGAAGGCATCATCGAGGCCAGCAACAGCCCCTGGAGAGGCCAAGTGGTAGTAGTGAAAACTGGGGAGAAACACAGAATGGTCGTGGATTACAGCCAGACCATCAATCGGTACACGCAGCTCGACGCGTACCCCCTCCCACGCATATCTGATATGGTCAATCAGATTGCACAGTACCGGGTCTTCTCAACTGTAGACTTCAAATCCGCCTACCACCAACTCCCCATTCGTAATTCGGACCGTCCATACACTGCCTTCGAGGCAGACGGCCATCTCTATCACTTCCTCAGGGTTCCCTTCGGCATCACCAACGGGATCTCGGTCTTCCAAAGAGAGATGGACCGAATGGTCGACCGGTACGGTTTGCGGGCCACCTTTCCGTACCTAGACAACATCACCATCTGCGCCCATGATCAGCAGGACCACGATGCCAACCTTGCCAAATTTCTCCACACCGCCACTCTCCTAAACCTCACCTACAACAAGGAGAAGTGCGTGTTTAGCAGGACCCGCTTAGCCATCCTCGGCTATGTGGTCCAGAACGGAGTTCTGGGGCCTGATCCCGACTGCATGCGCCTCCTCATGGAGCTCCCCCTCCCACACTGCCCCAAGGCCCTCAAACGCTGGCTGGGTTATTTTTGTACTACGCTCAGTGGGTCCCAAGCCATGCGGACAAGGCCCGCCCACTCATACAGTCAACCTATTTTCCCCTGACAGCCGAGGCACAACAGGCCTTCGCCCGTATCAAAGCCGATTTCGCCAAGGCCGCGATGCACACAGTAGACGAGACGCTGCCCTTTCAAGTAGAGAGCAACGCATCAGACGTCGCCCTAGCCGCCACCCTCAATCAGGCAGGCAGACCCGTGGCTTTCTTCTCCCACACCCTTCATGCCTCAGAAATTCGGCATTCATCTGTCGAGAAAGAGGCCCAAGCTATCGTTGAAGCTTTGCGGCATTGGAGGCATTACCTGGCCGGCAGGAGATTCACTCTCCTCACTGACCAATGGTCGGTAGCCTTCATGTTCAATAACACACAGCGGGGCAAGATCAAGAATGATAAAATCTTGAGGTGGAGGATCGAGCTCTCCACCTACAATTATGAGATTTTGTATCACCCCAGTAAGCTCAACGAGCCCCCCGATGCCTATCCCGAGGTACATGTGCCAGCGCACAAGTAGACCGACTCCGGACCCTGCACGACAGCCTTTGTCACCCGGGAGTCACACGGTTGTACCATTTCATAAAGGCCCGCAATCTGCCCTACTCCGTCGAGGAAGTACGGACAATCACCAGGGACTGCCAGGTCTGTGCGGAGTGCAAACCGCACTTCTAACGGCCAGACCGTGCGCACCTGGTGAAGGCCTCCCGCCCCTTTGAGCGCCTCAGCGTGGATTTCAAAGGGCCCCTCCCCTCCACCGACCGTAACACGTATTTTCTCAGTGTGGTCGATGAGTACTCCAGATTAAGCAGCACGGTAGCATTGTGGATAGCACAATTGCTTCACAGCTCCAGGGTCCCAGGTTCGATTCCGGCTTGGGTCACTGTCTGTGCGGAGTCTGCACATCCTCCCCGTGTGTGCGTGGGTTTCCTCCGGGTGCTCCGGTTTCCTCCCACAGTCCAAAGATGTGCAGGTTAGGTGGATTGGTCATGATAAATTGCCCTTCGTGTCCAAAATTTTTTCCCTTAGTGTTGGGTGGGGTTACTGGGTTATGGGGATAGGGTGGAGGTGTTGGCCTTGGGTAGGGTGCTCTTTCCAAGAGCCGGTACAGACTCGATGGGCTGAATGGCCTCCTTCTGCACTGTAAATTCTATGATTCCCCTTCGCCATCCCATGCCCTGATATGACATCTGCCACCGTCATCAAAGCCATCAACACAATCTTCGCGCTGTTCGGTTTCCCCGCCTACATCCACAGTGACAGGGGATCCTCATTCATGAGTGATGAGCTGCGTCAGTTCCTGCTCAGTAGGGGTATCACCTCCAGCAGAACGACCAGCTACAACCCCTGGGGAAACGGACAGGTAGAGAGGGAGAACGGGACGGTATGGAGGGCCGTCCAACTTGCCCTACGGTCCAGGAACCTCCCAGCCTCCCGCTGGCAGGAGGTCCTCCCCGATGCACTACACTCCTTTCGGTCACTGCTGTGCACCGCCACTAACAACACACCCCATGAACGTCTTTTTGCCTTCCCCAGGAAGTCCACATCCGGGGTGTCGCTCCCGACTGGGCTCTCAGCTCCAGGACCCGTCCTGCTCCGTAGGCACGTCCGATTCCACAAGGCGGACCCGTTGGTGGAAAGGGTGCAATTGCTCCATGCAAACCCCCAGTATGCCTATGTGGCGTACCCCGACGGCCGCCAGGATACTGTCTCCCTCAGGGACCTGGCACCAGCAGGTTCCACACACACCCCCCCCCAGCCCGGCGCCAATCTACCCACCCCCGGCGCTCCCAGCAGCAACCCCCCCCCCCGGGACCATCCGTCCTTCCCCTGCCCACGCCCGAGGATGAAGAGGATTTCGGCACGCTCCTGGAGGCACCAGACATCGGGCCAGCATCGGTATCTCCGCCACCACTGCGTCGCTCCCAGCGGCACATCAAGACCCCGGACCGGTTAAACCGCTAACTGGTCCACTGGACTTCAAAAGACATTTTTTTTCTCCCTCTGTCAAGGATTGTAAATGTAAATGTAAAAAGAAAACCATTTGTTGTACATAGTTCTCCACCACCCTCGCCGGACTGAATTTTAACAGGGGGTGAATGTGGTAAACCACTGTTGCACCTCTATTAGGTGATGTATGGTAGGACCTGTACTACAGGTTCGTTAGTAGTCCCTGCCTGCTGGCTCTGCCCAGTAGGCGGAGTATAAATATCTGTGTCCTCCATGCTGCAGCCATTTTGTCAGCTGCTGTGGGAGGTCACACATCTTAGAGCAATAAAGCCTCAGTTGTACCCAACTCAAGTCTTTGTTCAATTGATCGTGCATCAGGTGTGACACATCAGTTGTGATAATCTGTCCGGGCGCAGGATGGATGGTAGCAGGAGCGTGGTGGGCAGGTAAGGAGAAGCTGGCGGTCCTGGGGAGTGGGCTGGCTGATTGGGTGACTGGTGAGGTGTCTGCCCTGAGAGGGGCAGTGTGCCAGGGAGGGTGCCAAATGCCAGGACTCATGTGTCCTTTGTTTGGGGTGAGCTCAGCTATTCCCCTGCTTCCCCTGCAGTGGGGCAGTGTTTCTGATGAGTGCACTGAGGAGTGGCAGCACCTGGTGGGCCACTAATTGAGCTTGGCCACACCCATCCCATTGATGGGTCAGTTGGGGTCAGAGGGTTTCCAGAGGGACGGCCTGGGTAGGCTCCCAGGTGACCCGAGGCTCTGTGAACATTTACAGGACACAGTGAGCAGTCAACAGAGTGAGCAGCCAGGGACATAACTTGTACCAAATGGGTATGTTTAAAACAAATACTGCAGCAATGATGGCCTGAGCCAGGCCACCCCGATCCCGAGGGGGAATACCCCAAATCCATGGAACTGACAGCAAGTCGCTCCCCGCTGCACCTCCAGAACTTGGCAGCCACCCCCCAGAAAGCAGTACAATTTTAAAAATACATACTTTTATTCCAAACATTGCAAAAATCTTGCATACACATAAAAAACATTCAAATATAATACAAACTGTTTGTTACTTTTTGTTTTAACAAAATGTGGTAGTCACCACTGTTGTATTATATTGTATATACTGCACTGCATACAAGGGTATTACGGTAAGGCTCCTGTACTACAGGTTCGGGGGTAGATCCCTGCCTGCTGACTCCGCCCAGTAGGCAGAGTATCAATGTGTGTGCTCTCCGAACAGCAGCCATTTTGGCAGCAGCTGTAGGAGGCCACACATCTCTGTGTAATAAAGCCTCGATTACTCTCTACTCTTGTCTCGTCGTAATTGATAGTGCGTCACAAACTAACAGCAATTACCCCAAAACCCAAGACCCCCTAGCCCCCCCCGACAGACCCTACCTTCCACCCCCCACCCCCCCCCCCCCCTCCCCCCACCACCACCAAGCTGCTGCCCACAAACAAATCCTTGATGAAGGCGATGAACAGCTCCCATCTGGAATAGAACTCCTCCTCCGACCCTCTGATGGCATTCTTAATACTTCATTTTATTCCAAACTCAGGAATTCTGCCAAGTCTCCCAACCTTGCCCAGGCCCCAGGTGGCACCACCGACCTCCATCTGCTGTTCGTCTGGACACTCGTCTCCAGCAACATAAGGTGGTGGCACTTCCATCCCCTAGTCTGAGCCATTAGCATGAGGCATCTTGGCGTCAAACCCTTTGCAGTGGGTGTGACGGAGGGGCAGCCAGGGGCTGTGTGGGTCCTCCAAAAGGGTGTTGGTCAACACGGAGTTGCAGCTGTGGAGGTGGTCCAGGTGCCTGTTCGATTCCCTGTCCCCTATGTGAACCCAGTTCGACACCGGCCCTGTCCTGGAATGACAGCCCAGACCCAATTCACACCATCTCCAAGATTCTGCACGTGGACCATGTCCTCCAGAGTGAAAAGTTGAGGCAGCGCATGTCCACCAAGGCCATGCTCCATCTGCACATGACCCGGCAGACCTTCCCGCCTATATTGGGTAGTGCAAGGCTGAGGCAAGTCCAGAGTCGACTGCCTTGCCGGTGGCAGGATGAGGTATGGTACAAGAAGGAAAAAGGAGGCAAGCGCATGGTGAGGGATCCTGGTCGCTGCTTGCATATTCCATGCTAGAATGTTTGGACCATCCGTTAGTTACGCACAGCCGTGGTGAGCATCCGAGAAGCAAACGCGATCGAGCGCTCTTTCCTGTCATCCAGCTGATGGGGCAAAACCGCCACAATGCTGTATGGCAAGGCGTCACACCTGATCATGAGCGGCTCACGTGGTCGAAATGGATGAGCAGCCGGGAAGAAGAGCGCTGCTTCTTCATCTCCGTGAACGCCGCCTCCTGCTGTGGACCCCATGTCCACACCTTTATCCAGTCGAAGAAAGGTTACGGGCTATCTGGCAGGCCCCCATTCTGGGGGGAGCGACTTTAGGTTTGTTCATCCCTGGGGCTCGCAAATTATTGCGGCAAGTTCATCCTGGGCCTTGCGACAATGTTGGCCCTCTGCACAAGCTCCTCAAGAAGGGGCAGCTGTGGATGTGGGGCCCACAACAGGAGATGGGAAAGAGCGCGCGATCGCTTTTGCCTCTCGGACGCTCGCCATGGCAGACACCGCAGATCAGTCTGTCCCGCAACCTTTCGGAAAGGGCGGTGCCATATTCACAGAATTTGGCCAGCTTTTGGAGGCACATCAAAAATTCCATTACTGACACTTCAGTGGTTCACTCAGCTGTATAAAAGTGGTAATGCTGGACAATGACGGACTGTATAGGGTTGAAGTGCTCTCCTACCGGGGTGATAAGGTCTATGAATGACTTTGAGTCTGGGGTGCTGGGGTACGTCAAGTTCTTAATTATGCTGAAGGTGGGTGCACCACAGGTTGTTAACAGGATAACGGTCTGGCGTTCAGCCACAACAATGGCATTTGCCCGTAAAAATTAAGCGCATGCACTCAACATACAGCGACCAGTCTTCGGTACCTGCATCAAACAACTCAAGCTTCCCAAAGTGTGGCATCTCTGTAGCCAATGAAACGACTTCCTGAGGCCTAAGGGGAGCGGCCAAGTACCGCAGAAATGGCGTCATCTGCAACTTCACTTGATCCTCATTGCCAGCGTTCACTTTGAGGAAGCGAGCACACGAGAGCCTAGAGAAACATAAGGTTTAATGAACGAAGAATGAAAACTCTATATACACCATTCCCGGGCCTGGGTTTTTATGTCCAGGTTTGTTCCCCCACTGATGAGGGAGCAGGGGCCCCTCCGTGGGGTAGTTCATATTCCACGAGGTTAATGGGGAGTCTAATCAGCTCGGTCCTGTGGGCCTTGTGTAGGTTATAACAGGGGTTTCTAGGCAGGAGTTTCTCTTATGGGGGGTCTCTGATGGAGGTTTCTCTTATGGGGGTCTCTGGTGGGCGGGGGGGGGGTCTCTGTAATTGGGGGTTTCTGGTGGGGTTCTCTCTGATCGGGGGTCGGTGGGGGGGGGGCAGGATTTGCATTGTGGGTGGGGAGGGTGAACCTCCAATGAACATCAGGTACAACTCTCTTGAAGAGTTACTCCCCTTGGTCCAACATGCGGTCCACCACGTCAGGGCCACGTTCATGAATACCCGCACCAATTCTCGCCCAGGTCAATCCCAGCCCAGGGGACCATAGATTCATGTGGGGTTGGAATATATGGTGCCCAGCTTGTTAACAGGTTGCAAATGGGTCAAATTGATGAAGTTGCATCCTCCTGCCACCGCGGAGCGTAACCCCAATGCTGCCACCAGGGGGGGACCGGAGCATCAGAATGTGATTGGTGCCGGGCGCCATTTTTTTGCCCAACGTTGGACTTTCCGCCTCATCGGGAACTCTGCTACCAGCTGTGGGCGACCGAGAATCCAGCCCATCATTTCCCTCGAACACAGTGCAATTCAAATGAGAATGTGATGATAGTTTTCCAAAGCTTGCCATACAGAGAAACGCAGGTGGCTTCAGGCTACAATTAGATTGTGACATCCCAGAATAAACTTCTTTGCATAATCTGTCAAAATCACAGTTAGATCTACAGAGTGAGTCTATTATTAATGGGCTCAGCTGTGACTCACTGATAACTCTCTTGCTTCTAATCTAACTTATAAAGGTTGTGGGTTCACAAACTATCTCAGAAACCAGCATATTATATCAGCACAGGGCTTTACCACACACTGTCAGCACAGGGCTGGGGGAGAGTCACACTGTCAGCACAGGGTTGGGGGAGAGTCACACTGTCAGCACAGGGCTGGAGGAGAGTCACACTGTCAGCACAGGGCTGGGGGAGAGTCACACTGTCAGCACAGGGCTGGGGAGAGTCACACTGTCAGCACAGGGCTGGGGAGAGTCACACTGTCAGCACAGGGCTGGGGGAGTGTCACACTGTCAGCACAGGGCTGGAGGAGTGTCGCACTGTCAGCACAGGGCTGGAGGAGTGTCGCACTGTCAGCAGAGGGCTGGAGGAGTGTCACACTGTCAGCACAGGGCTGGGGGAGTGCTGCACTGTCAGCACAGGGCTGGAGGAGTGTCGCACTGTCAGCACAGGGCTGGAGGAGTGTCGCACTGTCAGCAGAGGGCTGGGGGAGAGTCACACTGTCAGCACAGGGCTGGGGGAGTGTCACACTGTCAGCACAGGGCTGGGGGAGTGCTGCACTGTCAGCACAGGGCTGGAGGAGTGTCGCACTGTCAGCACAGGGCTGGAGGAGTGTCGCACTGTCAGCAGAGGGCTGGGGGAGAGCCGCACTGTCAGCACAGGGCTGGGGGAGTGTGGCACTGTCAGCACAGGGCTGGGGGAGAGTCGCACTGTCAGCACAGGGCTGGGGGAGTGTCCCACTGTCAGCAAAGGGCTGGAGGAGTGTCGCACTGTCAGCACAGGGCTGGGGGAAGAGTCCCACTGTCAGCACAGGGCTGGAGGAGTGTCGCACTGTCAGCACAGGGCTGGGGGAGAGTCACACTGTCAGCACAGGGCTGGGGGAGTGTCGCACTGTCAGCACAGGGCTGGGGAAGAGTCACATTGTCAGCACAGGGCTGGAGGAGTGTCGCACTGTCAGCACAGGGCTGGGGGAGTGTCGCACTGTCAGCACAGGGCTGGGGGAGTGTCGCACTGTCAGCACAGGGCTGGGGGAGAGTCACACTGTCAGCACAGGGCTGGGGGAGTGTCGCACTGTCAGCACAGGGCTGGGGGAGAGTCACACTGTCAGCACAGGGCTGGGGGAGTGTCGCACTGTCAGCACAGGGCTGGAGGAGTGTCACACTGTCAGCACAGGGCTGGAGGAGTGTCGCACTGTCAGCACAGGGCTGGGGGAGAGTCACACTGTCAGCACAGGGCTGGGGGAGAGTCACACTGTCAGCACAGGGCTGGGGGAGAGTCGCACTGTCAGCACAGGGCTGGGGGAGAGTCACACTGTCAGCACAGGGCTGGGGGAGAGTCACACTGTCAGCACAGGGCTGGAGGAGAGTCACACTGTCAGCACAGGACTGGGGGAGTGTCACACTGTCAGCACAGGGCTGGGGGAGAGTCACACTGTCAGTACAGGGCTGGGGGAGAGTCGCACTGTCAGCACAGGGCTGGGGGAGAGTCACACTGTCAGCACAGGGCTGGAGGAGAGTCACACTGTCGGCACAGGGCTGGAGGAGTGTCGCACTGTCAGCACAGGGCTGGGGGAGTGTCGCACTGTCAGCACAGGGCTGGGGGAGTGCTGCACTGTCAGCACAGGGCTGGAGGAGAGTCACACTGTCAGCACAGGGCTGGGGGAGAGTCACACTGTCAGCACAGGGCTGGGGGAGAGTCACACTGTCAGCACAGGGCTGGGGGAGAGTCACACTGTCAGCACAGGGCTGGGGGAGAGGCACACTGTCAGCACAGGGCTGGAGGAGTGTCGCACTGTCGGCACAGGGCTGGAGGAGTGTCGCACTGTCAGCACAGGGCTGGAGGAGAGTCGCACTGTCAGCACAGGGCTGGGGGAGAGTTGCACTGTCAGCACAGGGCTGGGGGAGAGTCGCACTGTCAGCACAGGGCTGGGGGAGAGTCGCACTCTCAGCACAGGGCTGGGGGAGAGTCACACTGTCAGCACAGGGCTGGGGGAGTGTCGCACTGTCAGCACAGGGCTGGGGGAGAGTCGCACTGTCAGCACAGGGCTGGGGGAGAGTCACACTGTCAGCACAGGGCTGGGGGAGAGTCACACTGTCAGCACGGGGCTGGGGGAGAGTCGCACTGTCAGCACAGGACTGGGGGAGAGTCACACTGTAGCACAGGGCTGGAGGAGAGTCACACTGTCAGCACGGGGCTGGGGGAGAGTCGCACTGTCAGCACAGGACTGGGGGAGAGTCACACTGTCAGCACAGGGCTGGGGGAGAGTCACACTGTCAGCACAGGGCTGGGGGAGAGTCGCACTGTCAGCACAGGGCTGGAGGAGAGTCACACTGTCAGCACAGGGCTGGGGGAGTGTCACACTGTCAGCACAGGGCTGGGGGAGTGTCACACTGTCAGCACAGGGCTGGGGGAGAGTCACACTGTCAGCACAGGGCTGGGGGAGAGTCACACTGTCAGCACAGGGCTGGGGGAGTGTCACACTGTCAGCACAGGGCTGGGGGAGAGTCGCACTGTCAGCACAGGGCTGGGGGAGTCCTGCACTGTCAGCACAGGGCTGGGGGAGTGTCGCACTGTCAGCACAGGGCTGGGGGAGTGTCGCACTGTCAGCACAGGGCTGGGGGATAGCTGCACTGTCAGCACAGGGCTGGAGGAGAGTCACACTGTCAGCACAGGGCTGGGGGAGTCCTGCACTGTCAGCACAGGGCTGGGGGAGTGTCGCACTGTCAGCACAGGGCTGGAGGAGAGTCACACTGTCAGCACAGGGCTGGAGGAGTGTCGCACTGTCAGCACAGGGCTGGAGGAGAGTCACACTGACAGCACAGGGCTGGGGGAGTCCTGCACTGTCAGCACAGGGCTGGGGGAGTGTCGCACTGTCAGCACAGGGCTGGGGGAGAGTCGCACTGTCAGCACAGGGCTGGGGGAGAGTCACACTGTCAGCACAGGGCTGGGGGAGAGTCACACTGTCAGCACAGGGCTGGGGGAGTCCTGCACTGTCAGCTCAGGGCTGGGGGAGTGTCGCACTGTCAGCACAGGGCTGGGGGAGAGTCACACTGTCAGCACGGGGCTGGGGGAGAGTCGCACTGTCAGCACAGGGCTGGGGGAGAGTCGCACTGTCAGCACAGGGCTGGGGGAGAGTCACACTGTCAGCACAGGGCTGGGGGAGAGTCACACTGTCAGCACAGGGCTGGGGGAGAGTCGCACTGTCAGCACAGGGCTGGGAGAGAGTCACACTGTCTGCACAGGGCTGGGGGAGAGTCACACTGTCTGCACAGGGCTGGGGGAGAGTCACACTGTCAGCACAGGGCTGGGGGAGAGTCACACTGTCAGCACAGGGCTGGAGGAGTGTCGCACTGTCAGCACAGGGCTGGGGGAGAGTCACACTGTCAGCACAGGGCTGGGGGAGTGCTGCACTGTCAGCACAGGGCTGGGGGAGAGTCACACTGTCAGCACAGGGCTGGGGGAGTCCTGCACTGTCAGCACAGGGCTGGAGGAGAGTCACACTGTCAGCACAGGGCTGGGGGAGTCCTGCACTGTCAGCACAGGGCTGGAGGAGTGTCGCACTGTCAGCACAGGGCTGGGGGAGAGTCACACTGTCAGCACAGGGCTGGGGGAGTGCTGCACTGTCAGCACAGGGCTGGGGGAGAGTCACACTGTCAGCACAGGGCTGGGGGAGTCCTGCACTGTCAGCACAGGGCTGGAGGAGTGTCGCACTGTCAGCACAGGGCTGGGGGAGAGTCACACTGTCAGCACAGGGCTGGGGGAGTGCTGCACTGTCAGCACAGGGCTGGAGGAGAGTCACACTGTCAGCACAGGGCTGGGGGAGTCCTGCACTGTCAGCACGGGGTTGGAGGAGAGTCACACTGTCAGCACAGGGCTGGGGGAGTGTGGCACTGTCAGCACAGGGCTGGAGGAGAGTCACACTGTCAGCACAGGACTGGGGGAGTGTCACACTGTCAGCACAGGGCTGGGGGAGAGTCACACTGTCAGCACAGGGCTGGGGGAGTGCTGCACTGTCAGCACAGGGCTGGGGGAGAGTCTCACTGTCAGCACAGGGCTGGAGGAGAGTCACACTGTCAGCACAGGGCTGGGGGAGAGTCACACTGTCAGCACAGGGCTGGAGGAGAGTCACACTGTCAGCACAGGGCTGGGGGAGAGTCACACTGTCAGCACAGGGCTGGAGGAGAGTCGCACTGTCAGCACAGGGCTGGGGGAGAGTCACACTGTCAGCACAGGGCTGGGGGAGTGCTGCACTGTCAGCACAGGGCTGGGTGAGAGTCACACTGTCAGCACAGGGCTGGGGGAGAGTCACACTGTCAGCACAGGGCTGGGGGAGTGCTGCACTGTCAGCACAGGGCTGGGGGAGAGTCACACTGTCAGCACAGGGCTGGGGGAGAGTCACACTGTCAGCACAGGGCTGGAGGAGTGTCGCACTGTCGGCACAGGGCTGGAGGAGAGACGCACTGTCAGCACCGGGCTGGAGGAGAGTCACACTGTCAGCACAGGGCTGGGGGAGAGTCACACTGTCAGCACAGGGCTGGAGGAGAGTCACACTGTCAGCACAGGGCTGGAGGAGAGTCACACTGTCAGCACAGGGCTGGAGGAGAGTCACACTGTCAGCACAGGGCTGGGGGAGTGTCACACTGTCAGCACAGGGCTGGGGGAGTGTCACACTGTCAGCACAGGGCTGGGGGAGTGTCGCACTGTCAGCTAGGGCTGGAGGAGTGTCGCACTGTCAGCACCGGGCTGGAGGAGTCCTGCACTGTCAGCACAGGGCTGGGGGAGAGTCACACTGTAGCACGGGGCTGGAGGAGTGTCGCACTGTCAGCACCGGGCTGGAGGAGAGTCGCACTGTCAGCACAGGGCTGGAGGAGTGTCGCACTGTCAGCACAGGGCTGGGGGAGAGTCACACTGTCAACACAAGGCTGGGGGAGAGTCGCACTGTCAGCACAGGGCTGGGGGAGAGTCACACTGTCAGCACAGGGCTGGGGGAGAGTCACACTGTCAGCACAGGGCTGGGGGAGTGCTGCACTGTCAGCACAGGGCTGGGGGAGAGTCACACTGTCAGCACAGGGCTGGGGGAGTGTCGCACTGTCAGCACAGGGCTGGGGGAGAGTCGCACTGTCAGCACAGGGCTGGGGGAGAGTCACACTGTCAGCACAGGGCTGGGGAGAGTCACACTGTCAGCACAGGGCTGGGGGAGTGCTGCACTGTCAGCACAGGGCTGGGGGAGAGTCACACTGTCAGCACCGGGCTGGAGGAGTGTCGCACTGTCAGCACGGGGCTGGAGGAGTGTCACACTGTCAGCACAGGGCTGGAGGAGAGTCACACTGTCAGCACAGGGCTGGGGGAGAGTCACACTGTCAGCACAGGGCTGGGGGAGAGTCACACTGTCAGCACAGGGCTGGGGGAGAGTCACACTGTCAGCACAGGACTGGAGGAGAGTCACACTGTAGCACAGGGCTGGAGGAGAGTCACACTGTCAGCACAGGGCTGGGGGAGAGTCACACTGTCAGCACAGGACTGGAGGAGTGTCACACTGTCAGCACAGGGCTGGGGGAGTGTCACACTGTCAGCACAGGGCTGGGGGAGAGTCACACTGTCAGCACAGGGCTGGGGGAGAGTCACACTGTCAGCACAGGGCTGGGGGAGTGCTGCGCTGTCAGCACAGGGCTGGAGGAGAGTCACACTGTCAGCTCGGGGCTGGGGGATTGTCACGCTGTCAGCACAGGGCTGGGGGAGTGTCGCACTGTCAGCACAGGGCTGGGGGAGTGTCGCACTGTCAGCACAGGGCTGGGGGAGTGCTGCACTGTCAGCACAGGGCTGGGGGAGAGTCACACTGTCAGCACAGGGCTGGGGGAGAGTCACACTGTCAGCACAGGGCTGGGGGAGTGTCGCACTGTCAGCACAGGGCTGGGGGAGAGTAACACTGTCAGCACAGGGCTGGAGGAGTGTCGCACTGTCAGCACAGGGCTGGGGGAGAGTCACACTGTCAGCACAGGGCTGGGGGAGTGTCGCACTGTCAGCACAGGGCTGGAGGAGTGTCGCACTGTCAGCACCGGGCTGGAGGAGAGTCACACTGTAGCACAGGGCTGGGGGAGAGTCGCACTGTCAGCACAGGGCTGGAGGAGAGTCACACTGTCAGCACAGGGCTGGAGGAGAGTCACACTGTCAGCACAGGGCTGGGGGAGTGTCGCACTGTCAGCACAGGGCTGGGGGAGAGTCACACTGTCAGCACAGGGCTGGCGGAGAGTCACACTGTCAGCACAGGGCTGGGGGAGTGTCGCACTGTCAGCACAGGGCTGGAGGAGAGTCACACTGTCAGCAGAGGGCTGGAGGAGAGTCACACTGTCAGCACAGGGCTGGAGGAGTGTCGCACTGTCAGCACAGGGCTGGGGGAGAGTCACACTGTCAGCACAAGGCTGGGGGAGAGTCGCACTGTCAGCACAGGGCTGGGGGAGAGTCACACTGTCAGCACAGGGCTGGGGGAGTGTCACACTGTCAGCACAGGGCTGGGGGAGTGCTGCACTGTCAGCACAGGGCTGGGGGAGAGTCACACTGTCAGCACAGGGCTGGGGGAGTGTCGCACTGTCAGCACAGGGCTGGGGGAGAGTCGCACTGTCAGCACAGGGCTGGGGGAGAGTCACACTGTCAGCACAGGGCTGGGGGAGAGTCACACTGTCAGCACAGGGCTGGGGGAGTGCTGCACTGTCAGCACAGGGCTGGGGGAGAGTCACACTGTCAGCACAGGGCTGGAGGAGTGTCGCACTGTCAGCACGGGGCTGGAGGAGTGTCACACTGTCAGCACAGGGCTGGAGGAGAGTCACACTGTCAGCACAGGGCTGGGGGAGAGTCACACTGTCAGCACAGGGCTGGCGGAGAGTCACACTGTCAGCACAGGACTGGAGGAGAGTCACACTGTAGCACAGGGCTGGAGGAGAGTCACACTGTCAGCACAGGGCTGGAGGAGAGTCACACTGTCAGCACAGGGCTGGGGGAGAGTCACACTGTCAGCACAGGACTGGAGGAGTGTCACACTGTCAGCACAGGGCTGGGGGAGTGTCACACTGTCAGCACAGGGCTGGGGGAGTGCTGCGCTGTCAGCACAGGGCTGGAGGAGAGTCACACTGTCAGCTCGGGGCTGGGGGATTGTCACGCTGTCAGCACAGGGCTGGGGGAGTGTCGCACTGTCAGCACAGTGCTGGGGGAGTGTCGCACTGTCAGCACAGGGCTGGGGGAGTGCTGCACTGTCAGCACAGGGCTGGGGGAGAGTCACACTGTCAGCACAGGGCTGGGGGAGAGTCACACTGTCAGCACAGGGCTGGGGGAGTGTCGCACTGTCAGCACAGGGCTGGGGGAGAGTAACACTGTCAGCACAGGGCTGGAGGAGTGTCGCACTGTCAGCACAGGGCTGGGGGAGAGTCACACTGTCAGCACAGGGCTGGGGGAGTGTCGCACTGTCAGCACAGGGCTGGAGGAGTGTCGCACTGTCAGCACCGGGCTGGAGGAGAGTCACACTGTAGCACAGGGCTGGGGAGAGTCGCACTGTCAGCACAGGGCTGGAGGAGAGTCACACTGTCAGCACAGGGCTGGAGGAGAGTCACACTGTCAGCACAGGGCTGGGGGAGTGTCGCACTGTCAGCACTGGGCTGGGGGAGAGTCACACTGTCAGCACAGGGCTGGCGGAGAGTCACACTGTCAGCACAGGGCTGGGGGAGTGTCGCACTGTCAGCACAGGGCTGGAGGAGAGTCACACTGTCAGCAGAGGGCTGGAGGAGAGTCACACTGTCAGCACAGGGCTGGAGGAGTGTCGCACTGTCAGCACAGGGCTGGGGGAGAGTCACACTGTCAGCACAAGGCTGGGGGAGAGTCGCACTGTCAGCACAGGGCTGGGGGAGAGTCACACTGTCAGCACAGGGCTGGGGGAGTGTCACACTCTCAGCACAGGGCTGGGGGAGTGCTGCACTGTCAGCACAGGGCTGGGGGAGAGTCACACTGTCAGCACAGGGCTGGGGGAGTGTCGCACTGTCAGCACAGGGCTGGGGGAGAGTCGCACTGTCAGCACAGGGCTGGGGGAGAGTCACACTGTCAGCACAGGGCTGGGGGAGAGTCACACTGTCAGCACAGGGCTGGGGGAGTGCTGCACTGTCAGCACAGGGCTGGGGGAGAGTCACACTGTCAGCACAGGGCTGGAGGAGTGTCGCACTGTCAGCACGGGGCTGGAGGAGTGTCACACTGTCAGCACAGGGCTGGAGGAGAGTCACACTGTCAGCACAGGGCTGGGGGAGAGTCACACTGTCAGCACAGGGCTGGGGGAGAGTCACACTGTCAGCACAGGACTGGAGGAGAGTCACACTGTAGCACAGGGCTGGAGGAGAGTCACACTGTCAGCACAGGGCTGGAGGAGAGTCACACTGTCAGCACAGGGCTGGGGGAGAGTCACACTGTCAGCACAGGACTGGAGGAGTGTCACACTGTCAGCACAGGGCTGGGGGAGTGTCACACTGTCAGCACAGGGCTGGGGGAGTGCTGCGCTGTCAGCACAGGGCTGGAGGAGAGTCACACTGTCAGCACGGGGCTGGGGGAGTGTCACACTGTCAGCACAGGGCTGGGGGAGTGTCGCACTGTCAGCACAGGGCTGGGGGAGTGTCGCACTGTCAGCACAGGGCTGGGGGAGAGTCACACTGTCAGCACAGGGCTGGAGGAGTGTCGCACTGTCAGCACAGGGCTGGGGGAGAGTCACATTGTCAGCACAGGGCTGGGGGAGAGTCACACTGTCAGCACAGGGCTGGGGGAGTGTCACACTGTCAGCACAGGGCTGGGGGAGAGTCACACTGTCAGCACAGGACTGGGGGAGTGTCACACTGTAGCACAGGGCTGGGGGAGAGTCACACTGTCAGCACAGGGCTGGGGGAGTGCTGCACTGTCAGCACAGGGCTGGGGGAGAGACGCACTGTCAGCACAGGGCTGGGGGAGAGTCACACTGTCAGCACAGGGCTGGGGGAGAGTCACACTGTCAGCACAGGGCTGGGGGAGAGTCACACTGTCAGCACAGGGCTGGGGGAGAGTCACACTGTCAGCACAAGGCTGGGGGAGTGTCGCACTGTCAGCACAGGGCTGGGGGAGTGTCGCACTGTCAGCACAGGGCTGGAGGAGAGTCACACTGTCAGCACAGGGCTGGGGGAGAGTCACACTGTCAGCACAGGGCTGGAGGAGAGTCACACTGTCAGCACAGGGCTGGAGGAGAGTCACACTGTGAGCACAGGGCTGGGGGAGAGCCGCACTGTCAGCACAGGGCTGGGGGAGAGTCACACTGTCAGCACAGGGCTGGGGGAGAGCCGCACTGTCAGCACAGGGCTGGGGGAGAGTCACACTGTCAGCACAGGGCTGGGGAGAGTCACACTGTCAGCACAGGGCTGGGGGAGAGTCACACTGTCAGCACAGGGCTGGAGGAGAGTCACACTGTCAGCACAGGGCTGGAGGAGAGTCACACTGTCAGCACAGGGCTGGAGGAGAGTCACACTGTCAGCACAGGGCTGGAGGAGAGTCACACTGTCAGCACAGGGCTGGAGGAGAGTCACACTGTCAGCACAGGGCTGGGGGAGTGTCGCACTGTCAGCACAGGGCTGGAGGAGAGTCACACTGTCAGCACAGGGCTGGAGGAGAGTCACACTATCAGCACAGGGCTGGGGGAGAGCTGCACTGTCAGCACAGGGCTGGGGGAGAGTCGCACTGTCAGCACAGGGCTGGGGGAGAGTCACACTGTCAGCACAGGGCTGGAGGAGTGTCGCACTGTCAGCACAGGGCTGGGGGAGAGTCGCACTGTCAGCACAGGGCTGGGGGAGAGTCGCACTGTCAACACAGGGCTGGGGGAGTGTCACACTGTCAGCACAGGGCTGGGGGAGTGCTGCACTGTCAGCACAGGGCTGGGGGAGAGTCACACTGTCAGCACAGGGCTGGAGGAGAGTCACAGTGTCAGCACAGGGCTGGAGGAGAGTCACACTGTCAGCACAGGGCTGGGGGAGAGCTGCACTGTCAGCACAGGGCTGGGGGAGAGTCGCACTGTCAGCACAGGGCTGGGGGAGAGTCACACTGTCAGCACAGGGCTGGAGGAGTGTCGCACTGTCAGCACAGGGCTGGGGGAGAGTCGCACTGTCAGCACAGGGCTGGGGGAGAGTCGCACTGTCAACACAGGGCTGGGGGAGTGTCACACTGTCAGCACAGGGCTGGGGGAGTGCTGCACTGTCAGCACAGGGCTGGGGGAGAGTCGCACTGTCAGCACAGGGCTGGGGGAGAGTCACACTGTCAGCACAGGGCTGGGGGAGAGTCGCACTGTCAGCACAGGGGTGGGGGAGTGTCGCACTGTCAGCACAGGGCTGGGGGAGAGTCGCACTGTCAGCACAGGACTGGGGGAGAGTCACACTGTCAGCACAGGGCTGGAGGAGAGTCACACTGTCAGCACAGGGCTGGGGGAGAGTCTCACTGTCAGCACAGGGCTGGAGGAGAGTCACACTGTCAGCACAGGGCTGGGGGAGAGTCACACTGTCAGCACAGGGCTGGGGGAGTGTCGGACTGTCAGCACAGGGCTGGGGGAGAGTCGCACTGTCAGCACAGGACTGGGGGAGAGTCACACTGTCAGCACAGGGCTGGGGGAGTGTCGCACTGTCAGCACAGGGCTGGGGGAGAGTCGCACTGTCAGCACAGGGCTGGGGAGAGTCACACTGTCAGCACAGGGCTGGAGGAGAGTCACACTGTCAGCACAGGGCTGGGGGAGTGTCGCACTGTCAGCACAGGGCTGGGGGAGAGTCACACTGTCAGCACAGGGCTGGGGGAGAGTCACACTGTCAGCAGAGGGCTGGAGGAGAGTCACACTGTCAGCACAGGGCTGTAGGAGTGTCGCACTGTCAGCACAGGGCTGGGGGAGAGTCACACTGTCAGCACAAGGCTGGGGGAGAGTCGCACTGTCAGCACAGGGCTGGGGGAGAGTCACACTGTCAGCACAGGGCTGGGGGAGAGTCACACTGTCAGCACAGGGCTGGGGGAGTGCCGCACTGTCAGCACAGGGCTGGGGGAGAGTCACACTGTCAGCACAGGGCTGGGGGAGTGTCGCACTGTCAGCACAGGGCTGGGGGAGAGTCGCACTGTCAGCACAGGGCTGGGGGAGAGTCACACTGTCAGCACAGGGCTGGGGGAGAGTCACACTGTCAGCACAGGACTGGAGGAGAGTCACACTGTAGCACAGGGCTGGAGGAGAGTCACACTGTCAGCACAGGGCTGGAGGAGAGTCACACTGTCAGCACAGGGCTGGGGGAGAGTCACACTGTCAGCACAGGACTGGAGGAGTGTCACACTGTCAGCACAGGGCTGGGGGAGTGTCACACTGTCAGCACAGGGCTGGGGGAGTGCTGCGCTGTCAGCACAGGGCTGGAGGAGAGTCACACTGTCAGCACGGGGCTGGGGGAGTGTCACACTGTCAGCACAGGGCTGGGGGAGTGTCGCACTGTCAGCACAGGGCTGGGGGAGTGTCGCACTGTCAGCACAGGGCTGGGGGAGAGTCACACTGTCAGCACAGGGCTGGAGGAGTGTCGCACTGTCAGCACAGGGCTGGGGGAGAGTCACATTGTCAGCACAGGGCTGGGCGAGAGTCACACTGTCAGCACAGGGCTGGGGGAGAGTCACACTGTCAGCACAGGGCTGGGGGAGAGTCACACTGTCAGCACAGGACTGGGGGAGTGTCACACTGTAGCACAGGGCTGGGGGAGAGTCACACTGTCAGCACAGGGCTGGGGGAGTGCTGCACTGTCAGCACAGGGCTGGGGGAGAGTCGCACTGTCAGCACAGGGCTGGGGGAGAGTCACACTGTCAGCACAGGGCTGGGGGAGAGTCGCACTGTCAGCACAGGGCTGGAGGAGTGTCGCACTGTCAGCACAGGGCTGGGGGAGAGTCACACTGTCAGCACAGGGCTGGGGGAGTGTCGCACTGTCAGCACAGGGCTGGGGGAGAGTCGCACTGTCAGCACAGGGCTGGGGGAGAGTCACACTGTCAGCACAGGGCTGGGGGAGAGTCACACTGTCAGCACAGGCTGGGGGAGAGTCACACTGTCAGCACAGGGCTGGGGGAGTGTCGCACTGTCAGCACAGGGCTGGGGGAGTGTCGCACTGTCAGCACAGGGCTGGAGGAGAGTCTCACTGTCAGCACAGGGCTGGGGGAGAGTCACACTGTCAGCACAGGGCTGGGGGAGAGTCACACTGTCAGCACAGGGCTGGGGGAGAGTCACACTGTCAGCACAGGGCTGGAGGAGAGTCACACTGTCAGCACAGGGCTGGAGGAGAGTCACACTGTCAGCACAGGGCTGGAGGAGAGTCACACTGTCAGCACAGGGCTGGGGGAGAGCTGCACTGTCAGCACAGGGCTGGGGGAGAGTCGCACTGTCAGCACAGGGCTGGGGGAGAGTCACACTGTCAGCACAGGGCTGGAGGAGAGTCACACTGTCAGCACAGGGCTGGGGGAGAGTCGCACTGTCAGCACAGGACTGGGGGAGAGTCACACTGTCAGCACAGGGCTGGGGGAGAGTCACACTGTCAGCACAGGGCTGGAGGAGTGTCGCACTGTCGGCACAGGGCTGGAGGAGAGTCACACTGTCAGCACAGGGCTGGGGGAGTCCTGCACTGTCAGCACAGGGCTGGGGGAGTGTCACACTGTCAGCACAGGGCTGGGGGAGAGTCACACTGTCAGCACAGGGCTGGGGGAGAGTCACACTGTCAGCACAGGGCTGGAGGAGAGTCACACTGTCAGCACAGGGCTGGGGGAGAGTCACACTGTCAGCACAGGGGTGGGGGAGAGTCACACTGTCAGCACAGGGCTGGAGGAGTGTCGCACTGTCAGCACAGGACTGGGGGAGAGTCACACTGTCAGCACAGGGCTGGGGGAGAGTCACACTGTCAGCACAGGGCTGGAGGAGTGTCGCACTGTCGGCACAGGGCTGGAGGAGAGTCACACTGTCAGCACAGGGCTGGGGGAGTCCTGCACTGTCAGCACAGGGCTGGGGGAGTGTCACACTGTCAGCACAGGGCTGGGGGAGTGTCACACTGTCAGCACAGGGCTGGGGGAGAGTCACACTGTCAGCACAGGGCTGGAGGAGAGTCACACTGTCAGCACAGGGCTGGGGGAGTGTCACACTGTCAGCACAGGGCTGGGGGAGTGTCACACTGTCAGCACAGGGCTGGGGGAGAGTCACACTGTCAGCACAGGGCTGGGGGAGAGTCACACTGTCAGCACAGGGCTGGAGGAGTGTCGCACTGTCGGCACAGGGCTGGAGGAGAGTCACACTGTCAGCACAGGGCTGGGGGAGTCCTGCACTGTCAGCACAGGGCTGGGGGAGTGTCACACTGTCAGCACAGGGCTGGGGGAGTGTCACACTGTCAGCACAGGGCTGGGGGAGAGTCACACTGTCAGCACAGGGCTGGAGGAGAGTCACACTGTCAGCACAGGACTGGGGGAGTGTCACACTGTCAGCACAGGGCTGGAGGAGAGTCGCACTGTCAGCACAGGGCTGGGGGAGAGTCACACTGTCAGCACAGGGCTGGAGGAGCGTCACACTGTCAGCACAGGGCTGGGGGAGAGTCACATTGTCAGCACAGGGCTGGGCGAGAGTCACACTGTCAGCACAGGGCTGGGGGAGAGTCACACTGTCAGCACAGGGCTGGGGGAGAGTCACACTGTCAGCACAGGACTGGGGGAGTGTCACACTGTAGCACAGGGCTGGGGGAGAGTCACACTGTCAGCACAGGGCTGGGGGAGTGCTGCACTGTCAGCACAGGGCTGGGGGAGAGTCGCACTGTCAGCACAGGGCTGGGGGAGAGTCACACTGTCAGCACAGGGCTGGGGGAGAGTCGCACTGTCAGCACAGGGCTGGAGGAGTGTCGCACTGTCAGCACAGGGCTGGGGGAGAGTCACACTGTCAGCACAGGGCTGGGGGAGTGTCGCACTGTCAGCACAGGGCTGGGGGAGAGTCGCACTGTCAGCACAGGGCTGGGGGAGAGTCACACTGTCAGCACAGGGCTGGGGGAGAGTCACACTGTCAGCACAGGCTGGGGGAGAGTCACACTGTCAGCACAGGGCTGGGGGAGTGTCGCACTGTCAGCACAGGGCTGGGGGAGTGTCGCACTGTCAGCACAGGGCTGGAGGAGAGTCACACTGTCAGCACAGGGCTGGGGGAGAGTCACACTGTCAGCACAGGGCTGGGGGAGAGTCACACTGTCAGCACAGGGCTGGGGGAGAGTCACACTGTCAGCACAGGGCTGGAGGAGAGTCACACTGTCAGCACAGGGCTGGAGGAGAGTCACACTGTCAGCACAGGGCTGGAGGAGAGTCACACTGTCAGCACAGGGCTGGGGGAGAGCTGCACTGTCAGCACAGGGCTGGGGGAGAGTCGCACTGTCAGCACAGGGCTGGGGGAGAGTCACACTGTCAGCACAGGGCTGGAGGAGAGTCACACTGTCAGCACAGGGCTGGGGGAGAGTCGCACTGTCAGCACAGGACTGGGGGAGAGTCACACTGTCAGCACAGGGCTGGGGGAGAGTCACACTGTCAGCACAGGGCTGGAGGAGTGTCGCACTGTCGGCACAGGGCTGGAGGAGAGTCACACTGTCAGCACAGGGCTGGGGGAGTCCTGCACTGTCAGCACAGGGCTGGGGGAGTGTCACACTGTCAGCACAGGGCTGGGGGAGAGTCACACTGTCAGCACAGGGCTGGGGGAGAGTCACACTGTCAGCACAGGGCTGGAGGAGAGTCACACTGTCAGCACAGGGCTGGGGGAGAGTCACACTGTCAGCACAGGGGTGGGGGAGAGTCACACTGTCAGCACAGGGCTGGAGGAGTGTCGCACTGTCAGCACAGGACTGGGGGAGAGTCACACTGTCAGCACAGGGCTGGGGGAGAGTCACACTGTCAGCACAGGGCTGGAGGAGTGTCGCACTGTCGGCACAGGGCTGGAGGAGAGTCACACTGTCAGCACAGGGCTGGGGGAGTCCTGCACTGTCAGCACAGGGCTGGGGGAGTGTCACACTGTCAGCACAGGGCTGGGGGAGTGTCACACTGTCAGCACAGGGCTGGGGGAGAGTCACACTGTCAGCACAGGGCTGGAGGAGAGTCACACTGTCAGCACAGGGCTGGGGGAGTGTCACACTGTCAGCACAGGGCTGGGGGAGTGTCACACTGTCAGCACAGGGCTGGGGGAGAGTCACACTGTCAGCACAGGGCTGGGGGAGAGTCACACTGTCAGCACAGGGCTGGAGGAGTGTCGCACTGTCGGCACAGGGCTGGAGGAGAGTCACACTGTCAGCACAGGGCTGGGGGAGTCCTGCACTGTCAGCACAGGGCTGGGGGAGTGTCACACTGTCAGCACAGGGCTGGGGGAGTGTCACACTGTCAGCACAGGGCTGGGGGAGAGTCACACTGTCAGCACAGGGCTGGAGGAGAGTCACACTGTCAGCACAGGACTGGGGGAGTGTCACACTGTCAGCACAGGGCTGGAGGAGAGTCGCACTGTCAGCACAGGGCTGGGGGAGAGTCACACTGTCAGCACAGGGCTGGGGGAGTGTCACACTGTCAGCACAGGGCTGGGGGAGAGTCACACTGTCAGCACAGTGCTGGGGGAGAGTCACACTGTCAGCACAGGGCTGGGGGAGAGTCACACTGTCAGCACAGGGCTGGAGGAGTGTCGCACTGTCGGCACAGGGCTGGAGGAGAGACGCACTGTCAGCACAGGGCTGGGGGAGAGTCACACTGTCAGCACAGGGCTGGTGGAGTGTCGCACTGTCAGCACAGGGCTGGTGGAGTGTCGCACTGTCAGCACAGGGCTGGCGGAATGTCGCACTGTCAGCACAGGGTTGGGGGAGAGTCACACTGTCAGCACAGGGCTGGGGGAGTGTTGCACTGTCAACACAGGGCTGGAGCAGTGCTGCACTGTCCAAAGTGTCATTTTACAGAGGAAATTTCAAATCGTAGCTCTGTCTTGCATTGAACATGCAAGTAAACAGCCCTGAGCCACTAATTAAAAACGGATTGTGGGGTTCTCAATTTGTGGTCGATCAACACTGGTTTAGCACAGGGCTAAAGAGCTGGCTTTTAAAGCAGACCGAGGCAGGCCAGCAGCACGGTTCAATTCCCGTACCAGCCTCCCCGAACAGACGCCGGAATGTGGCGACGAGGGGCTTTTCACAGTAACTTCATTTGGAGCCTACTTGTGACAATAAGCGATTTTCATTTCACTTATTCCTCAACTAACACAGAATCAATTAGTGCTGAGAGAGGCCAACTGGACCAGCATGCTCGCTGTTCGAATGATCTCCCAAGAGATCCTACAGCCCAACACAGCTTTCCTTTTCATACATTTGACCAATTCTTTTTGAAAGTTACGAATGAATCCACTTCCGCTGCCCTTTCCGACAGGACATCTCAGGCCACAGCGACTTGCTGCATAAAAAAAGTTTCACTTCATTTCTCCCCCATGGAGTTTGCGCCCATTATCTTAAAGCGGAACTGAAACAGATTGCCTGCTCATGGTCACATTGCTATTTGAAAGGTCACTGTGAAAACTGGCCTCCACCCTGCTCACATTATAACAGCAACTGCACTTCAAAGCTGCTTCATCAGTTGTGCAGCACTGTGGGACATCCAGAGGTCATGACCTGTGCTGTAGAAATACAAGACTTTCTTTTTACTGCCTCTCCGGTGACGAAGAAGGTGATGTTAATGCTCGGCCTGCCTGGTTTGGACTGATTTTTGTGCCTGCTGGGGGATTTGCAGAGGCAAACTAATTGTTGGTGAAATTAGTGTCTGAACGCTTAATGCATTGAAATTATGTTCACACATAGGAACATTAGGTAAACCCATTAATCTTTTTTGCTGCTAATATCAGCAACAGTAATTTCTACACTTTTAGCCGCAAGGATCAATCGATGATATTCCACACCCAGGCAGTAAGCCTGGGGCATCACTGCAGATAAAACAGGCAGGTAGCAAAGAACGGACGGGAAAGATCGATGAGGGGATGGAGCGCTCAAGGGCAAAAATGATGCTGATGCAAGAGAAAATTAAATGATAATGAAACAAGTGTAGAAACAAAAGATGGGTCCAGGGAAGATATCAATGGTGACTGCATACCGGCAAAAGGTAGTGGGGCAGATGGAAAATCTGGCAGGCACAGTGGCCTAATAATGTACTGGAAGATGGAGTCCAGCACTGCAGGCCAACTTATCGGATGTGCACCCATAGGTATATTCCCAGCAACAGCCCACACCTCCTCCACTTCCATCAGAGTTGGTGCTCAGGGAGGACATTGCAAGAACCTCTTACTGTTCTTACATCACAGTACAGGCCAGTACTGTGGCATAGTGGTTAGCACTGTTGCCTCATAGCTCCAGGGATCCGGGTTCAATTTCGGCCTCGGGTGACTGTGTGGAGTTTGCACTTTCTCCCCGTGTCTGCGTGGGTTTCCTCCAGGTGCTCCGGTTTTCTCCCACAGTCCAAAGGTGAGCAAGTTAGATGGATTGGCCGTGCTAAATTGCCCCGAGGTGAGGTTATGAGGTTATGGGGATACGGCAGGGGAGTGGGCTTAGGTAGGGGGCTCTTTCAGAGGGTTGGTGCAGACTCAGTGGGCAAAATAGCCTCTTTCTGCACTGTTGGGATTTTGTAGATCTTGTATAACCATCTGAACAAGACGATGCAGCCGTACGTTTAACATCTCATCCCAAAGACATTCTGACAATAGGGCAGTTCCTTGGTGCTATAATTTGGTGTGGCAGTCCAGATCAGTGTTTTTCAAATGCTTTTCTCAAGACTCACTTTTACCAACCAGCCAACCTTCAAGCCCCATGCTGGTCGACCTTCACAACACAGTATTTCCGCTTACCTTTATGCAACAGATGAGCCTGCTTGGTCCTCGCGATCTCACTCCAATCAGGTTCACGGGAGGATAGGGCAATGAGCATATCAGGGAAAGACTTCAGCCAGTTCCTTTGTACCGTCTTCATCTTTATGAGGACAGAAATTCCAACCTCACACAAGTACGTCATGGTGAAGGGAAATAGCAACAAAATGCTTGTTTTACTCAGCACTGGATACTCCTCGGAGACGCTACCTCAGAATGCTGACAACCTCATTGACTTGTGGGGTGTTTTTAATATGCTGTCACAGGCGCAGAAGCTCAGTCTCTTCACTTAGAGTCTGCTGCAAATTAATAATTGACTCTGGGATCTCAAACTCAAAAGGACTTTTCACCCACTTTTTCTTTTTCAAATTCTGAAACTTCTTCTCTAGTAATCAACGCACCCAGATGCAACTAAATAATGTTTGCCAGTCTATTGACAGTTCTCTTACTAACACTGCTTTCTTCGATGTGTCATAGCAGTGAGGGGAACATGTGGTAGTTTTGGCTTTGTACTTGCACTTGCCAAACTTTCAATGACTTTTGGAAAGCATCTATTTCTTCACAGTGCCAAAAGCAATCATCATTCTTCCCTTGCAATTTGAGGTTCAGTTCATTTAGAATGGAAAAGATGTCTGCAAGGTAAGATAGAGTTAGCATCCAACTCTCATTTGCCACTACTTCCCTGCATATAACACACATGGGCTTTGCATCCTGATTTGCATTGCCACAATTAACAAAGTCATACCTCAAGAAATCATCTTTATACTGCTTTGTTCCCGATTTCAGTTTCTTAGTAAGCTGTTCACCAGTGGCCCTAGAGCTTTGTATTCAGCTCACACTGCCACTGCTTTGTCCTGCCGTGGACTCTCATGTGAAGCTCACACGAGCACTGCTTTGTCCTGTCGTGAGCTCTCCTGAGCAGATTAAGTTGTGAGATCCTGGCCTATTTGTGTCCCTGGCCCTTTCTTCCTGATAACAAAATGATTCACCTGTTGCTTGCATATTGGCAGCTACTAAACTAGTCATGTAAATACTGTGGCTACAACAGCAAGTCAGAGGCTAACTTTCCTACAGAGAGTAACTTGCTTCCTGACCCCAAAAGCCCACCCACCATCTACAGGGCACAAGTCAGGAGTCTAATGGAAAACTCTCTCCATTTGCCTGGATGAGTGCAGCTCCAACAATACTCAAGAAGCTCGACATCATCCAGGACAAAACAGTCCACTTGATTGGCACCCCTTCCACAAACATTCACTCCCTCCACCATCCGTAACAGCCATGTGTACCATCTGCAAGATGGGCTGCAGGAACTCACCAAGGTTCCTTAACCCACGACCACTACCATCTAGAAGGACAAGAGCAGCAGATACCTGGGAACCCCACCACTTTGGAGTTTCCCCTCCAAGTCACCCACCACCCTGACTTGGAAAGATATCGCTGTTCCTTCACTGTCACTGGGTCAAAATCCTGGAGTTTCCTAACAGCACTGTGGGTGTACCTACACCTCATGGACTGCAGCGGTTCAAGAAGGCCATCAATTGCCGTCCTGCAGTGATCACAACAGAGAATGACTGTATACATAGCCAAAACCTTCCGAGGTCTAGCAGATTATCGATCCAGTGTGTAGGGTCACACTTCCCCCACACCCCAACCCAACCTCTCTCTCTCCCTCCTCTGTCTCCCCTCCTTCCAACCACACCCCTTATTCCCCCTCTCTTCTTCCCTCTCCTCCTTTTCCCCGACCCTTCCCCCTCCCGTCCCTCCTCCTCCTTGTGTTATGTACTCTGGGATAACACAGGCTGCAACTCGATGCAGCTTTGACCAAAAGATACTCCAGACTTTGAAGTAAGTTCAATGTGATTTATTGAACCATTAGCACAGTTCTCTATGAGTTCGACTCTCCTGCTAATCTTGCTATAGTAACTCAGTCTAACTAACCAGTCTGCTCTAAGCCACGTGGTGAGTGGGATACTTCTGATCTGCCCCTGTCCTACTCTATAAGTGTCGCCTGTGGAAGGAAACAGAGCATGTGTTCCCTGTCCTTATATATGGGTTGTGTAAGGCCCCCTTGTGGTAGTGTCACCTCTGGGTGTCTTGACTGCCCATTGGTCGTGTCCAATTCTATGTGTTCATTAGCTGTATGTCTGCATGTCATGATGTCTCTGGTGCTCCCTCTAGTGTTTACTTAGTCGTAGTGTATTTACATTAACCCCTTGTGTATTTACAGTGATGCATATCGCCACATCCCCCCTTTTTCTGTGTTACATATTTGCTGTAGAGTGTTAAAGAAAATTGAACAAAAACAGGTAAATAAGTGATGACATGTACAAGTTATGATGACTGTACAAGATCAAAGAATAATTATGATGACATTGAGGATTATACAATACCAAATAATAGTTATGAGTCCAAAGTTCATGAATTTACACGGTCGAGTGGCTTTCTTGTTTTGTTATGGAAGTGTCGATGTTGATGTTGTCATTCCCTTGTGAACGCCGTCAGTTTCCTGGTGTTTACATAACCAAGAAGTCATCAGGAGATGTTCAATAGGTCAAATCACTTCATTGTCTGAGGTGGACTCTTTTCTTTTATGCTTGTGGTAGCAATTCTTTTTGTTTTAATAAACGTTTTATTGAGGTATTTTCTTTGGCAGTTTAACAGCAACAAAATCCACAATATAAATAACAAGAAAAGAAAAAAATATATATACATAGTGCAAATTCCGCCACTCTCCCGCCAGTCCTGCCATTACTTACCCCCCCTATGCTACACTAACCTAACTTACCCCCGTACACTACACTAACCTAATCCCCACCCCCTTCTGCTGACGTTTAATTCTCTGCGAGGAAGTCGACGAATGGTTGCCAACTCCGGGCCAACCTTAACAGAGACCCTCTCATGGGGAAATTAATTTTCTCCAGGCAGAGGAAGCCTGCCATGCCTGAAAGCCAATTCTCCGATTTCTGGGACTTTGAGTCCCTCCATGCCAGCAATATACACCTCCGGGCTACCAGGGATGCAAAAGCCAGAACATCTGCCTCTTTGTCCTCCTGGATTCCCGGGTCCTGCGATACCCCAAATATCACTACTTCCGGACTCATTGCTACCCTCGTATTTAATACCGTGGACATGGCGTCAGCAAAGCCCTGCCAAAATCCCCTCAGTTTTGGACATGCCCAAAACATGTGGATATAGTTCGCTGCCACCCCCCACACACTTCGCACATCTGTCCTCCACCCCAAAGAATCTGCTCATCCGGGCCACCGTCATGTGAGCCCGGTGAACAACCTTAATCTGGATCAGGTTGAGCCTGGCACATGTTGCGGTGGCATTGACTCTTCCTAAGGCGTCCGCCCACAGACCCTCCTCCATCTCACCCCCCCAACTCCTACTCCCATTTTTGCTTCAGCTCCTCGGTCTGCGTCTCCTGTGACCCCCATAAGCTCTTTATATATATCCGAGAACCCCCCCCCCCCCCCTATCCATCCTCTAGAGACCACCCTATCCTGAATCCCCCTTAGCGGCAGGAGTGGGAAGGTTGGCAACTGCCTCCGCAAAAAATCCCGCACCTGTAAATACCAGAGATCATTCCCTCCAGTCAATGCAAACTTCTCCTCCACCTTCTCCAGCGCCCTCATACTCGGGAAGCTTCCTTCTATAAATAAGTCCCCCATCCTCTCAATCCCCGCTCTCCGCCAAATACGGAACCCCCCCATCCATCCTCCACGGGGCAAACCTATGGTTAGCGCAGATTGGGGACCACACCGATGCCCCCTCTGCCCCCACATGTCTCCTCCACTGCCCCCAGATTCTCAGGGTCGCCACCACCACCGGACTGGTGGAGTAACGCGCCGGCTGGAACGGCAAAGGCGCCGTCATCAGTGCCCCTAGTGGTAGCAATTATTGATGACATATTTCCTGAAAGCTGGTTTGCTTGTTCGTAGTGTAGCAAACATGAATTGGTAAGATGCGTCGACATGCCATGGTATGTTTGCACTCTCGCCATTCTTCTGAGCTGAGCATTAACATTGTCCTTCATGGGCAGAGTTGTACCATGTCGTACCAGTTGTTGTTCTATTGTTGTTGTCATTGTTGTTATTGACGTGCTTGTTGTTGTCTTTGTTGTTTTTGTAGGTTTTGTTGTTGCGTTTGTTGCGCTCAATGACCACACCGAGTGGACAATTCGAGTCCTTCACAAAGTTACTTGTGTCAGTGTCCTTTGTGGCATCTGCTGTTTCATTGAGCGTGCCGTCTCTGATTCCTCGCGGCTCCCGTCTGGAGTCATGTCCGGTTCACTTGAATCATCTTTGGCTTGTCGATGCTCCCCGTCTGGAGTCCTTTCTGGTTCACCTGAATCAGCTTTGGTTTCTTGACGCTCCCCATCTGGAGTCATTTCAGGTTCTTGTGGAGAGGCTCGAGTAGATGAGGTTTGAATTAACGGGGTGTCACTGGAGTCACTTTGAATGTCGAGTGCCTCTGTGCATACTAGCTGAGATCTGTCAGTCTCGCTGAGATGTCGCACATCTTGTATGGGAATTGTGAAGCCTTTGTCACTTGTTGCACATACAGTGGGTAGACCTTCAGTGTCTTCTTGTCGGTTAGGTGAGCTGTTTAGACTGTCAGAGTCTTCTTCTGGTGGCTCAAATAATCTGGGTAGACTGTCATAGTCTTTTTGTTTTCCACTTGAGCATTGTAGACTGTCATAGTCGTCTTGCTGTGCATTTGAGCGTGGCAGACTTGCATCGTCTGCTGCTGGTTGCTCAGATAAGGTTGCTAGACCTTCATGGTCTTGTTCATGCAAGGACTGCGCTCTGGAGTCTTGCGTTGCTTCCATCGTGGAGTCTGTCAACGAGCTCGCTGTGGAGGCTTGTATCGCACTCTCTGTGGAGTCTGGCATCGTTCCCTGTGTGGAGACATGCAGTGGTCTCGCTGTGGAATCGATCTGTGTTCTCTGTGTTGAGACGTGCAGTGGTCTCGCTGTGGAGTCTGTCATCGCTTTCTTTGCGGAGTCGGGGACTCTTCATGGTGCGTGGATCACTCTCTGTGTGGAGTCGGGGACTCTTCCTGGTGCGTGGACCACAGTCTTGGTGTCAGGCCGCTCTTTGTGGGCTTGTACCGCTCTCTGTCTCTTGGCGTCAGGCCGCTCTCTGTGGGCTTGTACTGCTCTCTGTCTCTTGGCGTCAGGCCACAGCTGAATCCTGTACTCATGGGTCGGGATGTCGTCTGTGCTGGGCTGAGGATCCTCAAATCCGAAGAACCAGTCCATGACTGTGTCGGATTTGGTATTGAGGTCGCCACGTCCAACGATTAAATCATCGTCTGAGTCGTAGTCTTCAAGGACTAAATTATCTCTTAAGGCGGTGCTAACTCCTTGTTGCAGGGTTCTGCGGAGGTTACCTTCAGCTACTGGTCGAAGTTCAGGCATTGGGCTGTCGTTCCAGGTGAAAGAATTGTGTTTTCTGACTTGAACATTTTTTTTCACTATTTTCAGACATTTCCCCTTAAAGTGGGCATGGTCCGGGGCCTCTGACGTCATGACGCTTGTGACGTACAGCGTAGGAATGGATTACGCATGCGCAGATCGCATTTCCTTCACTGTGCGCTCTTTGCGCAAGTGTGCATGTGCGGCTTCTCGCGCATGCGCAAAACACTGGTTTGCCGGATCGCGTCTTCTCGGGAACTGCGCATGTGCGGCTCCTTGCGCAACATGGCTGCCAATCAAAAGTGCCATTTGCTTCTGTTGCAAGCCTACCTTTGCAAGCCTACCTTTGCCTCGTGGTGAGTATAGGCGCCAGTTTTACCCATTTCTGTTGTGTTCCCCTCACAGTAGTTTTCAAACTTGTCCAGAACTGTCTGGAAGTCTCTCTTGTCTTGCCCTTTGGAGTACTTGAAGGAGTTGAAGATTTCTGTTGCACTTTCACTCGCAATAGTGAGTAGAAGATCTATCTTCTCAGCATCGGCCACGCCATCTAGGTTGGATGCTACCATGTAAATCTCAAATCTCTGCTTGAATGCACACCAGTTGGCACTGAGATTGCCTTGGTACCTGAGCTGCTGAGAAACCGGAATCTCGATCATCTTGCCTGGGTGCTGTTGCTGGTAGTCACGGAGCTTGCTGAGTTGAACTATATAGATTCAACAGGCACTACTGGTACCATGTTGTGTTATGTACTCTGGGATAACACAGGCAGCAACTTGATGCAGCTTTGACCAAATGATACTCCAGACTTTGAAGTAAGTTCAATGTGATTTATTGAACCATTAGCACAGTTCTCTATGAGTTCGACTCTCCTGCTAATCTTGCTATAGTAACTCAGTCTAACTAACCAGTCTGCTCTAAGCCACGTGGTGGGTGTGATGCCTCTGATCTGCCCGTCCTACTCTCTAAATGTCGCCTGTGGAAAGAGACAGAGCATGTGTGCCCCGTCCTTATATTTGGGTTGTGTAATGCCCCCTTGTGGTAGTGTCACCTCTGGGTGTCTTGACTGCCCATTGGTCGTGTCCTATTCTATGTGTTCATTAGCTGTATGTCTGCATGTCATGACATCTCCGGTGCTCCCTCTAGTGTTTACTTAGTCTTAGTGTATTTACACTAACCCCTTGTGTATTTACAGTGATACATATCACCACACTCCTGCTCCTCCACCCCCGCTACGCCCCCACCAGGGGAACTGTGACAAATTACAAAACAATATGAACAAACCTGCGGAATGGGAAATGAATTAGCAAATGAATTTCAAAACCAATCAGTGGGGTGCAATGTTTTGGCAACAGTATCATTTGAATATGCTAAGCATTTGCAAGCTGGCATGTTAATGGGTTTTTAAGCTTGATTTTACATTTCTCATGATACATGTTAAATATTTCAGAAACAAAAATTGATTCATGACCAACTCAGCTTCTAGTTTTAAAAGATAAAACATTGTCGGGTTTGAACGCTCTGCATTGAAGTTCTGCAATGAGCTGTGAACCTGGGAAACAGCCAGTGCATTCTAGACCATCAATTTATTGGAACCTCAGTAAACTCCGAGGGTTTTTGTGACTCCCTATTTAATCAAGCTGAGGCCCCTTGAGTTGGCAGCTTCAGTGGGTGATCTCCTTTAACTGGGCAGTCAGAAACTGAAATCATGATGGGAGCAGTCCCGTGGGAAAAGCCTTGGGGAAATCGGAGGCCTGGCCCGAGAGTTCAGAGGCCCGGAACGGGAAGAGCATCATAGGATAACCTTAAGGACGTCGGAGGCCTTCCGCAAGGGCTCGGTGGCCCACCACAACAGCAAGCCTGTGGAAGGAGCCTTGCGGAAGTTGGATTGTCGGATCAAGACCTGACGAAGGAGCTCGGAGGCCCAACGCAGGAACAGGCCTGTGGAAAAGGTCTTGGAGATGTCAGAGGCCTTAGGCCAAGGCCTGGAGAATGGAGAAGGGGAGGGCTGAGGGGAGAGAGAGGCTGGAAGGGGTGGGGGAGGCAGAGGGTGGGAGGTGGAAGGAGAGAGGCTAGAAGGAGATGAGAGAGGCTGGAGGGAGGGGGCGAGAGAGTCTGGAGGGAGTGGGAGAGAGTCTGGAGGGAGGGGGAGAGAGAGTCTGGAGGGAGGGGGAGAGAGAGTCTGGAGGGAGGGGGAGAGAGTCTGGAGGGAGGGGGGACAGAGAGTCTGGAGGGCGAGGCAGAGAGGCTGGAGAGCGAGGCAGAGAGTCTGGAGGGAGGGGACGAGAGAGTCTGGAGAGTGAGGCAGAGAGTCTGGAGGGAGGGGACGAGAGAGTCTGGAGGGCGAGGCAGAGAGTTTGGAGAGAGGCTGGAGGGAGAGGGAGAGAGGTTGGAGGGAGAGAGTCTGGAGGGAGAGGGAGAGAGTCTGGAGGGAGGAGGCAAGAGAGTCTGGAGGGCAAGGGAGAGAGGCTGGAGGGAGGGGGCGAGAGAGTCTGGAGGGCGAGGCAGAGAGTTTGGAGAGCGAGGGAGAGAGGCTGGAGGGAGAGGGAGAGAGGTTGGAGGGAGAGAGTCTGGAGGGAGAGAGTCTGGAGGGAGAGGGTCTGGAGGGAGAGGGAGAGAGTCTGGAAGGAGGGGGCAAGAGAGTCTGGAGGGCGAGGGAGAGAGGCTGGAGGGAGAGAGGTTGGAGGGAGAGGGAGAGAGGTTGGAGGGAAAGGGAGAGAGTCTGGAGGGAGAGGGAGAAAGTCTGGAGGGAGGGGGAGAGAGTCTGGAGGGATGGGAGAGAGTGTGGAGGGAGGGGGCGAGAGAGTCTGAAGGTAGGGGGAGAGAGTCTCAAGGGAGGGGGAGAGAGTCTGGAGGGAGGTGGAGAGAGAGGCTGGCGGGAGGGGGAGAGAGAATCTGGAGGGAGAGGGAGAGAGAGACTGGAGGGAGGGGGAGAGAGAGGCAAGAGGGACGGGGAGAGAGAATCTGGAGGGAGAGGGAGAGAGAGACTGGAGGGAGGGGGCGAGAGAGGCAGGAGGGAGGGGGAGAGAGAATCTGGAGGGAGGGGGAGAGAGGGGTGGAGGGAGGGGGAGGGAGAGAAGCTAGAGGGAGGGGGGCAGAGAGGGTGCAGATCGTAGACTTTGGCGTGGTGGGGTAGGTTTTGGAGAGGACGGAGGAGATTGGGGGGAAAGTGTGGAGACTAGGGGAGAGTTTAGATCTTAGTTGGTGCTGGGGGTTGGAGGTGGAGAGCCACACCACCCTCACCCCCACACCACCCTCACCCCCACACCACCCTCACCCCCCACACCACCCTCACCCCCACACCACCCTCACCCCCACACCACTCTCACCCCCACACCACCCTCACTCCCACACCACCCTCACCCCCACACCACCCTCACCCCCACACCACCCTCACCCCCACACCACTCTCACCCCCACACCACCCTCTCTCCCACACCACCCTCTCTCCCACACCACCCTCACTCCCACACCACCCTCTCTCCCACACCACCCTCACTCCCACACCACCCTCACTCCCACACCACCCTCACTCCCACACCACCCTCACTCCCACACCACCCTCATCCTCACTCCCACACCACCCTCACTCCCACACCATCCTCACTCCCACACCACCCTCACCCCCTCACCACCCTCACCCCCTCACCACCCTCACCCCCTCACCACCCTCATCCTCACTCCCACACCATCCTCACTCCCACACCACCCTCACTCCCACACCACCCTCACTCCCACACCACCCTCACTCCCACACCACCCTCACTCCCACACCACTCTCACCCCCACACCACCCTCACCCCCACACCACCCTCACTCCCACACCACTCTCACCCCCACACCACCCTCACCCCCACACCACCCTCACTCCCACACCACCCTCATCCTCACTCCCACACCACCCTCACTCCCACACCATCCTCACTCCCACACCACCCTCACCCCCTCACCACCCTCATCCTCACCCCCACACCACCCTCACCCCCACACCACCCTCACCCCCATACCAGCCTCACTCCCACACCATCCTCACTCCCACACCACCCTCACTCCCACACCACCCTCACTCCCACACCACCCTCACCCCCATACCAGCCTCACTGCCACACCACCCTCACCCCCTCACCACCCTCACTCCCTCACCACCCTCACTCCCACACTATCCTCACTCCCACACCACCCTCACTCCCACACCACCCTCATCCTCACTCCCACACCACCCTCACCTCCACACCACCCTCACCCCCACACCACCCTCATCCTCACTCCCACACCACCCTCACCCCCTCACCACCCTCATCCTCACTCCCACACCATCCTCACTCCCACACCACCCTCACTCCCACACCACCCTCACTCCCACACCACTCTCACCCCCACACCACCCTCACTCCCACACCACCCTCACTCCCACACCACCCTCATCCTCACTCCCACACCACCCTCACTCCCACACCACCCTCACTCCCACACCACCCTCACTCCCACACCACCCTCACTCCCACACCACCCTCTCTCCCACACCACCCTCATCCTCACTCCCACACCACCCTCATCCTCACTCCCACACCACCCTCACTCCCACACCACCCTCACTCCCACACCACCCTCACTCCCACACCACCCTCACTCCCACACCACCCTCACCCCCACACCACCCTCACCCCCACACCACCCTCATCCTCACTCCCACACCACCCTCACCCCCATACCACCCTCACCCCCACACCACCCTCATCCTCACTCCCACACCACCCTCACCCCCTCACCGCCCTCACTCCCACACCACCCTCACTCCCACACCACCCTCACTCCCACACCACCCTCACTCCCACACCACCCTCACTCCCACACCACCCTCACTCCCACACCACCCTTATCCTCACTCCCACACCACCCTCAGTCCCACACCACCCTCACTCCCACACCACCCTCACTCCCACACCACCCTCACTCCCACACCACCCTCTCTCCCACACCACCCTCACTCCCACAGCACCCTCACCCCCACACCACCCTCACCCCCACACCACCCTCACCCCCACACCACCCTCACTCCCACACCACCCTCACTCCCACACCACCCTCACCCCCACACCACCCTCACCCCCACACCACCCTCACCCCCACACCACCCTCACTAACACACCACCCTCACCCCCACACCACCCTCACTCCCACACCACCCTCACTCCCACACCACCCTCACTCCCACACCACCCTTATCCTCACTCCCACACCACCCTCAGTCCCACACCACCCTCACTCCCACACCACCCTCACTCCCACACCACCCTCACTCCCACACCACCCTCTCTCCCACACCACCCTCTCTCCCACACCACCCTCTCTCCCCACACCACCCTCACCCCCACACCACCCTCACCCCCACACCACCCTCACCCCCACACCACCCTCACTAACACACCACCCTCACTAACACACCACCCTCACCCCCACACCACCCTCACTCCCACACCACCCGCACCCCCACATCACCCTCACCCTCACACCACCCTCACCCTCTCTCCACCCTCACCCCCACCCCCACACCTCCCTCACCCTCAGCCCCCCACCACCCTCACACCTATACCACCCTGATCTCCCCCCCCCCCCCCCCCACACCCCCCACCCCCGGTCCGGGATCTTGTCTTGTGCCTTACAGGACATGCTGGAGTTGGGGCAGGTCCTTCTGGCGACCACTGCCCCTAACCAGTGCCACAGCCGGACCCCCCGGTGAGCCGAGCAGTGACGCTGAGAGCAACTCAGACACCAGCCCTCAGCCCGAGACTCAGGACACCCCGCAGCTCGAGTCCGGGGATGACTTCCCGTCACAGCTGTCCCAGCACTCCCAGAGGCACTCGCCTCGGTTGGGCACTTTAGTGAAGAGGCTCCTGGGACACTCTCTGGTGCGCACCACACAGCTGACCCGGTACAGCAGTGGAGGTAGGAACACCCAAGGGGCGGACAGTCGGAGGGCGGGCCGACCCAATGAAGTGTAGCTGCTGTCCAGATGGGTCCCGAGCTTCTGGAACGGACAGTCCCATTTGTTTTGTTATGCTCCTGACATAGCATAAGCGGCTTCCTTGATGTGCACTCTGACAAAGGAAGGTTCAGACTTGGAGATAGCTTTAACACGTTTATTAAACTATTAACAATTCTCCTACTTGGATTCGACTCTCCTGTTAATCCTGCTGTAGCTACTCAGACTGATGAACCAATCTGCTACAATCCACGTGGTGGGAGTGATGTTCAATCAACCCTGTGTCTGTGCTCACTGAGAGTCTCCACTGGAAAGAGACTGAGCATGTGTGATGTGTCCTTTTATATGGGTTGGTGTAATGCCCCCCTGTGGTAGTGTCACCTCTGTGCGTACTGTGACTGCCCATTGGTCGTGTCCTATCTTACTGACCTATTGGTTGACTGTCTGTGTGTCATGTCTCTGGTGCTCCCTCTAGTGTCTAGCTAGGTGTAGTGTATGTACATTAACCCTTTGTGTACTTACAGTGATGTATGTCACCACACCATTGATTGTGGAGATGCAGTCGCAGAGCCAGGGACTACATGAGGGAATGTCGGCGAGCATCCAAGCGCCAAGTGGCGGGGGAGCCTCAGGGGATAGCGCCACTCACACCCTGTCATGATATTCAAACATACATCATAACACATACATAATGATAGACAGAGCAACGGACCAATTAGCACACATAACACGACAGCCAATCACAGACAAGAGCAGACACAGTATAAAACAAGAAACACGACACTTCCTGAGCAGTCCGAGGGAGGAACAGGTGATGGGACCCGTGCCGGTGACTCTCTCAGGGGAGGTGCCGAACAGCGCAGCATCTCGGACTACCCCCCTCCTGCCGCTGGTGCATCTGGTGGGCAGCGGGCAGAACAGATCGACACTATGCCACCTGGGACGCCCAAGCAGAAGCTAGGCCCATCCAGGCCCGGTCACCTCAGAAGACGCCCGCCAATGGGGACGCCAGGGCGCAGAGCGGGATTCGCAGCAGGCCGCCTCCACTCCTGTTGCACCGTCTGGGGAACAACCTAGATGTAGCCTTCGCCCTCCTCTGCATCCTCCTCATTGGACGAGGTCTGGCAGCAAGTCAAGGCCCATAAGGCTAGAAAGGTAGCCACCAGTTAAGTTGGCAAGGGTGCTGGGCACAGTTTAGTTATGAGGCTAGGGCACAAATCTGTATATATGTTCTCACATTAAACACCTGTTACCACTGTTACAACCTGCCTCGGTGCTCTGTCAGATGGCTGTGAGGGGTGGGCTTTTCAGTGCTGGCCAGAGAGGGGAGAGGGAATGGGTGGATGTTATGGGTGGCCTGGGCTTCCCATCCTCCCTCCCCGACCAGCCCCACCTTCATCACCCCAGGGAATTGATGGCACCGTGTGATGGAATGGCCAGCTCGCATGCAGGGATCACCCATGTGGACGATGGAAAGTGCTACCGTGGGCAGGGGTAATTTGCTGTCAAACGGACAGACTTCATCGCAGAGCAGGTTGTCATCATCCCCCATCGCATGGACCAGACCCGCTGTTACTGCCAACCCAGGGCCCGCACCCCGTAGTGCGGCAGGTAGATATCACGGAGGGAGTAGCAGGTGAGGGGATGGCTGGGGGGGGGGGGGGGGGGGGGGCTGTGGAGGTGGGATGCAGTGTCCTTGTCCCTGGCTAGTTCCCCCACCTTTCCAGTTGCTGAACCCGGAGGTGATCAGAGCGTCTTGTGCGAGTTGGTCCTGTGCACACGTTGTGCGGCCTTCTGTGCCTGCCTGGACTTCATGGCCCGCCCATCCTCGCCCTCCTCTGCATCCTCCTCGTTGGACGAGGTCTGGCAGCAAGTCGCCCCTCTGTTGTGCAATGTTGTGGAGGATGCAGCAGGCCACCATGATACGGGCAACCTTCTCAGCACCACACTGGATGGGAGGACCCCTCCAGAGCGGTCCAGGCACCTGAACTGCATCTTCAGGAGCCCCAAGCACCGCTCGATCACGGACCTGGTCGCTCCATGGGCGTCGTTGTAGCAGGTCTCCGCATTGGTCTGTGGCCTCCGGATAGGTGTCATCAGCCACAGCTGCAGTGGATAACCCCTGTCACCCAGGAGCCAAACCCCAGCGGGGGAGGGTACGTCTCAAACATGTCAGGAATCATCGAGTGTGCCAGGATGAAGATGTCATGCACACAGCCCGGGTATCGGATGCAGACATGTATGATGCGCAGCTGATGGTCACATATCAGCAGCACGTTCATCGAGTGGAACCCTTTTGGTTTGTGTAGAGCAGCCTATCATCTGCAGGTGCTCATATGGGGGCATGCATCCCATCGATCACCCCCTCTTACCCGGGCATCCTGGTGGGCTCGGTCCACATTGAAATGGATGTATTGAGCCGCCTGGGCATAGAGGGCGCCTGTGACACTGAGGTTGCACCGTGTGCATCGAGGTCTGTGAGATCCCGGACAGGTCTCCACTCAACGACTATAAGGACCCCGTGGCGTAAAGGTTCAGGGCGACTATCACCTTGACGGTCACCGGGAGCGGGTATCCTCCCCCATACCCACACGGTGCCAGGTGTACCATCATCTGTTAGATATATCGCACTGTCTCTCTGCTCAGCCGGAGTCTTTGACAGCATGCCCAGTCCGGCATGTCCTCAAATGACAGGTGTTGCCGGTACACGCGAGGCCTCGTGTGGCGCCTCTTTGGCACCTCCTCCTCCTCGGCCTGGAGGGCAGCCGGATCTCCATCCTGGGCGGCTACCTCCTGTTCCACTGCTGTAGCTTCCTCCTCCTCGAGCAGCTCCAGCTCATACAGTCATCGGGCATCCCCCCAGAGCGACCAGCAGGAAGGCCACCATTGCTGGCTGAATTCCAATATCCATTGTCTGCAGGGGGTAAAAGGCCGACATGTTAATATGGTGCATATCCCCCATGCCCAACCAGGTCCAGTGGGGTACACAGTGCCCCCGGTTGGCACCGTGACTCTGCCCCTCCCTGCAAGTCCGCACCCCACATCCCCCTCCCCGCAAGTCCACACCCCTAGCCCCTTCGGTGGCCAGCACCGTGGGGGCCTCTGGCCCTGGCGCCTGTCCCTAATGATAGAGGTACCGTCAGCTGCTGATGCCCTTGCCAACGGTACACTCCGCGACCCCCGCCCGGCGCCCTCTTAGGGGCTACTGTGGGCATTGCCCTAGGTGGGCCGCTGATGTGTGGATGCCGGGCTGGGAGTTGGGGAGTATGGCAGGGGGTGGGGTATATACTACACAACATTTTTCATGTAAATTGATCGTAAAGCTGTTAGATATGAGAAATTCTAAGTGGTGAAGAAGATTCAAACCTGGGGGAGAAAAATCCCACTGATCACATTGTCCAAACTATTAAGATCAGCCCAGCAGAGTAATGAACGGAGGACCTGGAGATCTTGAGAAAATGGTGAGCGGATTTACAATATAGACATGGTAGCTCCGCTTAATTCCAGTGATGAGTGAGATTTGGGGGGGCGGGGTGGTTGCGGGGAGCTGCTGGGTGATTTTCAGGCAATACCCATTATCATAGAATGCACCATAACATTGTGGAAATTGAAACCATTTCCCGCTGTTTCTCACACCGATGTCCATTCCCCCCACCCAATTTGGTCAGCCCAGTGCCCAGTAGTTAGAGCCACAGCAGAATTTTGGATAGCAATGGGGGGGAGGGGTTCACACTTTTCCCACTGGCAGGAGCATGCAGAAAGAAACTTGCTCACAATAAAACCTATCAAATAGCCATAAATTATTGCACTATTACAAACTCCAATTTCCTCCCAGTGAAATAATTCATTGTCAGTGGAATTAAAAACACAAATTTAGTGCCATGAAATATTACTTACTGGATCCAATTCTCAAAGACATTTAAAACGTGTGTAAAAATAATGAATCATCTGCGGAGAGCGGAATCTTGTCCCACTGCCAGTACATTGCTGACATACTATCCCTCACCCTGCATTCAGTGCCTCACAAATCAAAGAACAATATCTGGTACGGTATCCTACACATGTTCAACTTAAGCAAAGAATAGCTTAGCACAGCCACATTGAGTATTGTGTTAACCAATATTCACAGCAGAGAGGCAGTTTTTACTTGCATGTCATAGCATGGTTGCAAGTTCGTCTGATACTCTACTTACGCGCACAAAGGGGAAAACACAAGGAAATTCAGGGCCAATGCTAGAGAACCAGGCGTCAAACGTGGTAGGATGTCAAAATATTGAGAAACATGGAATGGAATAAGTCAATATGATTTGAATCATGTGTGACTCACATTCATCTGAATATTTTACACAATGCAAGCACATTGAATCATGGCTGGAGTCTATGTCTAATGCCCTTATTGGTTTTTGTTCAGTCTTAGTGAAATGCGATTGTTCATTGACAGGAAAATACAGCATGCAGTCCCCTGTTTCATTTGCCATTCCATTAACTACACCAAGCCTGCACTGGCCTGCACAGTGGAGGTTTAAATATTTGAAAGTGCTATAAAACGGTTGGTGACAGTGCTCTTGCAGGAAAATGGACAGTCTGTCCACTGAGGACTGAAAACGAATCTAGGAACACAACATTTTTGGTAATGTAATTTTATTCCTAGCCTTCAGCGAGTAATACCTTACAAAAAAAACCAATTAAAACATCATCAATCAACCTAGACCTGCCCCTTTAAGGATTGTTCTCAGGACTTAGCATCTTATCCCTTCACTGAAATTGTTCGAGATTGTCTGCTGGGATCTATGTAAGTAATCTTTTGGATAAAATAACACTACCAGTACACATAGATCACAATTACAAAATAAATTATCAAATAAACCTGTTCACCCTGGCTGCTGACTTTATTGGCACCGTTTGCAAAAATTAAATTGTGACTTTTATTTTTGCTTTTACACACACCAAGTCCATTTTGCGACAAGATAGATGCCGCCATCTTGCAGATGCAATAACCCACTGCGTTCTGCAAGTCAATCGCTCTTAATGCAATTCACGAAGAATTGAATAACAAATCTACCAGAGAACAGCAATAAACAGAATCAAACTCCCCAGTGAAGAGAGCAGTGAAGTGTTGGGAAGCCACCATAAAGCAAACATCTTAGTCTAAAGGTTTTTGTTTTCGTGGGGACCGCTGCTTGTCAGCAGCACCCAAACAGACAGGCTGCAGACCTGCTCAAAGTGGTGCTTTGGGCCATGTTTACATTAATTGGGCCTTGCAGCATGCCCCAGTTGCATTTCAACAATGGAGTGAAGCTATTATGGAGTATCACGTTTCCTCCCACAAGTCCCAAAAGACGTGCTGTTAGGTGAATTGGTCATTCTGAATTCTCCCTCAGTGTACGTGAACAGGTGCCGGAGTGTGGCGATTAGGGACTTTGTGCAGTAATTTCATTGCAGTGTTAATGTAAGCCTACTTGTGACAATAAAGATTATCATATTATAAATCCTTTTGCATCTGACTCTACGAGAATGTCTTTAAATCTTTTTAACAATGGATCTTTTTCTGGCAATCAGAGCAGGCTGTTTGAACAGTTCTAAAACAGCCATCAGGCCCTTCATTTACATGCTGAAAGGTTTTGATCTCTTTCGGTCTGAAAGGTGAGCACCGTACCACTCTCTGATGACAGCCATCGCTCTGAATCCCTTGTATTCTCCTGCACTGCACTCAGTTGACTGACACAACTTGCAGTTCCTACACATACCTTTCTCTCCAGGCACCTCCTCAGATTTACATCGGAACAGCCAACAGGCATCTTGTTGCCCTCCCGCACCCATCCCTCACGTTATCCACCTCAAATGTTCACACTCCATCCTTGGCACTCATTCTCACACTCAGAACACTTTGCCTTTTCTCATTGCAGGAGGAGAGCCCACAACTCCAGGGGAGAGGCAGTGGACTGGGGGAATGGGCCTATAGCTATAGCCAGCCAGGTCACATTCCACATACAGTGCAGAAGGAGACCATTCGGCCCATTGAGTCTGCACCGAACCACTTAAGCCCTCACTTCCACCCTATCCCCGTAACACAATAACCCCTCCTAACCTTTTTGGTCACTAAAGGGCAATTTATCATGGCCAATCCACCTAACCTGCACATCTGTGGACTGTGGGAGGAAACCGGAGCACCCGGAGGAAACCCACGCAGACACGGGGAGAACGTGCAGACTCTGCACAGACAGTGACCCAGCGGGGAATCGAATCTGGGACCATGGCGCTGTGAAGCCACAGTGCTATCCACTGTGCTATCATGCTGCCCTTATTGGAGGAGGCCCCCAGGAAACCGGCAGGGTGGCACACACACAAGCCCTTGGTAATGGTCAGATGGGAGTTGCCCAGAGAGCTGGTGACGGCAAAAGATGAAGCACCATCACCTGGTACTTCACAGTCTTGTTGAATTGATGTCACAAGTAACCGAACATAGGAGTTAGGAGTAGGCCTTTCACCCCTTCCAGCCTGCTCTGCCATTTTATAACATCATGATTGATCAGGTTGTAGTCTCAGCTGCAGCTTCCTGTCTGCCCCAATAACCCTTGACTCCCTGGCAGATCAAAAAATCTGTCCAACTCAGGCATGAATAAACTCAGTGATCCAGCATGACACGGGTCTGGGATCTCCTGCCATGTCTTAAACCTTCGGTTAACTTCAACAATTTCAATTTCCCCTTGCTTTTTGGGCAAGAGAATTCCACAGACGAACAACCCTCTTGAGAGAAAATAAATTCTCCTCAGCTCCATCTTAAAAGTTAGACCCTCTTATTCTTAAACTAAGTCTCTGAGTTATCGTCTTCCCCACAAGAGGAGGAAAAGATACACAGAAGATAGGAGCAGAAGGAGACCATTCAGCCCTTCGAGCCTGCTCCGCCATTCGTCACGCTCATGGCTGATCGTCCAACTCAATAGCCTAATCCTGCTTTTTCCCCATAGCCTTTGATCCCATTCTCCACAAGTGCCATATCTAGCGCCTCGTGAATATATTCAATGTCTCAGCCTCAGCTACTCTCCCAGTGAGTTCTCCCAGTGAGCCAGAGAGAAGACAGCCAGGAGTGAGACAGCAAAGAGTGAGTTTGGGAATTTGAATCGAGGTGGGAATTTGAAGCTGGGTTGGGAGGAGGTGCTTTTTGTGACTGGTAAGTAGTGTTTCTGTTTTTCTGTTTCTTTTCATTGGTATATTTATTTATTTTTTTCTTCGTTGTTTATTTATTTATTTAAATTTTTTTGGGGGGGAAATTGAAATTGTTGAAGTTAACCGAAGGTTTAAGACATGGCAGGAGATCTCAAACCCGTGCCATGCTCCTCGTGTGCGATGTGGGAGCTCAGGGACACGTCCACAGTCCCTGGCTCCTTCACGTGCAAGAAGTGTGTCCAGTTGCAGCTCCTGTTAGACCACTTGACGGCTCTGGAGCTGCGGATGGACTCACTTTGGAGCATCCGTGATGCTGAGGACCTCGTGGATAGCACGTTTAGCGAGTATGCCACACCGCAGGTGAAAGGTACTGAGGGAGATAGAAAATGGGTGACCAAAAGACAGAGCAAGAGTAGGAAGGCAGTGCAGGTGTCCTCTGCGGTCATCTCCCTGCAAAACAGATATACCGCTTTGGATACTGTTGAGGGAGATGGCTCACCAGGGGAAGGCAGCAGCAGCCAGGTTCATGGCACCGTGGCTGGCTCTGCTGCGCAGCTGGACAGGAAGAAGAATGGCAGGGCTATAGTGATAGGGGACTCAATCGTAAGGGAAATAGACAGGCGGTTCTGCGGATGCAATCAAGACTCCAGGATGGTATGTTGCCTCCCTGGTGCAAGGGTCAAGGATGTCTCGGAGCGGCTGCAGGACATTCTGGGGGGGGGAGGGTGAACAGCCAGCTGTCGTGGTGCACATAGGCACCAACGATATAGGTAGAAAACGGGACGAGGTCCCACAAGCTGAATTTAGGGAGCTAGGAGTTAAACTAAAAAGTAGGACCTCAAAGGTCGTAATCTCAGGATTGCTACCAGTGCCACGAGCTAGTCAGAGTAGGAATGTCAGGATAGAGAGGATGAATACGTGGCTCGAGAGATGGTGCAAGAGGGAGGGATTCAAATTCCTGGGACATTGGAACCAGTTCTGGGGGAGGTGGGACCAGTACAAACCGGACGGTCTGCACCTGGGCAGGACTGGAACCGATGTCCTAGGGGGGGTGTTTGCTAGAGCTGTTGGGGAGAGTTTAAACTAATGAGGCAGGGGGATGGGAACCGATGCAGGAAGTTGGAAGGTAGTAAAACAGGGACAGAAATAAAAGGTAGTAAAACAGGGACAGAAATAAAAGGCAGTAAGGGGGAAAGTGTAAGGCAGAGAAGCCACAGTCAAAAATCAAAAAGGGCGACAGTACAAGGTACAGTGACTGAGGGGAGCTCAGTGAATAGGACCAGGAATACTAAAAGAAATAAAACGGGAAGTGAAAACGTTAATGGTAAGCGACGCGGCAGGTTGTTACAGGAAGATATGGGTTCGACGACAAGGAAAATTAGGAGAAAGGTTAAGAGGAAATATAACTTAGAGGTTACTGATCGAGGTGTTAAGATTCAGAACAGGGGTAAAAAAGCCAACATGAGTGTACTTTACCTGAATGCTCGTAGTATCCGGAATAAGGTAAATGAGTTGATGGCGCAAATCATCGTGAATGACTATGATTTAGTGGCCATTACTGAAACATGGTTAAAGGATGGTTACGACTGGGAGTTAAATATCCGAGGGTATCAAACTTTTCGGAAGGACTGAGTGGATGGTAAGGGAGGTGGTGTAGCTCTGTTATTTAAGGATGACATCCAGGCAACAGTAAGGGATGACATCGGTGCTATGGAGGATAAGGTTGAATCTATTTGGGTGGAAATCAGGAATAGTAAGGCGAAAAAGTCACTGATAGGAGTAATCTATAGGCCACCAAATAGTAACATTATGGTGGGGCAGGCAATAAACAAAGAAATAACAGATGCATGTAGAAATGGTACAGCAGTTATCATGGGGGATTTTAATCTACATGTTGATTGGTTTAACCAGGTCGGTCAAGGCAGCCTTGAGGAGGAGTTTATAGAATGTATCCGCGATAGTTTCCTAGAACAGTATGTAATGGAACCTACGAGGGAACAAGCGGTCCTAGATCTGGTCCTGTGTAATGAGACAGGATTGATTCAGGATCTCATAGTTAGGGATCCTCTCGGAAGGAGCGATCACAATATGGTGGAATTTAAAATACAGATGGAGGGTGAGAAGGTAAAATCAAGCACTAGTGTTTTGTGCTTAAACAAAGGAGATTACAATGGGATGAGAGAAGAACTAGCTAAGGTAGACTGGGAGCAAAGACTTTATAGTGAAACAGTTGAGGAACAGCGGAGAACCTTCCAAGTGATTTTTCACAGTGCTCAGCAAAGGTTTATACCAACAAAAAGGAAGGACGGTAAAAAGAGGGAAAATCGACCGTGGATATCTAAGGAAATAAGGAAGAATATCAAATTGAAGGAAAAAACATACAAAGTAGCAAAGATCAGTGGGAGACTAGAGGACTGGGAAATCTTTAGGGGGCAACAGAAAGCTACTAAAAAAGCTATAAAGAAGCGTAAGATAGATTATGAGAGTAAATTTGCTCAGAATATAAAAATAGAGAGTAAAAGTTTCTACAAATACATAAAACAAAAAAGAGTGGCTAAGGTAAATATTGGTCCTTTAGAGGATGAGAAGGGAGATTTAATAATGGGAGATGAGGAAATGGCTGAGGAACTGAACAGGTTTTTTGGGTCGGTCTTCACAGTGGAAGACACAAATAACATGTCAGTGACTGATGGAAATGAGGCTATGACAGGTGAGGACCTTGAGAGGATTGTTATCACCAAGGAGGTAGTGATGGGCAAGCTAATGGGGCTAAAGGTAGACAAGTCTCCTGGACCTGATGGAATGCATCCCAGAGTGCTAAAAGAGATGGCTAGGGAAATTGCAAATGCACTAGTGATAATTTACCAAAATTCACTAGACTCTGGGGTGGTCCCGGCGGATTGGAAATTAGCAAACGTGACACCACTGTTTAAAAAAGGAGGTAGGCAGAAAGCGGGTAATTATAGGCCAGTGAGCTTAACTTCAGTAGTAGGGAAGATGCTGGAATCTATCATCAAGGAAGAAAAAGCGAGGCATCTGGATGGAAATTGTCCCATTGGACAGACGCAGCATGGGTTCATAAATCAGGTCGTGCCTAACTAATTTAGAGGAATCTTTTGAGGACATTAACAGTGCGGTAGATAACGGGGAGCCAATGGATGTGGTATATCTGGATTTCCAGAAAGCCTTTGATAAGGTGCCACACAAAAGGTTGTTGCATAAGATAAAGATGCATGGCATTAAGGGGAAAGTAGTACATAGATAGAGGATTGGTTAATTAATAGAAAGCAAAGAGTGGGGATTAATGGGTGTTTCTCTGGTTGGCAATCAGTAGCTAGTGGTGTCCCTCAGGGATCAGTGTTGGGCCCACAACTGTTCACAATTTACATAGATGATTTGGAGTTGGGGGACCAAGGGCAACGTGTCCAAGTTTGCAGACGACACTAAGATAAGTGGTAAAGCAAAAAGTGCAGAGGATACTGGAAGTCTGCAGAGGGATTTGGATAGGCTAAGTGAATGTGCTAGGGTCTGGCAGATGGAATACAATGTTGACAAATGTGAGGTTATCCATTTTGGTAGGAATAACAGCAAAAGAGATTATTATTTAAATAAAATATTAAAACATGCTGCTGTGCAGAGAGACCTGGGTGTGCTAGTGCATGAGTCGCAAAAAGTTGGTTTTCAGGTGCAACAGGTGATTAAGAAGGCAAATGGAATTTTGTCCTTCATTGCGAGAGGGATGGAGTTTAAGACTAGGGAGGTTCTGCTGCAATTGTATAAGGTGTTAGTGAGGCCACACCTGGAGTATTGAGTTCAGTTTTGGTCTCCTTACTTGAGAAAGGACGTACTGGCACTGGAGGGTGTGCAGAGGAGATTCACTAGGTTAATCCCAGAGCTGAATGGGTTGGATTACGAGGAGAGGTTGAGTAGACTGGGACTGTACTCGTTGGAATTTAGAAGGATGAGGGGGGATCTTATAGAAACATATAAGATTATGAAGGGAGTAGATAGGATAGATGCGGGCAGGTTGTTTCCACTGGCGGGTGAAAGCAGAACTAGGGGGCATAGCCTCAAAATAAGGGGAAGTAGATTTAGGACTGAGTTTAGGAGGAACTTCTTCACCCAAAGGGTTGTGAATCTATGGAATTCCTTGCCCAATGAAGCAGTTAAGGCTCCTTCATTAAATGTTTTTAAGATAAAGATAGATAGTTTTTTGAAGAATAAAGGGATTAAGGGTTATGATGTTCGGGCCGGAAAGTGGAGCTGAGTCCACAAAAGATCAGCCATGATCTCATTGAATGGTGGAGCAGGCTCGAGGGGCCAGATGGCCTACTCCTGCTCCTAGTTCTTATGTTCTTATGTTCCTGTGGTAATGGATTCCACAGGCTCACCGCCCTTTAGGTGAAGAAATGTCTCTTCATCTCTGTCCTAAATGGTCTACCCCGAATCCTCAGACTGTGACTCCTGGTTCTGGACACACCCACCATCGGGGACATCTTCCCTGCATCTACCCTGTCTAGTCTTGTTAGAATTTTAAAAGTCTCTATGAGAGTCCCCCCTCATTCGTCTGAACTCAGCGAATACAATCCCAACCTAGTCAATCTCTCTTCATACGTCAGTCCCGCTATACCAGGAATGAGCCTTGTAAACATTCGCTGCACTCCCTCGAGAGCAAGAACATCCTTCCTCAGAAAAGGAGACCAAAACTGCACACAATATTCTAGGTGTGGCCTCACCAGGCCCTGTATAATTTCAGCAACACATCCCTGCTTCTGTATTCGAAACCTCTCGCAATGAAGGCCTATACTATTAGCTTCCTTTACCGCCTGCTGCACCTGCATGCTTACCCTCAGCGAATGATGCACAAGGACACCCAGGTCCTGCTGCACACTCCCCTCTCCCAATTTACAACCATTCAGGTAGTAATCTGCCTTCCTGTTTTTGCTTCCAAAGTGAATAACCTCACACTTATCCAAATTATACTGCAGCTGCCATTGGTTTGCTCACTGCTGTACTCTTCTATGTTCTATGTTCACTCACCCAACCTGGTGTCCAGATCATGCTGAAGGATCTCTGCATCTTCGTCACAGTTCACCCTCCCACCCAATTTGGTATCATCTGCAAACTTTGAGATGTTACATTTTGTTCCCTCATCCAAATCATTAATAGTGGCACCCCACTAGTTACTGCCTGCCTATTTGAAAAGCACCCGTTAATTCCTACTCTTTGTTGCCTTTCTGCCAACCAGTTTTCTATCCACCTCAATACATTTCCCCCAATCCCATGCGCTTTAATCTTGCACGATAAGGCTTTGTCAAACGCTTTCTGAAATTCTAAATATACCACATCGACTGGCTTCCCCTTGTCAACTCTTCTAGTTACATCTTCAAAGAATTCCAATAGATTTGTAAAGCATGATTTCCCCTTCATAAATCCATGCTGGAGAGCAGAGGAGCGGGGGAAGGGAGAGCAACCTCAGGGTAAGGAACAGCAGCGTGAAGAGAGAGAGAGAGAGACAGATGGCTGGAGGAAAGAAAAATACCAAAGTGAAGGGGAGACGCACGGAGCAGCAGCAGCAGCAGTGAGGGAAAAGCGCAGGAGCGGCGGGCGCGCAGGTAGGCGGCCCCATAAGACGAGACGGAGGTTCGGGCGAGCCTGGAAGGAAAAAGGATGGCGGACCAAACAGCGGAGCGGGAGCAGGATGCAGCGACCAGCATCCCTCCCGCACAGGTGGAAGAGTGGAGAAACGTGATAAAAAAAGGAGCTAAGCGCCATAAAGGAGGCAATCAGGTCAGAGCTCCACACAATGATGAAGGAGATGCTGGCGGAGACAACGCAGAAAATGCAGCAGACCATCGAAGGCCTGGGAAGAAAAGTGGAGGCGCAGGACAAAATGATTCTGGATTTGGAGAGGTCCGCCTCGGACCAGAGCAACGGGGTGATAGCTCTGGAAGCCGAGGTGAAAAGGTTAGCAACGTCCCAGGGGAGTCTAAGAGGGAAAGTGGAGGACCAAGAAAATAGGTCCAGACGGCAGAATGTTAGAATAGTGGATCTGCCAGAGGGGATAGAGGGCAAAGACCCAAGAGGCTACATCTCCCAAATGCTGGGCAAGCTAGTGGGAAGGGAGGAATTTCCAAACACCCCAGAAATAGACAGGGTGCGCAGGTCGCTTCAGCCCAAGCCAAAGCCGGGGAGCATCCCAAAGCAATTATCGTGAAGCTGCACCGGTTCCAAGACCGGGAGAAAATCCTAAAGTGGGCCCGGCAGACGAGATCGAGCACGCGGGAAGGAAGAACATAAGGATGTATCAGGACGATGGGGCGGACCTGGCCAAAAGAAGGGCTGAGTTTAACAGAACAAAATCAGCACTCTACAAAAGCAAGGTGAAATTTGGGATGTTATTCACGGCCAAACTCTGGATAACACTTAAGGGGAAAGAGCTGTATTTTAAAACCCCAGCAGCGGTTGATGAGTTTGTTAGATCGAACAAACTGGGGGTGGAGCAGCCGCAACCACTATGAAAGCCACGGGGACGGAGAAGAAGGGAAGAATCGGAACAAAGAGCGGAGGACAGACCGCAAACAAGGACAATAAGATCATGAACTGTGCACATGTGTTTTATGTTTTGCGCTGGACTGTGCTGCCTCGTTTCCGGGCGTGTTTCTTCTCTCAATGCTGTCATGTGAGAGTACCCTTTAAGAAATGAGTGTTTAAGAAATGCACCTTGAAGAAATGGAGCTGCTCATGTTGCTGGAGTGATGTCCGTGTGGGTGGAGCTGAAGTCTACTTCTGTTTTTAGTTTCAGTTTGAGAAAGCTTGGGTGTGTCTGTGTTTTGCAGTGAGCTGAACCTGAAGTTAAAAGTGAGCTGCACTGCTGTTGATCTCTGCCATACAAAGACTATCTATGGATCATTTGGCGAACTCAGAATTGTAAAAAGGTCTCAGTATTAAATGTAACCCTAATGTGCTCCTGTTTAGAGGTTTGTTAAATTTTTGGATGTTAAAAGAACAACATACAGATTACTTAGTGTTGTATTCTTTGGGGGGTGTATTTGATTTACTGATTGCTAAGATGTTCACTGTTTGTTTTAGAAAGGTTAACTTGAATTCATGGAATAAACATTGTTTTGTTTTAAAAACCACTGGTCCATTTTCTGCTGTACCACACCTGTAGAGTGGGCCGTGTGCTCCCCATACCACAATCTATTAAAAGTTGTGGGTTAGGTGAACTCCATGATACACTTCGGGATTCTCTAAACCCTGGCCCATAACAATGTGATGGGGGGGAGGGGAGTGGAATGAGGGTGAGAAAAGCAGACAGGAGGGCAAGACAAGCGCTAGTAGAAGGAAGGTTAAACAAGGCGAGAGCTGGGCAAATACTGGGAAGAGAGCCACCGTACTAGCGAGGAGGGCCAGCACGGGAGGGCAAGAAGGAAGGAGGGCCGCTGCACGCCTCTCGGGGAGAGAGAGCACCTGGCACAAGGAGGGGGGGACAGAAGTGGGGGGGGGGGAACATGGGGGGGGGGGACAGAGGGAAGAGGGCTAGGTGGGGGGGGAGAGGAGTCGGGGGAGAGCGCAGAACAAAAGAGAAGCAAAGAGAAGGGGGAGATGGAGAAGCAGTACAGACACAGGCCTCGGCAGGCATGGAACAGGGCGAGGAACCAAGATGGCGCCGCAAGCAGCCACTCGGGAGGGCATCAGGGCGAAGGGAGACTCTGGAGGGCAGGGGTGCACCCACGTGGTGTACACATAGCTGGCGGCCATGATGGGTGCCCCCTGGACAAGGGGAAACCCCGGAGCGTTGGGGTCCGACCCCATGGTGAGAGCGGCGACCCTGGCCATTTTGGACAGCCCCCCAAGAAAGGGAAACCTCGAGGTGCAGGGGCACGCCCACCAGGTAAGCATGGGTGATCCCGCAGCACCTTGGCGGTCAGAAACCCCCCACCAGGATTGTTACCTGGAATGTAAGGGGACTCAACGGCCCAGTGAAAAGATCCAGAGTCTTCGCCCACCTAAGAAGCCTAAAAGCAGACATAATCTACCGACAAGAGCCGCACCTGAGGGAGAAGGACCGACTGCTGGTAAGGAAGGGCTGGGTGGAACAGACGTACCACTCATGCTACGGGACGAGGGCTAGGGGGGTAGTAATGTTAATTAGCAAGAGGACGAGGTTTACAGAAACCAAGACAGTTATGGACCCAGGGGAACGGTACATCATGGTCAGCGGTGTCCTGGCAGGGGCACCGGTCGTACTGGTAAATGTGTACGCTCCCAACTGGGACGACACAGAATTCATAAAGAAGACCATGGCAGAAATCCCCGACCTTGACACACACCCACTGATTATGGGGGGTGAATTTAACTGCTTGCTGGACCCACTGACCGAACGATCAAACCCCAGAACGAGGAAAAAGACAGGCATGGCTAGGGAACTAGGAGCTTTCATGGAACAGATGGGGGTGGTGGACCCATGGAGATTCCTGCATCTGTCATAATATCCACGCATGTATATAATGAGATGCAGACAGGCAGTGATTGACACACAGGATGACCAGTAAGCACACAGCACAGTGCAGCCAATCACCAGACAGGACACTACCACTATAAAGCCAGAGGGCACTAGGTTTCCCGCTCTCTCTGGACCCAGCCACTGAGACAGTCAGAGTCCACGAGCTAGCACAGTGCAAACACCATGCGGCAGCTAGTAAGTCTGGTCAGGCTAGTACAAGGTCTCCAGTCAGTTCAGTATAGTGTCGACCCACAGTCAAATATGTATGTTAGTTCTATCGTTCAATAAAACCGTGTTGGATCTTCTACAGTGTTAGAGGTCTGTTTCTCGCATCGCTGCACCAAGTGCAGTCCACACCGAACCGACCTGCCTAATACATCAGCATCCAGGAGAAAAGGAGTTCTCGTTCTTTTCGCTGGTGCACAAGGTATACACCCGTATCGACTTCTTTGCAGTTGGTAAATCGGTGCTTCCAGGGATCACGGGAATGGAACAATCCGCAATCGTTATCTCTGACCACGCTCCAGGCTATATGGACGTGAGGTTGGAGACAAGCCGGACCCAGCACCCCACGTGGAGGCTGGAAACAGACTTCCTGGCCGACAAGGCCTTCTGCCAAAAAACATCGCGGGCCATAGGCGACTACGTTGGTAACAACCAAAACGGGGAGGTCGCACCCTCCATGTTCTGGGAGGCACTGAAGGCCGTGATCAGAGGAGAGATCATAGCCTACAAGGCAAGCAGAGATAGGGAAGAGAGGGTGGCCAAGCAACAACTGGTGGACTCCATCCTGGAAGTTGACAGGAAATGCTTCGAGGCCCCGACCGTAGGACTGCTGACGGAGAGAAAAAAGCTGCAAATGGACTTTAACCTGCTATTCACTAGGAAAGCAGTGTACCAACTCCGCCAGACACGGGGGACCTTCTACGAGCAGGGAGACAAGGCTGGCCGCCTATTGGCTCGCCAGCTGAGAAAGCAGGCAGCCACAAGGGAAATAGCGCAGGTAAAAGATAGCAGAGGCAGACTGGTAACAGCCAAAGGAGGTCAATTGGGCATTTGAGACCTTCTACCGGGGACTGTACGCCTCCGAGTCCCCCAACGGGGACGGGGGAATGAAGCAGTTACTAGACTGACTGGAACTACCAGTTGTGGGGGAAGACAGACATGGGGAGCTGGAAGCACCAATAGAACTGGGAGAAATCATGGAGAGCATCAACTCCATGCAGGCGGGGAAGGCACCGGGACCCGATGGGTTCCCAGCGGAATTCTGCAAAAAATTTGCACCAGTCCTGGCCTCACACCTAAGGGACATGTTCGCAGACTCACTGGCAGGGGGCACCCTACCCCCCACGCTAGCGCAGGCAACAGTCTCACTGATACCCAAAAAAGATAAAGACCTGACGGAATGTGGATCATACAGACCCATTTCACTGCTGAATGTGGATGCGAAAATACTCGCAAAGGTCCTGGCCAAAAGTCTGCATCCAGGGCTGTGTACCAGAGGCGGTCGCAGAGGACCAAACGGGCTTTGTCAAGGGTAGGCAGCTCACAGCGAACATCAGGCGGCTACTGAATGTAATAATGACCCTCTCCGGGGAGAGAACACCAGAGGTGATCGTCTCCCTGGACGCAGAAAAGGCCTTCGACAGAGTCGAATGGAACTACCTCCTTGAGGTACTGGAACGGTTTGGGCTAGGAGCGGGGTTCACCGCCTGTGTGAGGCTCCTGTGCAACGCTCCCAAGGTGAGTGTCTGAATTAACACCACCAGCACTGAGTACTTCCTGCTACAGAGAGGAACAAGACAGGGCTGCTCCCTGTCCCCACTCTTGTTCGCGCTAGCGAACGAACCCCTGGCGATAGCCCTGCGGGACGTGAAATGTTGTAAGGGAATCCGGAGAGGAGACAGAGAGCACAGAGTCTCACTCTATGCAGAGGACCTGCTCCTCTATGTCTCGAAGCCACAAAAGGGAGTGAAGGCAATACTACAAATACTGAAAGAGTTTGGAACGTTCTCGGGCTACAAACTTAACCTGGGCAAAAGTGAGGCTTTCCCAATGAACCCAAATGGGGGAGGGGCAGAGCTGGAGGGCAGAGCTGGAGGGGCTCCTGTTTAAAACGGCCCAGAACAGATCCTGTTACCTGGGGATCCAGATAGCCAGAAACTGGACACAGATCCACAAGTGGAACCTGACGAGCCTGGTGGAGGAAGTAAGAAGAGACCTTCAAAGGTGGGGGTCCCTCCCACTCTCTCTGGCGGGGAGAGTGCAGATGATCAAGATGAACGTACTGCCAAGGTTCCTCTTCCTGTTTAGATCCATTCCGATCTTCATCCCCAAGGCCTTTTTCCAAAACGTAGACAGTCTAATCATGGCGTTTGTGTGTGGGGGGGGGTAAGATTCCGAGAATTCCCAATCCGACACTGCAAAGAAGGAAAATCAAAGGGGGCTTGGCCTTACCAAATCTACAATACTACCACTGGGCAGCAACGGCAGAAAAAGTGAGGGGATGGGTACAAGAACCTGACACAGATTGGGTACAAATGGAGGAGGCATCCTGTAAAGGAACGACCCTCCGGGCCCTGGCCACAGCAGCACTCCCATCCTCCTCAACAAGATACACAACAAGCCCAGTGGTAGTGGCCACGCTGAGAACGCGGACCCAGCTGAGACAACACTTCGGGATAACCAAAATGTCCCCCATGGCCCCCATCTGCGGCATCACAGATTCCCCCAGCCATGCTGGATACCACCTTCAAAAGATGGAGGCGGGACGGGGCAGATTGACGGTCGGGGACTTCTACGTAGGGCACAGACTGGCGACACTGGACGAACTGACGAGGACGTGGAAACGAGCAAAAGGACAGGAAATGAGACACCTCCAAATAAAACTCTTCCTCCGCAAAGAGACCCAGAAAGCACACTACTAGAGGACCTGATAGGCACAAGCAGCGAGAAGGGGGGACTATGTGAGAAAATATATGGACAGCTACTGGACATAGACCGGACTCCACTGGATGAGACCAGACAAAAATGGGAGGACGAACTGGGGACAGAGGTAGAATGGGGACTCTGGAGCGAAGCACTGAGCAGGGTGAGCTCCACCTCCTCCTGCGCCTAATGCAGCTCAAAGTGGTGCACAGAGCACACCTGACCAGAACCCGAATGAGCAGGTTCTTCCCGGAGGTGGAGGACAAATGTGAACGGTGCCAGAGGGGCCTGGACAACCACACCCACATGTTCTGGGCTTGTCCCAAAACTTACTGGGTTCTGGACAGCCTTCTCCGAGGCAATGTCCAAGGTTGTGGGGGTGAGGGTGAAGCCATGCCTAATAGTGCCAATCTTCGGGGTATCGGAGCAGCCAGAATTACACATGGGGAAGGGGGCCAACACCCTTGCTTTCTCTTCCCTATTCGCACACCGGAGAATCCTGCTCGGCTGGCGATCGGCAGCCCCTTCCACGGCGGCAGACAGGCTCGCTCCTGACCTCTCGGAACTGCTGCACCTGGAGGAGATTAAGTAAAGTACGCCACCCGAGGGTCAGAGGAAGGCTTTCTGGATACTTGGGGGCAGTTCGTCGGCCGGTTCCAAAACCTGTTCGAGGCCAGCAATGAGGAGTAAGCTAAGAACAAAAAAAACACAAGATAATGAGGAACCAAAGGACTGCACAACCCGGGGGGGAGTCAGTTGGGGAAACCACAAGAGAAGAGGAAGGGTGCTGAAGCCAGATGGAGGGAAGGAAGGGAGGGGGGGGGGGGGGGGAGATGAAGGGGGACGACGACGAGGGGGAAGGGGGGGGAATTATAGAGTGATCCAGAGGGCAACAAAATGTACACAGAGTTAGTTAAATGAAGGACAAAAGAAACCTCTCTGTACAATAAAGTAAATTAGTGCGGGCGGGCAAGAAAAATGTAATGTATACACACAACTCTTTATAAATAAGAGAAAAGCCAATAAAAAGATTTTTTTTAAAAAAATCCATGCTGACTCTGTCTGATCCTGCCACTGTTTTCTAAATGCTCCGCCATAAAGTCCTTGATAATGGATTCGAGAATTTTCCCCACTACCAACGTTAGGCTTACTGGTCCATAATTCCCTGCTTTTTCTCTACCTTCCCTTTTGAATGTTGGAGTGGCATTAGCTGCCCTCCAATCTGCAGGGACTGCTCCAGAGTCTATAGAACCCTGGAAGATGACCACCAATGCATCTACTATTTCTAGAGCCACGTCCTTGAATACTCTGGGATGTAGATTATCAGGCCCTGGGGATTTATCAGCCTTCAATCCCATCAATTTCCCCAGCATCATTTCTCTACCAATATTGACCTCCCTCAATTCTTCCTTCTCACTAAATCTTGCATTCTCCAACATTTCTGGGATCTGATTTGCCTCCTCTTTTGTGAAGACAGAACCAAAGTATGTATTCAGTTGCTCAGCCATTCTTTGTCCCCTATTATCCATTTATCTGTTCCTGTCTGTAGGGGACCTACATTTGTCTTTACCAATCTGTTTCTCTTCACGCACTTATAGAAACTCTTAGTGTCAGTCTTTATGTTCCCTGCAAACTTATTTTCATACTGTACTTTCCCCTTCTTAGTCAATCCCTTGGTCCTTTTTTTGCTGAATTCAAAACTGCTCCCAATCCTCAGACCTATTGTGTTTCTTGGCCAATCTGTATGCTTCTTCCTTGGATCGGATACTATCTCTAATTTCCTTTGTAAACCAACTCTTACCCAGTTTGCTTTTGTGTCAGACAGGAATAAACTGTTGCTGCAGTTCCTCCATGCGTTCCTTCAATGTTTTCCATTGCCTATCCACTGTCATCCTTTTAAGTAAGTCCCCAATCTATCAAGAACTCAAGCCTCTTATCTTCATAGTTTCCTTTATTGAGATTCCGCACCCTAGTCTCCAAATCAACTACTTTATTCTCCTTCTTGATGAAATTGTTTATCATGTTCATCCGCAAAGTGTCTTGTACAGCTAGATTGGTAATGATTCCTTTCACATGGGCCCAGTCCAAGATGGCCTGCTCTCTTGACCACATATTGGTCAAAAAAAACAACCCATACACACTCCAGGAATTCCTCCTCTACCTTACTGTGGTTAATGTGATTTGCCCAATCTATGTGCAGGTTGAAATCACCCATTATCACAGATATTTCCTTATCACATGCATCTCTAATTTCCTGTTTAATGCCATTCCTAACATCACCAGTTTGGTGGGTCATCTGCAGTTTGGGGGTCTATATATGACGTCCACTAGTGATGTTTGCACCTTGGTATTTCTCAACTCTACCCATACAAACTCCACATTGTCAGAGCTAATATCCTTTCTCACTATTGTGTCACTGTCCAAATTTCCTCTTTAACCAGCAATGCCACTCCATCACCTTTTCCTTTTTGCCTGTCCTTCCTAAATACTGAATACCCTGGGACATTCAGTTGCCATCCCTGGTCACCCTGCAGCCATGTCTCCGTAATCCCAATTATGGCATACCCATTTACATCTATCTGTGCGATTAGTTCACACACTCTATTGCAAATGCTCCGCATATTAAGGCACAAAGCCTTTAAGCTTGTCTTTTTGACATTGTTTATCTTGCTCCCAATATTTTTCACTACAGCCCTGTTTGAATTTTGTCCTTGGTTTCTTGCCTATCACTTTTCTTATTCCCCTTTCTACCTCTTATTTTGTCCTTGCTCCCTCTTCTCTGACTCCTTATATAGGTGCCCATCCCCTTGGCATATTAGTTTAAACCCTCCCCAACCGCTCTAGCAAACACTCCGCCTAGGACATCAGTCCCAGTCCTGCCCAAGTGTAACCCATCCAGTTTGTACAGGTCCCACCTCCCCCAGAACCGGTCCCAATGCCGCAGGAATCTGAAACACTCCCCCTGACACCATCTCTTCAGCCACGTATTCATCCGATAGATCCTGTCATTTCTACTCTGACTAGCACGTGGCACTGGTAGTAATCCTGAGATCACCACCTTGGAGGTCCGATTTCTTAATTTTCTTCCTAGCTCCCTGCATTCTGCTTTTGGGACCTCATCCTTTTTTTAACCTATGTTGTTTGTACCGATGTGTACTACGACCACTGGCTGTTCACCCTCCTCTCCAGTATGTCCTGTACCCACTCTGAGACATCCTTGACCCTAGCACCAGGGAGGCAACATACCAATCCTGGAGTCTCATTTGCAGCCACAGAAACGCCTGTCTATTCCCTTTATAATTGATTCCCCTATAACTATTGCACTGGCACACTTTTTACCCCTCCCCTCTGCAACAGAACCAACCGTGGTGCCACAAGTTTTGCTGTGCTGTTTTCCTCTGAGAGGCCATTACCCTCAACAGTATCCAAAACGGCATATATGTTCTGCAGGGGAATGACCACAGGAGATTCCTGCATTACCTGCCTTTCTCTCTTCCTCGGTCTGGCGGTCACCCATTCCCTTCCTACCTGCGAGTCTGAGCCTGCGGTGTGACCACCTCTTTATATGTGCTATCCACGATACCTTCTGCCTCGTAGATGCTCCACAGTGTCCCCAACTACCGCTCCAGCTCTGAAACTCGAGCTTCCAGGAGCTGGAACTGGAGATATTTCCCGCACACATGTTGACCTGGGGAACTGGAACGGTCCCTGGCCTGACACGTGGAGCAAGAGGAGCAGACCAAGACTTTGAGCTCGCCTGCCATTGTTTACCTCTTTAAATTATATTAAACCTTGGAGACTACTTTATATTAGATTAAATCCAGTTCTTTATGGCCCTGCTTTCCTTGTCCTTGTACTACCCTTACAGATTAGAAACCAATAAAGTAGTATAAGTGATAGAAGTTAAGGACTCACTGCCTTCCCTGCTACTCATCAATCAGCTCTCTACCTGCAGCAGGGCAAGGCCACGCACTGGAAATTTGAGAGTAACAAATCAAGGGATAAAAAACATCTCCCACCCAGCCTCGAATTCCCACCTAGCTTCAAATTCCCAGCTCCTAACTCACTCCTCTGTTGATCCACCCTACCAGTCCTCTCAGGACATTATAGGCTTCAAGAAGATCACCTCTCATTCTGTTAAACCCGAGTCAGCAAAGGCCCAAACTATTCAAGCTTTCTTCATATGATAAGCACTTCATCCGAGGAATAAATCGAGTGAGCCTCTCTGAACTGTAATATCCTGATATGCACTATGCTGAGCATTTTACCTTTTCTCAACGTCAACACGAACTCATGTGTTCCACAGGATTCTTCACTGGTGACAGAGGAGCTGAGTAGAGACCAGGTCAAGCAGTCCTCACAGGAGGGTGACAACTCTCAGGATGCACCTTCACGTGACATCAGAGATGGCTAGGTTGTCACATGGTGAAGGACACATCACCTGTGAACAGGAGCCGTTCCTGGAGACAGGGGCAGCAGTAGTGGCTCCACGGTGGAGGGGGCAGGATATGCAAAGCTCTGTGCAACTGGACAGCTAGAGATGCTGAGCCTCGAGCGAGGTGGGGGGGTGGGGTGCTCAGCCACGAGAAGGGAAATTGCGGAGCAGCAACAGGAAATGTGTGTGCTTCTGTCAGTATTCCAGAGGCAGTACGCACCCATAGAAAGAGGTCATAGAATCCATCTCTTGCTTGAGCACTCTTGGATATCCCCTTGCATGGAAAGGGTGGCTCCAATGCTCCCCCTAAGCTGTGCGGCCAGGCAGTGATGAGGAAAGCAGTGCTCAGGGCAAAAACAGGCTGCGCACAGCAAGCAATTAAAGGGAGCATTGGCAGCGTGCATGGAGGATCATAACCACTGAATGCACGCTGGCCCAGACCAATGGCCTGCATATTCTGGCTGCTTTTTTACACAGAATGGAGCACTCAATGCCTAACATGCAACAAAGTGCTTTGTAGCCCTTGGTTATCAGAGAGGTGCAGGTGGGCCATGAAAGGGAAGATGGAGAAAGGCAGTGGGGTCTCTTCTCAAGGTGCTCTCATTCGTCCAGACAAAGCTGTATATTCTGCCGTCTGCCCTTGCACAGATACAGCTGGGGTAATCTTTTGCAGGTTCCTCACAGGGACCGAAACCCAGAGGGCACCCACCACGGGTATCTCATCTGTCAGAGCGGCGGGGGGTGTGGGGAGTGAAATATCAGCATCCCTTTGGCTCACCTGAAGACACACGAGTTAGAACATAGAACATAGAAAATACAGCACAGAACAGGCCCTTCGGCCCACAATGTTGTGCCGAACCTTTGTCCTAGATTAATCATAGATTATCATTGAATTTACAGTGCAGGAGGCCATTCGGCCCATTGAGTCTGCACCGGCTCCTGGAAAGAGCACCCTACCCAAACTCAACACCTCCACCCAACACCAAGGGCAATTTTGGACATTAAGGGCAATTTATCATTGGCCAATTCACCTAACCTGCACATCTTTGGACTGTGGGAGGAAACCGGAGCACCCGGAGGAAACCCACGCAGACACGGGGAGGACGTGCAGACTCCGCACAGACAGTGACCCAAGCCGGAATCGAACCTGGGACCCTGGAGCTGTGAAGCAATTGTGCTATCCACAATGCTACCGTGCTGCCCTTAAGAACAAATAAATCTACACTATATAATTTTACCGTAATCCATGTACCTATCCAATAGCTGCTTGAAGGTCCCTAATGTTTCCGACTCAACTACTTCCACAGGCAGTGCATTCCATGAACCTACCTCTGATATCCCTCCTATATCTTCCACCTTTCACCTTAAATTTATGTCCCCTTGTAATGGTTTGTTCCACCCGGGGAAAAAGTCTCTGACTGTCTACTCTATCTATTCCCCTGATCATCTTATAAACCTCTATCAAGTCGCCCCCTCATCCTTCTCCGTTCTAATGAGAAAAGGCCTAGCACCCTCAACCTTTCCTCGTAAGACCTACTCTCCATTCCAGGCAACATCCTGGTAAATCTTCTTTGCACCTTTTCCAAAGCTTCCACATCCTTCCTAAAATGAGGCGACCAGTACTGTACACAGTACTCCAAAAGTGGCCTTACCAAAGTTTTGTACAGCTGCATCATCACCTCACGGCTCTTAAATTCAATCCCTCTGTTAATGAACACGAGCACACCATAGGCCTTCTTCACAGCTCTATCCACTTGAGTGGCAACTTTCAAAGATGTATGAACATAGACCCCAAGATCTCTCTGCTCCTCCACATTGCCAAGAACTCTACCGTTAACCCTGTATTCCGCATTCATATCTGTCCTTCCAAAATGGACAACCTCACACTTTTCAGGGTTAAACTCCATCTGTCACTTCTCAGCCCAGCTCTGCATCCTATCTATGTCTCTTTGCAGCCGACAACAGCCCTCCTCACTATCCACAACTCCACCAATCTTCGTATCGTCTGCAAATTTACTGACCCACCCTTCAACTCCCTCATCCAAGTCATTTATGAAAATCACAAACAGCAGAGGACCCAGAACTGATCCCTGCGGTACGCCACTGGTAACTGGGATCCAGGCTGAATATTTACCATCCACCACCACTCTCTGACTTCTATCGGTTAGCCAGTTCGTTATCCAACTGGCCAAATTTCCCACTATCCCATGCCTCCTTACTGTCTGCATAAGCCTACCATGGGGAACCTTATCAAATGCCTTACTAAAATCTTTACCTTCATCCACATGCTTGGTCACCTCCTCAAAGAATTCAATAAGACTTGTAAGGCAAGACCTACCCCTCACAAATCCGTGCTGACTATCCCTAATCAAGCAGTGTCTTTCCAGATGCTCAGAAATCCTATCCTTCAGTACCCTTTCCATTACTTTGCCTACCACCAAAGTAAGACTAACTGGCCTGTAATTCCCAGGGTTATCCCTAGTCCCTTTTTTGAACAGGGGCACGACATTCGCCACTCTCCAATCCCCTGGTACCACCCCTGTTGACAGTGAGGACGAAAAGATCATTGCCAACGGCTCTGCAATTTCATCTCTTGCTTCCCATAGAATCCTTGGATATATCCCGTCAGGCCCGGGGGACTTGTCTATCCTCAAGTTTTTCAAAATGCCCAACACATCTTCCTTCCTAACAAGTATTTCCTGGAGCTTACCAATCTGTTTCACACTGCCCTCTCCAACAATATCGCCCCTCTCATTTGTAAATACTGAAGAAAAGTACTCGTTCAAGACCTCTCCTATCTCTTCAGACTCAATACACAATCTCCCGCTACTGTCCTTGATCGGACCTACCCTCGCTCTAGTCATTCTCATATTTCTCACATATGTGTAAAAGGCCTTGGGGTTTTCCTTGATCCTACCCGCCAAAGATTGTTCATGCTCTCTCTTAGCTCTCCTAATCCCTTTCTTCAGTTCCCTCCTGGCTATCTTGTATCCCTCCAATGCCCTGTCTGAACCTTGTTTCCTCAGCCTTACATAAGTCTCCTTTTTCCTCTTAACAAGACATTCAACCTCTCTTGTCAACCATGGTTCCCTCACTCGACCATCTCTTCCCTGCCTGACAGGGACATACATATCAAGGACACGTAGCACCTGTTCCTTGAACAAGTTCCACATTTCACTTGTGTCCTTCCCTGACAGCCTATGTTCCCAACTTATGCACTTCAATTCTTGTCTGACAACATCGTATTTACCCTTCCCCCAATTGTAAACCTTGCCCTGTTGCACGTACCTATCCCTCTCCATTACTAAAGTGAAAGTCACAGAATTGTGGTCACTATCTCCAAAATGCTCCCCCACTAACAAATCTATCACTTGCCCTGGTTCATTACCCAGTACTAAATCCAATATCGCCCCTCCTCTGGTCGGACAATCTACATACTTTGTTAGAAAAGCTTCCTGGACACACTGCACAAACACCACCCCATCCAAACTATTTGATCTAAAGAGTTTCCACTCAATATTTGGGAAGTTAAAGTCGCCCATGACTACTACCCTGTGACTTCTGCACCTTTCCAAAATCTGTTTCCCAATCTGTTCCTCCACATCTCTGCTACTATTGGGGGGCCTATAGAAAACTCCTAACAAGGTGACTGCTCCTTTCCTATTTCTGACTTCAACCCATACTACCTCAATAGGGTGATACGCCTCGAACTGCCTTTCTGCAGCTGTTATACTATCTCTAATTAATAATGCCAACTCCCCCACCTCTTTTACCACCCTCCCTAATCTTATTGAAACATCTATAACCAGGGACCTCCAACAACCATTTCTGCCCCTCTTCTATCCAAGTTTCCGTGATGGCCACCACATCGTAGTCCCAAGTACCGATCCATGCCTTAAGTTCACCCACCTTATTCCTGATGCTTCTTGCGTTGAAGTATACACACTTCAACCCATCTCCGTGCCTGCAAGTACTCTCCTTTGTCAGTGTTCCCTTCTCCACTGCCTCATTACACGCTTTGGCGTCCTGAATATCGGCTACCTTAGTTGCTGGACTACAAATCCGGTTCCCATTCCCCTGCCAAATTAGTTTAAACCCTCCCGAAGAGTACTAGAAAACCTCCCTCCCAGGATATTGGTGCCCCTCTGGTTCAGATGCAGCCCGTCCTGCTTGTACAGGTCCCACCTTCCCCAGAATGCGCTCCAATTATCCAAATACCTGAAGCCCTCCCTCCTACACCATTCCTGCAGCCACGTGTTCAACTGCACTCTCTCCCTATTCCTAGCCTCGCTATCACGTGGCACCGGCAACAAACAAGAGATGACAACTCTGTCTGTCCTGGCTTTTAACTTCCAGCCTAACTCCCTAAACTTGTTTATTACCTCCACACCCCTTTTCCTACCTATGTCGTTGGTACCAATGTGCACCACGACTTCTGGCTGCTCCCCCTCCTCCTTAAGGATCCTGAAGACACGATCCGAGACATCCCTGGCTCTGGCACCCGGGAGGCAACATACCTTCCGGGAGTCTCACTCGCGACCACAGAATCTCCTATCTATTCCCCTAACCATTGAATCTCCTACAACTATTGCTTTTCTATTCTCCCCCCTTCCCTTCTGAGCCCCAGAGCCAGACTCAGTGCCAGAGACCTGGCCGCTAGGGCCTTCCCCCGGTAGGTCATCCCCCCCAACAGCATCCAAAACGGTATACTTGTTTTGAAGGGGAACGGCCACGAGGGATCCCTGCACTGTCTGCCTGTTTGTTTTTTTCCCCCTGACTGCAACCCAGCTATTCTTGTCCTGTACCTTGGGTGTGATTACCTCCTTGTAACTCTTCTCAATCACCCCCTCTGCCTCCCGGATGATCCGAAGTTCATCCAGCTTCAGCTCCAGTTCCCTAACACGGTCTTTGAGGAGCTGAAGTTGGGTGCACTTCCCGCAGGTATAGTCAGCGGGGACACCGGTGGTATCCCTCACCACCCACATCCTACAGGAGGAGCATGCAACTGGCCTAGTCTCCATCCCTTCTTACCTGACAGAATATAGCTGCCCTGTGGACTAACTAGATCTCCGCCCTCCGACTCTGCTCCCAGTCAGCTACACTTTCTGTAAACTCCTGGCTCTCTTCGCACTCTTTGCGGAAATGTCGGAAACAAAATGAAAGGAGCACCTTACTCCCTCCTCACCTAACTCCCTCGGTCACCAAACTCTTACTATAGCACTCAAAAAGCACCAAATTCAGCACTCCCTCGGTCACCAAACTCTTACTATAGCACTCAAAAAGCACCAAATTCAGCATTCAGTGCAAACAAAGTCTGCACTGTAGGGGATCACTTTTATACTGTGAATCTAGCCTCTGAAAACTGGCCTAATCCAATTAACTAATTAACAAGCTCCAGCTGCAAGTGCCTACAAGTAGAAGCCTGTTTAAAGCTTATTGAAAATTCACCTTCTTCTAAACCAAACAGCAACTTTTAAGTTAATTAACTAAATAAAAGAAAGACTAAACTTTAGATAAAAATGAAGCCTTATACTCCCTCGGTCACCAAACTCTTACTATAGCACTCAAAAAGCACCAGATTCAGCACTCAGTGCAAACAAAACTGGAGTTGTGCAATGAGGATTAAAATGAAGTGAAAAGGAAATATTTAACAGTTGCAACAAGGGGATTCACATGGGGGCTGACACCAATGTTAGTGTTCTGTTGTTCTTTATTGAAATGAAGAAACAACTTTATTTGAACTCTCGCCTCTACTTTGTTGTATTCCCCTTTCATCTGGAACAGTTACCTTCACGTGTGATCAGCCTTTTGAGGAGAAAAGATTGGCTGCTTGACTGTTGGAATGAATTGGTCTTTGGAAGGTGGAGGACAGGCTATGGACTTCCTGATGGAACTCTCAGGTGGCTGCATGCACACATATTAAGTAAACGAAACGTGAGTGGATAAGCCTGTCGCAGGCTTCTCCGGCAACCAATGTGTGGACGCAGGCATCACTGGCATATCTGTCTCCTCCACCTCCGATGCCAGATGCCCACCACCTCCCGCTGGCTGCATCGCCGCTCCTCTCTTCAGCCAGAGCAGGCCAAAACATCTTCGAGACTCTTAATGGGGCATAGTGAAAGGAGCCTCTCCATTGTCTAGGCATGCAGAATGAATGAATCATGACATCTCCCTGGATGTCTAGTACAGATCATCTTGTAGTCAACAAGCTAACTACATTGCGTGACCTGTTTCACACCTCCTTTGGGAGACAGAACTCCAGCCCATTGCCTCTTTGAATAGTGTAATGAATAGTGTAATACCATACCTGACATTTTCATAGGGGTTGCCCATTCGTCAGCTAACCCACTTGGGCTAAATCTGGAAGTGGGCAAGATTGAACCCCTGCCCACACTAGAATCCATCTCCCCGGAAGCTAAAATTCTGCCCACAGCACCTGGTTTGTTAATAGTCACACATCTGAGTTAAAGCACACTCCTGAACTGGAACACATCCTCCAGGGGTGTGTTAACCCAATCCCCCATCCTCTCCCTGAAAGAAACTGATACGATCCTGTGACATTATTCAAAGAGCAAGAAGTTCCCCCAATGTCTTGGCCAACATTCCTCGCTCACCCCAATTCACAGAACACCGCTCACTCGTTTGGTCTTTCTGGGACCTTGTTGCAGATAACTCAGCTGTCTTGTTTGTTTCTAAACGAGAGATGATCAAGAATGTATTAAAATGGCCTTTGAAAAAACAATTCTTCCTTTGTTTAACTTATAGCAATTTAGATTTACTCAGAACACAGGAATTGTTAGGGCTACTGATCGCGCAGAAGTAGCCAGGTCACATAGAAATAGAAACATAGAATTCCTACAGCGCACAAGAAGGCCATTCAACCCATCAAGTCTGCACCGACCCTCCGAAAGAGCATCCTACCTAGGCCCATTCCCCTGACCATCCCCTTAACCCTACATAACTTGCACGTTTCTGGACACTAAAGGGGCAATTTAGCATGGCCAATTCGCCTAACCTGCACATCTGTGGACTATGGGAGGAAACCAGAGCACCTGGAGGAAACCCAAGCAGACACTTCGATGAAGCAGATATTCCACCTTACAGTGTGCCTGGGTCATCATTTCCTTAGAATTTTGACAAATATGATTCACCTTCTTTGACAAACAGAGCCAGCATTAAGGGTCTCACTACTGTAATATTCAGAAGAAATAGAAAATGGAACTTGCTGACAGACTGAACAAATGTCTCTGTTTTTTAAACTTTAAGGCATAAATCACGGCGTTGCAAATAATGGCAAAGTACACTGAGATAAAATATTACTGCATTGGCAACAATAAAACTGAAGCACAGATAGCGATTAATTCTGCAATCAATAACCCTCTTTACTCACCGCTTCAATTGTGGGGTCAGCCATTAAGTAGAGAACTCCAAATAGTTCAAGGATGGGATGTAGGGAAATATTTTCACTTGTGGGTGAGACCAGAACTAGGAGCCATAAATACAAGATTGTCAGTAACGATTTCAACAGGGAATTCAGCAGAAGCGTCTTTCCCCCAAGATTGGTTAGAAGGTGGAATTCATTATTTCAAGAATATTTGAGGCAATTAGTGTGAAAGCAATTAATTAAGCGAGAACAACACATGAGGGAGAAAGTAATAGAAGGATGTGCTGATAAGGTGAGGTGAACAGGGGTGAACCCTATTCTAGAAAATCAGTCAGTGAACATTCGAACTGGACCCAATCTTTACACACTATATTTATTTACAGAACGATACACTTGTTATGGGCCAGGGTTTAGAGAACCCCAAAGCGTATCATGTAGTTCATCTGACTCACGACTTTTACTAGATTGTGGTATAGGGAGCACATGGCCCACTCTACAGGTGTGGTGCAGCAGAAATGGAAATGTAATTTTTAAAGCAAAACAATGTTTATTCTCTGAACTCAGTTAACCTTTTTAAAACATACAGTGAACATCTTAGCAACCATCAATTCAAATACACCCCCCAAAGAATACAACAATCTTAAATAATCCTTAAACTTTCCTTTTAACATCCATAAGACAAAAAAACCTTTTAACAGAAGGACATCAGGTTTAAATTCTCTACTGAGAGCAGTTATCACTCTGAATTCACTAAATGATCTTGAGATAGTCTTTAGATTGCAGAGATAAAAATTAGACCTTCTTTGGCTGGCTTCAGCTCCAACACTAAAACGAAACCAAAAAACACAGACACACCTAAGCTTTTCCTCAAAGCGAAACTAAAAAGCAGAACAGAGCCAGAGCTCAGCTCCACCCACACTCTGACATCACTGCAGCCACTTGAGCAGACAAACATTTCTTGAAGTGACATTCACATGACACACTACAAGCATTAAACCTCCTATCCCAACAACTGTAGTGTTAGTTTGTATCTACTTATAGGGTCGCAAATGAATCCCCAGTTAATTCCCACCAGCTACATACAATTAAACACAATAATATACGGTTGACAGGGTGGGAGGAGGCATGCCTGAATCAGACACTGGGACAATTCTGTTGAGCCTATTCTGTGCTGTGAATTCTATTGATTCGAAAAGGAAAAATCATATTCTTAAAGGTTGAACAAGAAAAGATTGCCCTCAAAAGTTGCTTGTTTATCACCAATATTTTAGGTGCTACGGTTTATGTTTTGAGTCCAAAATTACGTCCACAGTGTATATGTACATTCCCGCTGTGTGCCATGTCAGACATTCATTAGTACAGGCACTGGCAATCTCAACAGTATCTGCAGAGTGTGCAGCACCCTGATGTCGGTCTGCATATAATAATGCTGATTTAATGCCATTGGTGCCATTTTCAACTCCATGCTCCAGCTAATGCCCTCGTTTAACCTGGCACTCAGCAGCTGAAAGGGGACCCCAACAACTCTACTTAAAGGAATCATAAACCACTTTCAAGTTACTTGCTTTTTGATTCTGTTGGCTGTTGTTGCGATTTGTAGAAGTGTTTGCTGGTTGGGATTGTCATTTCAAGTTGCTGAGTTAGTCTCCAGGGAGTGCTGCAGCACACGTTGAAGGACTTGACCTTGGGTTCTGTAGTAGCGCAGCCCCTTTGAGGGATGTTCCCTCACCGTCCATGTGACTTGCTTGGGCCTTTCCTGTGGGAGACTGAGAACCCGACCAATGAGGAAAAAGCACAGGGCCCAGGGAGCGGGGTTCTGGCCAGTGAACCTGGGAGCCAGAGTGTGAAGACCTGTATAGAGACTTTGTGCCTGTATATAAATTACCCTTGTTAGTTGCCAATAAACCTTTGTTTTTTCTCACTGATGTCTACCTGGTATTGCCTCGAGCCACCCCATTGCTGATGAGTATAAACCAGATCGATCGCAAGCCCACAGTCGTTGAATTCGAGGAGGAAGAGAGAAGCCTCCAGAATGAACAGAGAAGTCAGAAAGGGCGATGATACCAGAGAACAGTGAGTGAAAATGCCCAAAATTGGGAAGTTAGACTCATTCAACCAGGGAGCTGAAGACTGGAGCCAGTATATTGAGCGGCTCCGTTACTTATTATGATGAGGTAACAGTTTGTGGGCCAACAACCTATAAAACCTTATCGAAAATGTAATGACCCCGGAGGTTCCTGACACAAAGTCATTTGACCAGTTGATTGCTACAGACATCATACCAGCAGAATTGTTAATGGGCCATCATTTCCGGACTCGGTTAGACTTGGTTTTCCCGAATTTGGCGGGGAGGGTGGAGGCACGGCAGGCCTCACAGAGGGAATAGCGCAGGTGATCTGGTTCTCTTTGGAAACTTTGCCTCAGGCCCACTGTGCCTACCAGGCTGAATTGTGTCCAAGTCAGGCCCAGTCTCATACATGGTGGATTTGAATGGCAGGACATGGAAAAACATTGATCACGTAAGAAGCTGGGGGACCACAACTCCAATCTCAGAACAGTTGGAGCCAGCAGGAAGCACTTGTACTCCTGTAGTGGAGCCATAACAGAGGAAATCCAGGAGTTTTCAGGCGGCCCCACCAATGATCCAGGAATGAGTTACAGAAGGGAATAATCCTGCGGGGTTGGTTGATTCTCAGGGACATTCTACTGAAGGTGACACCATTACCTCCGAGTTGGAGGAGCCAGTTGGGGGAGTAAGATGGTCTACGAGACCTAGGGGGCAGGATTCTCTAATCCCGCGGCAGAGTGTCCACGCTATCGTAAACACCGTCGCGTTTTATGACGGCGTGAACGGGCCACTGCCAGGACTAATTCTGGCCCCTATTGGGGGCCAGCATGGCGCTGGAGCGGTTCGCACCGTTCCAGCTGCCGATCCCGGCGTGAACTATGCACCGCGGGTATCCGCGCATGCGTCGTGGCGCCGGCGCCACTGCGCGCATGCGGCCTCCTTCAATGCGCCGGCCCGACACATGACGCAGGGCTACAAGGGCCGGCGCACAGGAAAGGAGGCCCCCAGCCAGAGAGGCCGGTCCGCCGCTTGGTGGACCCCGATCGTGGGTCAGGCCACATCGGAGGCTCCCCTGGGGTCGGATACCTCCCCCCTCCCCCCCCCCCCCCACCCCAGGCCGCCACCCGACCCTTCAACCCCGAGGCCTCGCCGGCTCAGAGCAGATTACAACGGCGTCGGCAGGACTCGGTTTTTGACTTACGGCCACTCGGACCATCCATGCCGGAGGATCGCGGGGGCTTCCGCGTAGAGCCGCCGGCGACCGGCGCCGCGCCAACAACGCCGACGTCAATGGCGCCGATTCCCCGCCCTGCGTGGCCCGGTCGCGGGGATTCTCCGGCCCAGCCCAGGACTGGGAGAATCCCGCCCAGGAAATCTCCCGATAGGTTAATGTTGTGATCAATTGTTTAGGACTTTCTTGCCTTTGTTTTCCTCAGCCTTATATTGGAGGTAGTTATTGTATATAGCTTATTTGTAAATATGTTTTTGAGGGACTGAAGGGGGGACGGATGTGGAAGCATGGCCCCTTTAAGGAGCTTGCCCTTGCGGTCCATGTGACTGACTCGGGCCAATCGAACGGGAATATGCAAACCCCGACCAATGGAGAAAATGCGCGGGGTCTGGGGAACGGGGATATGGCCAGAGTGAACCCGGGAAGTCAGTGTATGAAGACCTCTATGGAGGCTCTGCGCCTGTATATAAGTTACCCTTGCTAGTTGCTAATAAAGCCTTTGTTCTTCGTACTGATGTCCAGCTGGTATCGCCTCGAGCTACCATCGGCCTATTCAGACTACTTGTTCCCTGATATGGGTTTAATAGTTTTTACCCCTATTGGCCTGCAACATTGCGGGGAGAATGAGCAGAGGGCAACACAATATGCAAAACAATTGTCTTCCGATGCACGAACAGTAGACAATTGATGAATATTGCTGGCATATATTGTTTTATATATATATATTTGTGAGTAAATATGACTTCAGTAATGTTTAAAATTCCAAACTGAAAATCAAATACAAATAATCAAAGGTTGTTTTTCCAATCAACCGTGCTGAAAGCACTCAAGAAAGACAGACACTGTCAGAGCTGCTGAAGCTAGCAAGATCACAATTATGAGGAGCACAGATAGGGTAAGAAACTTCTCATCTCAGTAGAGGGGTCAATAACCAGGGGTATAGATTTAAGGTAATGGGAAGGAGATTTAGGTGGGATTGGAGGGGAAGCTTTTTCACCCAGAGGGAGGTGGGGATTTGGAACTCGCTGCCTGAAAGGGTGGTAAGGAAACTGTGGTGATAAATCAATGGGCTATATCATAGGTGGATGGTGTGCGACCTCCAACCAGCAGGTGGCGGCACTGACACACCATGCAGTCTCTAGACCAAGGTCATGTGATCTGTGGCTCCGATATAAGGGGCGACACATAGGGCGGCACGGTGGCGCAGTGGTTAGCCCACGGCGCTGAGGATCCGGGTTCGATCCCGGCCCCGGGTCACTGTCTGTGTGGAGTTTGCACATTCTCCCCGTGTCTGCGTGGGTCTTGTTATGATATCCATATTAGCATATCATAGTGCAATCACACACACACAATGATGGACAGGTAGATGGACCAACCAACACACACACATCACAGCCAATCACCAGTGAGAGCACACGCACTATAAAACAGGGAACACCACAGTTCCCGCTCATTCTAACAGGAGATAGCTCAGAGCACAGAGCTCACAGCGTGCCACTCAGACATACACCATGTGCTGAGTGCCTCACTAAGATAGTGCTAGGGCTGGGTCCACAGGTTAACTGGTGAAGTACGAACCACGGCCAGAAGTTAATAGTTATTATTGTACAGAACAATAAAACAGTTGTACCATCTACAACCGTGTTGGTTCGTTTGTGTATCGGAACACCCAACACGACATGATACCAGGTCTGGAAACTCGCCAGCGACTGTGAGACCTACCTGCACCTCTTCAGAGATCCGCCATCCTGCGCCATGGACACCATCAGCGTCAACTGGAAGCTATTTAAACAGCGCTTCCAGCTCTTCCTAGAAGCCACAGACAGGGAGAATGCATCGGACACCAGGAAGATCGCCCTCCTCCTCTCCACGGCGGGGCAACACGCCATCCACATCAACTCCCTGGCATTGGCGGAAGGCGAGGACAAGACGAAGTACAAGACGGTCCTTCTAAAATTTGAGGAACACTTCAGCGTGGAAGTTAATGAGAGCTTCGAGAGGTACCTCTTCCAGCAGCGCCTGCAGGGTAAGGATGAGCCTTTTCACTCTTATTTGACACAGCTCCGTATCCTCGCACAGTCCTGAGGCTATGAGGCCACCTCCGACTCCATGATTTGGGATCAGATAGTTTTTGGGGTCACCTCGGACACCCTACACCAGCAGCTCCTCAAAATAAAGCGCCTCACCCTAGCCACCGCCATCGAAACCTGCGTCCTCCACGAAAACGTGACCAGGCGGTACTCCCAATTCCAGGCGGCCGAATCGGCACGGCAGGGGTCCTACGAGGCCGAGCGGGTCCAGTCGATCGAGTTCCTCCCGGCCCCCGGCCCGGACGAGGGCGGCCATTTTGCACGCTTTCCGAGGCCTCCCGCGCTTGTACGCGCCAAAAGAGGGGACGTCGACGCAGAGGGACGTGATGTGCATGCGCGCTCTATGCAGGACCGTACCGCGCATACGCGGTGGTGCAACGAACGCCATGACGTCACGACGTGCGGCAACTGTGGATCTGCACACTTAAAGCGGCAATGTCCAGCCAAAACGCGACAATGCCTCCGCTGTCGCAGGATGGGCCACTACGCTGCCTGCTGTCGAGCAGCTCAACCTGCCAACCCTCCGCAATTCCTTCAGCCTCGCAGGGACGTGCGGGCCATTCAGCCCCCATACACCGAGTCATACCCTGACGATGTGCAGACCGGTGATACCGACGACCGGGAACCCTTCCGCGTTGCGGTAATAGACAGGAATCCGATGTCCCCAAGTAGGACCGACCAACCGATGCCAGTGCACAGCATTAATCCGGGCGATGAATGGTGTGCCACCCTAACGGTCAACCCGAATTTGTCGCCCACCTAATAAACTGGACTTATGAGCCTGTTTGCACATTGGACTCACTGATTTGTTGTGCAATAATGTTACCGTGTTTCTTTCTTGTCGTTCCAGGAGTTCTCTTTCGATATTTGGTGATTGCATTTGTTTTGTTTGTGATACAACCTCGTTGCTCTGTTGCACCTGACACCTTCCTATGTATATAGTTTAGCCTCATGTACATGTTGTAAATATTGCATACGCATACTCAGATGCACTCAGTACACACCAATATTTATTACCATGTAGGCACATATCATTGTGAAAAGGGGGGATGTCATGATATCCATATTAACATATCATGGTGCAATCACACACACACAATGATGGACAGGTAGATGGACCAACCAACACACATACAACATCACAGCTAATCACCAGTGAGAGCACACGCACTATAAAACAGGGAACACCACAGTTCCCGCTCAGTCTACCAGGAGATAGCTCAGAGCACAGAGCTCACAGCGTGCCACTCACACATACACCATGTGCTGCGTGCCTCACCAAGATAGTGCTAGGGCTGGGTCTACAGGTTAGCTGGTGAAGTACGAACCACGGCCAGAAGTTAATAGTTATTATTGTACAGAATAATAAAACAGAGTTTTACCATCTACAACCGTGTTGGTCCGTTTGTGTATCGGAACACCCAACACGACAGGTCTTAGCCCCACAATTTAAAAATGTGCAAGGTAGGTGGATTGGCCTTGCTAAATTGCCCCTTAATTGGAAAAAATAATTGGGTACTCTGAATTTATTTTAAAAAATAAGGGGCGACACATCCAGCCATCTAGAGAAGATTGAGAGCGTAATAAGACATGCAAGTGAATGGTCAGTGGTAGGTGCAAGTTCCAGAGGAGTAGTTAGCAGACTCCATGACAACGCGTTCTGTACCAGATTGTTATCTTACCGCACGAGACTCAATAAAAGATTCTGGTTTGGACAAGTCAAAGTGTTTGGTCCTTTATACTTTATGAAGAAATCCACCAAACACAACATGGTACCACGAGTGCTGAAGATTTAAATATAGCGAAGGCAGTGACAACATTAGGCCTTCGGCTTGAAGACCGGTCTGGTGAACTGTGGCCTGAGGTGACCCCACCTGCAAGAAAATGCTGAAGCTCGAGATGGACGGACTGAGGGCCCCCCCACCCCCCCCCACCCCCCCCAACCCCCCCCCACCCCCCCAACCCCCCCCCACCCCCCCACCCCCACCCCCCCCCCCCACCCCCACCCTCCAACCTGAAGAAAGGTAAATCATGTTGCTGCTAACAGTGGCAGGACCACAAGCGCTCGAACTGTACAATTCGTTTGTGTTTGATAATGAGGAGGATCACAAGAAATTTGGTGAAGTGATGAAGCACTTCGATAAACATTGTTCCTCTAAGAAGAATTAAACATTTGACCACCATATGTTCCATATGCGTACCGAGAGACCTAGCAAATCATTTGACAGTTTTGTCACAGACTTGAGGCTGAAGGCCCAGTCATGCAACTTCAGTGATCTGAAATCTTCGTTAATCCGCAACCAAATTGTCTTTGGTTTACTTGATGATAAGCTTCGGGTGATATTATTGCGAAGGAAGATTTAGTGCTGGAAAAGGCAGTGAAGATTTGCCAGGCAAGCGAGATAGCTGCACAAAGAATAGGCGCACTCTGCTCAAAAATCTTTGGCGCCAACATGGAAGAAGAAAGCCAGTGCCATGAGTGCTGTGACGCACATCATGAAGAAACATGGTCTCAGTGCGGGCGTCATTTTAAACAGCCGACAAGTGCCATCTTGTGCCAAAAGTGTGGCACTCGACATGCCCTGCAGCAATGTCCGACCTTTGGAAAAGTTTGTTCCAGGTGCGATCGTGTTGGGCACTTTGTGCGTTCCGCCATGGGCCATGCACGAACGGTGCATGCAGTAGATTAGATAAACACTGAAGAAAAGTTTTTCATCGATCTCATCGCAGCGAGAAACCAGAAGAGTCTGAGAAACAAAGATGAAAACAAAATCGTAAGAAAGAATGAAGATAATAAGAACACTCCAGAAACCTTTACGTCTGTACTAAAATCGAAGGTAATGCTGAATGATGCTTTCATTCGTCTGACTTTGACCCGAAAGCGACAGCCAACCTTGTCAGTAGACCTGCTTTGCAAAAGCTAAATGTGCAGCGGAACTTTGCTGATCAGCCAGGTCTGATCATAGACTTTGGAACAAGAACTCTGGAGACTTTCAATGTTTGCGAACTTGTGCTCTCAGTGGCAGACAGGAAGCACACAATACTCTTTCACATTGTAGACATGGATGTGGTCTCAGTACTTGGGGTAAAATCATGTGAATCCCCGAATCTAGTCGAGCGGCTAAATATCCTAGAAGATAGCTGGTCACCTGAGCACAGTGAATCCCTGCAAGACATTACAGTGTGCACAGTGTATGAGGATCTGGAAGAAATCCTAGTGGAGGACGACAAACCAGACAAGGGTACGGAACTGCCACTGAGCATTCCGCAATTCTGGTTAACAGTCTAGAAGAACGTGCATAGGCTCAATAGCATGGTACAGGAGCATGATGAACCCATATTAAAGCATCGGCGAGATATGAGTGTTAAATGGACAGAGCATGGGAAGCTGTGGAGCTTCACACTGGAGTTTACACTCGGACCTAATGAGTATTTCACAAATGTGGTGATCAGTAAAGTGTATGAGTTGGACTCACGGTCGCTGAAATCGTTCTTTGCTGAACAGCAAATTAGCGGCTTCACAGGCTGCACAATCGACTGGGGGAGGGCAAATATGGAACAGTGAGAACAATTGAAACAAAACCGAAGTACAGGGGTCGGAGAACTCCAGCAACAAGAACTATATCCAATGACCCGTTCTTCAGCTTCTTCAGTCCCACTGAAGTTCCACAGGGTGGTATTTTAAGCCCAGCTTTTGCGGCCAAACATGAGGCTGATTTTGAACTTGCCGCTCTATTTCGTGAACAAATAATTCCGGATGCAAAATTATATTTTTCAGGTGAAAAGACTGACGATGATGCTGAATCCGAAGGTGATTACTACGAATATCTGCTCAAAGTTGTCGATGATGTTGCAGAAAGTGATGACATGGAAGGGGAGATGGATGGCGAACACTATGAATTGCTTGCAGATTTCTTCTCCAGCAGCACAGATGAGGCTCCAGCGGTACGGCTCTGGTGGTTAGCAAGCAATGATGAGATGGTCACGGGGGACGCCCAGACCGCGCTGGACTCTGTGGAGAGCGGGAGTTTGGAGATGGCACATTTAGAAATTGAAGCTGCTGATACAACCGAAGATCAGCTATTGATTGAACCAGAGACGCACAAAGTCTTCCCAATCTTGGAAAAACTGACCTCAGAGGTATGTGGTGACCCGTTACAAGACCTTGAAACGGCTCCGGTAATTTACTCCGAGGCAGTCAACGACAGCGATGACAAATGGGAGGACGTAGATGAAGATGCTGATTACAGCGACATGGAGATTAAAATAGTAGGCAACTCTGACATTAACTCTAAGGACAACCTAATTACTATCTCATTCTGCAGCTCCAAACACCACTCGTACGTTTGCGAGTTTGAGCAAGAACACCCAGTGCCTGCATCACCTCAGCCAGAAAGTATAGTCATCTGCAGTGATGAAGAGCAAGTCACCGATGCTCCAGCAGGCCAAGAAGAGGTGAAACCGCCAACCCCAGTTCCATCCTTCATGCGGGCACTAGAAACCGACGTGACCAGCATGTCGTTGTGGCCGCAGAAGTGGGCATGGTCACACCACCCAGAGATGACGCGATGCCTAAACCTCGGCAAACAACTCAACACACAACGAAAGCCAGTGCCAAATGTCGTGTTATTCACCCTGGGGTAACGTGGACTGCAACACGATGCAGTTAAATGATCAAGCACACACCAAACGTAGGCGTTGGTTCAATAAGGTTTATTGAACTCCAGTAACGAAACACACAGCTGCCTGTGGATTGACTCTCAACTCCTCTAAGTAAACTAACACTAACTATCTAGACCAGGCTAGCTCTGATCCACATGTAGAAGGTGTTGAATGATTTGTACACCCTGACTGTTACTACAGTTGTCACCAGTGGAAAGAGGCAGAGTGCTGATGCCTCGTGTGTTTTATAGTTGGAAGCCCCCCTGGTGTTCTGATTTGTGATTGGTCGTGTTCTGTTCTGTATGTTGATTGGCTCACCTGGGTGTCTGTCACTGCCTGCTTTTACCTCATGATGTGCATGGGTGCATAATATGACACCAAAAACCAAAAGACACATCAGAATACATCATTGTATCCTAAAAATTAAAAAGAAAAGAGGAGAAGACTGGGAGAACTACCTCATCCCACCAACCAACCAGCAACGAAAACAGTCGTAAGTCGCAAGCATAATCAAGCAAGAAAGCGGAAGAGAAAGCGACTGGTAACACAAGTTTGGCAGCCTTGGACACAGGCCTTTCAAACTCAGGGTGAAGCGCAAGAGAAGGAAGATGGCGACAAATAAACCAGTCTCTGACGAGGTCGGCAACAACTTGAAAGAATGAGATCTGCACAAAGGAAATGGACACTTTAGTAAAACTCGTTCACTTTACTAGCTACATAAAATGAATGTATAAAGTGTAATGTTTAATGTTGCCTGTAAAAAATAATCTTAATGTTTTGTGAGGAAGGGGAAATGTGGTGATATGCCTATGGGCTATATCATAAATTGATGGTGTGCAGCCTCCAACCAGCAGGTGCCGGTACAGCCACACCATGTGGTCTCTAGATCAAGGTCATGTGACCTGTGACTCCGCTATAAGAGCGACACATTCGGCCATGGAGAAGAAGATTGAGAGGGTAATAAGACATACATGTGAATGGTCAGTGCAAGGTGTAAGTTCCAGAGGAGTAGTTAGCAGACTCCATGATAACATGCGCTGTATCAGTGTGGTGAATGATATTTGTATACATATGTACCCTTAATGCGTAGGCCCCTTTAAGACCGGGTTTGGAACCCTGGGGCACTCTGCCTCCGGCTCCGCCCTCAGGAAGCTGTATATAAGGTTACGTTCAGCCAGCAGTGTGCAGTGAGCACACTTCTCAGCAGTTGTCTGGTTTTCTGGTTATTAAAGCCTTTGTATTATCAAACTCCTCTCCCGAGTCGTAATTGAGGGTATCTCAATTTAATAACCAGACTACATCAAGATGGACTGCGGTCTAAAGCCGGACGCTCGGTCGCCGGAAGCCACTGAAATTTTTAAATACTGGCTCCGGTGCTTTGAGGCCTATCTGAATTCCTCAGAGACTGAAGTTGACGGACCTCGCAAGCTGAGCTTACGACATGCCCGGGTGGGCCACCGACTATCCTCCGTGATCGAGAAAGCTACGTTGTACAAAACGGTGGTCGAAATCCTACAGAAGCGCTTCGTAAAGCCGATAATTTGCTCTCGACCTGCCGCCAGCGCTCCAGGGAAACGCTAGAGGAATACTTGGAGAGACTCACCGCGCTCGCCAGGAACTGCGACCATAAAGAGATGACAGCAGAAGTCCACATGAACTTACATATTCGTGATGCTTTCGTGTCCGGTATCCGATCCACGTACATCCGGCAGCGGCTCCTAGAAGATGGAGCGAAGGACCTACAAGGCACGGTAACACTCGCCTCTTCCCTGAAAGTGGCCCACCATAATCTCCGCACGTACTCCGTGGACCTTGCGAACCCCTCTCGATCCCCTCCAGACTCGGCCAAGCTTCAGGCCTGCGCCACGCGGCGACCGGCTCACACCCGGGGCCCCCAATGCTATGTCTGTGGGCAAGGCCAGCACTCATGCCAGCATTGCCCGGCCCGCTCCGCTATCTGCGGCAAATGCGGCAAGAAGGGGCACTTCGCGAAGGTCTGCCTGGCTGGGCCCAAAGGTCAGAAACAAAAGCTTCATCGGGCCCAGAAATCGAACTCCCGGGACCACAGGCGCGGTGGCCGGACATGCCAACTTCCGACGCGTCATTGGCCTCGTGCGAGTCATGGGGGTGGCCATCTTGGCGGCGGCCATTTTCAAAACTCAAAACGTGCGACCGATGGCGGTGACCATTTTGCGAGTCCGATTCAACCGAGGACTCTGACTGACCGCAACTAGGAACGATCACGTTCGATCAATCTCGGCCGAAGCACCTGCGAAACTCAATGATGCAGGTTCAAATCAATGGCCACGAAACCCCTTGCCTTTTTGACTCTGGGAGCACGGAGAGTTTTATACATCCAGACACGGTAAGACGCTGCTCCCTGCGCACATATCCCACCTCCCAAACTATCGCCCTAGCATCTGGGTCTCATTCGGTCCAAATCACGGGGTATTGTGTCGCGAACCTCGCTATCCAAGGCGCCAAATACGCCCGTTTTAAACTTTATGTCCTCCCTCACCTCTGCGCCCTCCTGCTGCTCGGTCTGGACTTTCAGTGCAGCCACCGAAGCCTGACCCTGAAGTTCGGCGGACCCCTGCCCCAGCTCACGGTATGTAGCCTGGCGACACTCAAAGTTGCACCACCCCCCCCTTCGCGAACCTCACTCCCGACTGTAAGCCCGTCGCCACCAGGAGTCGGCGATACAGTGCCCAAGACATGACTTTCATCAAGCCAGAGGTTCAGCGGCTACTAAAAGAAGGGGTCATAGAGGCTAGCAACAGCCCTTGGAGGGCACAAGTACTGGTAGTCCACTCCGGGGAAAAACAACGTCTGGTGGTGGACTATAGCCAGACCATAAACCGTTTTACGCAACTCGATGCGTACCCACTTCCCCACATAGCAGAAATGGTGAACCAAATCGCCCAGTATCGAGTATTCTCCACGGTCGACCTAGAATCGGCCTATCATAAACTCCCATTCCGCCCAGAGGACTGCCCCTATACAGCCTTTGAAGCAGCCGGTCGGCTCTTCCACTTTCTCAGGGTCCCTTTTGGTGTCACAAACGGAGTCTCCGTTTTCCAAAGGGCAATGGATCAAATGGTGGACCAGTACGGCTTACCGGCGACATACCCGTACTTGGACAACATCACCATCTGCGGCCATGTCCAGCAGGACCATGACAAAAACCTGAGGAAATTCCTCCAGACTTCCCGGGCACTCAATCTGACATACAACAAAGAGAAATGCGTGTTCCATACAACCCGGCTAGCCATCCTCGGCTACGTCGTGGAAAACGGGGTCCTAGGCCCAGACACCGACCGCATGCGCCCCCTTAAGGAACTTCCCCTCCCCCGTAGCCTCAAGGCCCTCAAACGGTGCCTGGGGCTCTTTTCCTATTATGCCCAGTGGGTCTCCAGATATGCGGACAAAGCCCGTCCACTCATTAAGACCACGGTTTTTCCCCTGACGGCTGAGGCTCAGTCGGCCTTCAGTCGTATCAAGGCCAATATCATCAAGGCCGCCATGCGCGCGGTAGACGAAACCATTCCCTTCCAGGTAGAAAGCGCGCATCAGACGTCGCCCTGGCTGCTACCCTCAACCGGGCGGGCAGACCGGTAGCGTTCTTCTCCCGAACCCTCACCGCCTCGGAAATTCGACACTCTGCAGTCGAGAAGGAGGCACAAGCCGTAGTGGAGTCTGTGCGGCACTGGAGGCACTACCTAGCCGGTAGGAGGTTCGCCCTTGTCACCGACCAATGGTCGGTCGCCTTTATGTTCGATAACGCACAACGGGGCAAAATAAAGAATGATAAAATTCTGAGGTGGAGGATCGAACTCTCCACCTACACGTACGATATTACATATCGTCCAGGGAAGCTCAATGAGTCCCCAGATACCCTGTCCAGCTGCACGTGCGCCAACACGCAGAAAGACCATCTGCGGGCCATCCACGATGACCTCTGCCACCCGAGGGTCACTCGGATTGCCCATTTCATCAAGTCCCGCAACATACCTTACTCCACCGAGGAGGTCAAGGCCATGACCAACGCTTGCCAGATCTGTGCGGAGTGCAAACCGCACTTCAATCGACCAGACAAGGCCCGCCTGGTAAAGGCCTCTGGGCCCTTTGAGCGACGAAGCGTGGACTTCAAAGGGCCCCTCCCGTCCACCAACCGCAACACCTACTTCCTCACTGTCATCGACGAATTCTCCCGCTTCCCATTCGCTGTCCCCTGCCCTGATATGACCTCGGCCTCCGTAATCAAGGCACTGCACAGCAGCTTCACCCTGTTTGGTTTCCCCGCTTATATCCACAGCGACCGGGGTACATCGTTCATGAGCGATGAGCTGCGTCAGTATCTGCTCAACAAGAGCATCGCCTCGAGCAGAACAACCAGCTATAACCCGCGGGGAAACGGGCAGGTGGAGAGGGAGAATGCAACAGTTTGGAAGGCTGTTCTTCTAGCCCTACGGTCAAGACGTCACCCAATCGCCCGCTGGCAGGAGGTCCTACCCGATGCCCTACACTCCATTAGGTCGCTCCTATGTACGGCCACGAACGAGACCCCTCACAACCATTTGTTTGTCTTCCCCAGGAAGTCCACCTCTGTGGTCTCGCTTCCACGTTGGCTGACGACTCCGGGACCAGTTCTACTCCAGAGGCACGTGAGGAGCCATTAGACAGATCCACTGGTCGATAGGGTCCAACTACTACACGCAAACCCTCAATACGCCTACGTCGAGCACCCTGACAGCAGGCAGGACATCGTTTCCCTGCGAGACCTGACACCCGCTGGCTCCCCCACCGACGCCCCCCCTTCCACCGACGCTCCCCTCCCTGCACCGGCGGTCGACTCCGACATCGCCCCCCCCATAGCACCCCCCTCCCCCCAGACGGCGCCGGCACCAATTACCCTAGTCACCCCGGATACCCCCCCTGCTCCAATGCGTGCAAAGGCTCAGACAACCGTGCTCCCGGATATACCCCCACCGAGGATGACCGTATCCACCGCACCACCGCCGGAGCTGAGAAGGTTGACACGGGCAATCAGACCACCCAAAAGACTGAACTTGTAATTTCACTTCACCCCCGACGGACTATGCATTTTTTTTTAAACAGGGGGTGAATGGGGTGAATGATATCTGTATACATATGTACCCTTAATGCGTAGGCCCCATTAAGACCGGGTTTGGAACCCTGGGGCACTCTGCCTCCGGCTCCGCCCCCAGGAAGCTGTATATAAGGTTACGTTCAGCCAGCAGTCTGCAGTGAGCACACTTCTCAGCAGCTGTCTGGTTTTCTGGTTATTAAAGCCTTTGTATTATCAAACTCCTCTCCTGAGTCGTAATTGAGGGTATCTCAATCAGATTGCTATCTCACCACATGAGACTCAATAAAGATTCTGGTTTGGACAAATCGTGGTGTTTGGTGGATTCTTTCGTAACAAAGGACCAAACACAACAGAAACCCCCACAACATTTCAGAGTCTTTAGATGAGCACTTGAATTGCCATAGCATACAAGGCTACGGATCAAGTGCTGGAAAATGGGATTAGAATAGATAGGTGCTTGATGGACGGCACAGACACGATGGGCTGAAGGTCCTCTTTCTGTGTTGTAAAACTCTACGACTTTATGACTCTATGATACAGAGGAGGACAAAAACAAAATGGTGCGGGTGCTGGAATTCTGAAAATCTGGAGATGAAGTGCCTCTGATTTGCGCCCGTGCTGGAAGTGGGCATCCAGAGGCGATTCACTATCACTTGCAATGCAAATGTATACATGGCAGCACGGTAGCACAAGTGGATAGCACTGTGGCTTCACAGCGCTAGGATCCCAGGTTCGATTCCCCGCTGGGTCACTGTCTGTGTGGAGTCTGCACGTTCTCCCCGTGTCTGCGTGGGTTTCCTCCGGGTGCTCCGGTTTCCTCCCACAGTCCAAAGATGTGCAGGTTAGGTGGATTGGCCATGATAAATTGCCCTTAGTGATCAAAAAGGTTAGGAGAGGTTATTGGGTTACGGGAATAGGGTGGAAGTGAGGGCTTAAGTGGGTCGGTGCAGACTCGATGGGCCGAATGGCCTCCTTCTGCACTGTATGTTCTATGCTCTATGTATCCGTCATGGATCCCACCCTCGGGACGCCCTTATGAGAGTACGGCCCAATAACGAGGTCTGGAGACTGCCCCCCCACACAATGCAATTTGCATCCCCCCCCCCGGATTTGGTGAGTCACCCCTCCCCGCCCCCCCAACAATATGAGGGTGACATGACCCCCCCCCACTAGAGACCCCCTTAACAGAGTACCCCAACAGAGCCCCCCCCCACTGCCTAAGAGGTGGGGTACTTCTTATGGGGGGCATTTGGTAGGGGGAGCTCTCTTAAATGGGGCCTGTGGTGGTGCGTCTGGTAGGGGGGGGTGGGGTGGGCAGGACTTTCATTGTGGAGGTGAGGGGGCCCTCCGATGATTTTGAGGGGACCCACCTTGAAGACCCACCCCCTTAACCAGCCACAAATCCACTGCGCCAGGGCCACTCCAGGAAATACCTGCACTAATCCATGCCAACGGGATTCCTGGCCCAGAATTCCAGGGAATCAGGGAGGCATGGAGAATCCAGTGCGCTGTCCGTTAATAGGATGCAAATGGGTTCATTTGCATCCTCCCGCTGGCGTGGGGCGCGAACCTTGATGTCGCTGTCAATGAGGGTCTGGAGCATCCTATTTTTACCCGACTCTGGATCCTCCGCCACATCGGGAACTCCGCTACGGGCAGCAGAGAATCCAGCCCCTAGTCTCTGTAAAGTAGGCCTTCCCCCAGTTGATAACATTGAGTTCAGGCCCATCCTTGTCCTTTTCCATAGAAATGACCAATTCTACCCTGGGAAGGTTGGGTTCCAATTGCTGCTTAAAGCCTTGTACAGGACTCCTTCATGTTCCTTGCTAGTTTTCCGACAGGACTGCCAATAATGTACCAGACAATTCAATGTACATGGCCCTCAGCAGCACTCTCTGAAAGTCCTCTCAGAACTTTTGTGCCGCCTCACCCTTCAGTAAACTGGCACCAACGCCACCAGCTCCATCTGCCCTGGCTGCAATACATACCCTGTGACTCACAATGTGCTGATCAACCCTACGGCAATGTGAAGAGTCCGTGTACAGTGCCAGAATCAGAACTGTTAGCTGCAAGTGTGAGATTCCTTCATCATTAGTCTCTTCTTCCTCTTCCCCGTGTTTCTGCCCTACTGCTTGGACAGGTGTCTGTTCTTGGCTATCTGAAAGGAGAGATGCCTAAGGAGAGGATGATGCAGAAGGTGCAATGCTTACACCATCTGCAGCTTGTTAATCAAAAGAGATTGCGGGATGAACGAGAAGTGGGAAATGAGAAGTATTAGCTATAAAGACACTTGTCACCTTTGATGGTTTCAGCATCACCCCAGGCCATGGCCTCAGTCATGGCCACTCCAATGCTGGTGAGCACCATCTCCTCCATCAGGGTAGGGATATGCAGATGTTGCCTGTCCTGTGCAAATGAGGTGTTGATGTCTGTGGTTATAAACCATCTTGACCTTCAAGAAATGTATCACAGAATGCAGTGAAAACTCTTTCGGTGATGCGCTTGTCATGGTTGAATAGGGTGTGAAAACTGTGAGATGTGTGGGTTTGAGGCTTCCAGTAGTGTGAAGTGTGTGAGGGTGAGGTGCAACTTGGAATATTCGGTATTATTTCTCGTTGCTTTAATTGTTAGCAGGTAAGTGAAGTGGGGTGGTAAACTGAGCAATGTCTGAGGCTAAAGAGAAAATGCTGGAAAATCTCAGCAGGTCTGTAGGGAGAGAAAAGAGCCAACGTTTGGAGTCCGATGACTCTGTCAAAGCCGCCACCCAAATGTCTGAGGCTCGTGATTGAGTTGGGGAGAAACGGCATGCTTGAAATTCATTCACTCCCGTTAACCACTCAAGTGAGCTCATTGAACTTCTTACAGCACTGCATCCAGATTCACCCGAGGAAGGAGCAGCGCTCCGAAAGCCAGTGACATCGAAACAAACCTGTTGGACTTTAACCTGGTGTTGTAAGACTTCGTACTGTGCTCACCCCAGTCCAACGCCGGCATCTCCACATCATGGCATCCAGATCAGCAGGGCTGCACTACTGGCATTGCCCACAAGGGCTATTTGTTCCCACTGTCTTCATATGACGGTCTGGAGGGCTTCCTTGTCCCTTATGGATAAGACCATAAGTCATAGGAGTAGAATTAGGCCACTCGGCCCATCGAGTCTACTCCACCATTCAAACATGATTTTTATATTTCTCATCCCCATTCTCCTGCCTTCTCCCCATCTTGTCTCCTGTCCACCTCCTGAGCCATGGCTTCCTATGCTGCAGTGGACAAACTTTATTATTAACATCAACATCCAAGGAAAAAACAGCTTTTCAATTAACATTAAACATTCTTAAAAAATAACGGTCTTTGAGTTTATTTTCCCATCTATTCTAAAATTTCAATTATGCAAAATCCACTCACAGGCCACTTATTAATAAAGTTAACACCTAGTGGCTTACAGATTTATTCACAAAGTTCTTGGGAAAGAGGCTTTCAGAAGTCAGTCTGAGAAACACACCTCCTCTCCTCAGTATACAGGGCAGAACTCTAATAATGAAACCAAAACAACAGACACAGGGCAGGGCTGAAAATGAAACTCAAAAGAGACTCAACTCCTCCCATGAGTGACATCCCAGCCTGCCTAGCTGTTAACCCCAGATTTATAATCCGGATAATAATAAGGGCAGCACGGTAGCACAGTGATTAGCACAGTTGCTTCACAGCTCCTGGGTCCCAGGTTCGATTCCCAGCTTGGATCACTGCCTGTGCGGAGTCTGCATGTTCTCCCCGTGTCTGCGGGGGTTTCCTCCGGGCGCTCTGGTTTCCTCCCAAAGTCCAAAGATTAGGTGGATTGGCCATGATAAAATTGCCCTTAGGTTAGGTGGGGTTACTGGTTTACGGGGATAGGGTGGAGGTGTGGGCTTAAGTGGGGTGTTCTTTCCATGAGCCGGTGCAGACTCAATGGGCTGAATGGCCTCCTTCAGCACTGAAAATTCTATGATGCCTTAACCTAAATTATTTTAATAATTTTACTGCAACAGACATATAATACATAAAAATGTCCTCCATTCATCACAAGGTGTACAGCCACACAATAACACATTGTGCTGTGCACAGCGACCATACATAGAACCTGCATCAGAAGGAAAGGTAATTAGGGTACAGGATAATTGTACATCATGAACCTGCGCCCATTTTCAGGGACGACCCACTTTTGCTAATGATCAATATGAGGTGAACAAGTTGACTTCATGCTGACCAGGACACTGCGGATACCCCCTGCCTGCTCCACTTCAAAATAGTTATTTTAATTCATTTACTGGATGTGGGCATCACTGGTTAGGCCAGCATTTATTGCCCATCCCTAGCTGCCCTTCAGAAGGTGGTGGTGGTGAGCTGCCTCCTTGAACCCTGAGGTGTAGGCACACCCACTGTGCTGTTAGGGAAGGAGTTCCAGGATGTAGCCCCAGCAACAGTGAAGGAACGGCGATATATTTCCAAGTCAGGGTGTTGAGTGACTTGGAGGGAAACCTCCAGGATGTGGGGTTCCCAGGTATCTGCTGCTCTTCTCCTTCTGGGTGGTTCTGGTCATGAGGTTGGAACATGCTGCCTAAGGAACCTTGGTGAGTTCCTGCAGCACATCTTATAGATGGTGTACACGGCTGCCACTGTTCGGCGGTGGTGGAGGGTTTGAATGTTTGTGGAAGGGGGAGCAATCAAGCGGGCTCTTTTGTCCGGGGTGGTGTTGAGCTTCTTGAGTGTTGTTGGCGCTGCACTCATCCAGGTAAGTGGACAGTATTCCATTACACTCCTGACTTGTTCCTTCTAGATGGTGGACAGGCTTTGGGGGAGTCAGTAGGTGAGTTATTCGCTGTAAGATTCCTAGGCTTTGACATGCCCTGATAGCCACAGTATGAATACAGCTATTCCAATTCAGTAATGTCAATAGTGTCATAGGATCTTTGACATCGACCTCAGAGGACAGATAGGGCCTCAGTTTAATGTCTCATCTGGAAAACACTGCCTTTGGTGGTGCAGCACTCCCTCAGTACTGTGCTGGAGTGTCAGCTTTTTGTGCACACATCTTGGGCTGGGTCTTGAACATATAACCGTGTGACTGAATGGGAAAAGTGCCCCCAACTGAGCCAAGACTGACACCAAGGTAGTTTAAAAAAGCACAAGAGGATCTGAGAAAGACAGAATATTGAGCTTTATCCAATAGACCTCCTGTAGCTATAGATATGCTGAAACCTTTTGCTGACGAATGTTAACTTGCTAATTCCCTCATGCTTTCGGTGTTGAGGTTTGGAATCAGCAAAGTCCGTGGAAATAACAAAATAATGGCAAACTTAATCAAATGGAAATGTCATTTCCGTAGAGTTTGAAAAGACTATTGCTGCAGGGGTTTGCACATTTCTGGCAAGTGGAAGAAAATCAGTTTTCCTTTTACGAAGGTTTGGGGCAGGGAAGCTAGAAACCCTTGTCACAGATACAAACTGACTTTGACGAGCTTGGTAAGGTTATCCCAGGGAGGCTGCAGACACAGCTAATAACAGGTAACTTCAGAGGTTTACCCAGGTAATGACCAACACAAATAAGTGTAAGTTTTTCAAGCTTCCAGTCCTACTGTCAAACTGACATTTTGGATCAACCGGCCGTTATAGAAACCGTCTAATTTCCATAGGGTTCCTAGAGCAGCAGTTGACCCACAATGCCAGTGGCAAATTGAAAATCTTACTCCTTGGAGCAGTGTTTTCAAACTTTTTTTCCGGGGACCCATTTTTACCAACCGGCCAACCTTCGGGACCCAACCCGGCCGATCTTTGCGACCCAACCCGGCCGATCTTCGCGACCCACGCCGGCCAATCTTCGCGACCCACGCCGGCCGACCTTCGCGACCCACGCCGGCCGACCTTCGCGGCCCACCTTCGCGACCCACGCCAGCCGACCTTTGCAATCCACGCCGGCCAACCTTCGCGGCTCACGCCGGCTGACCTTCGCGACCCACCATTTTCTCTTACCTTGTTTGCTGCAGACAAAATGGAGGAATCGCAATCACACCCAAAGCACATGATGTCAACGTTCGGGGGGCGTGACCTGCACTCTGCCTCCCTCAGGCAGGAAGATTATATAGAATTTTTTTTTTAATCTTCTGCGTCTCCGATTGCGCAAATTCGCAGGCAACAGCCGCAGCAGCCGGGGTGTTTTTACAAGTTCGGGGGAGGGGTTTTATTTGATAAAGTTTAACAGGAAAAAAGTGCAGAAACGGAAAATGATTTCATCCTCTAGAAATTGGATGTTCACCACATTACAATTAAAAATGTAAAAAAATAAAGACACTTAAAAATCAATTAATTGATAAAGCTTCCAAATACGACCTGTAGGCACTTTGTTTTGGAATGTTTAAAAATCAAGATTAAAAACGCTGACATTCTTGGTTGCAGTTACACCTGCGGTGAAACCATCGTTGGATCACTCACCATTCTTGGAGTAAGAGACTTCCACTTCATCAGCATCAAAGTTCAGAAAGCAACCAATCACATCATTCTCCCCGAACCTTTTGCAGCCGGCTTTTAACAATGTCGGCTGCTACTGCCTTCAAAAAGGTTGCGACCAGACTTTTAAAAATGCGGCCACACTGCGCCTGCTCATCGGTGCGCATGCGTGAGCAGGCACGCAGGCGCAGTGCAGCCGCATTTTGTTTATATGTTTGTGGCCATTTTAAAGGCCGCTTGCAACCGGCATTATTAAAAGCCGGCTGTTGAGTGCGGATTTGCGCAATTGGGAGCGCCGCGACGGACGGCTCC